>NC_091950.1:412039144-412339144 GCF_031021105.1 Erythrolamprus reginae
GCACCAGGAGCGGCAACCCCTGCCTGGGCATAGCCCCTCCCCTCTGGAAGAGCCTCAGTCTCAGCCCAAGATAATAATGTTTGTTTGTTTGTTTGTTTGTTTGTTAAGTTAGTTAGTTAGTTAGTTAGTTAGTTAGTTAGTTAGTTAGTTAGTTAGTTAGTTAGTTTGTATGCCGCCCCTCTCCATGGACTCGAGGCGGCTAACAACAGTGATAAAAACAATATGTAGCAATCCAATAAAACAACTAAAAAACCCTTATTATAAAAACCAGACATACATACAGACATACCATGGATAAACTGTAGAGGCCCAGGGAGAAAGAATATCTCAATTCCCCCATGCCTGATGGCAGAGGTGGGTTTTAAGGAGCTTACGAAAGGCGAGGAGGGTGGGGGCAATTCTAATCTCTGGGGGGAGTTGGTTCCAGAGGGCCGGGGCCGCCACAGAGAAGGCTCTTCCCCTGGGTCCCGCCAGATGACATTGTTTAGTTGACGGGACCCGGAGAAGGCCCACTCTGTGGGACTTAATCGGTCGCTGGGATTCATGCGGCAGAAGGCGGTCCCGGGAGATAATCATTTATTAGACTTGTATGCCACCCCTCTCCATAGATTTGGGGCGGCTCACAACAACAATAAAACAATATAAGTACAAATCTAATAATTAAAACTATGGCTAAAACCCATTATCTTAAAAAAAACAACCAATAGTACACTATCAACAATCAATATCACAATCATAACCACACATAACTTTTAATGGTCAGAAGGGGGGACATGTGCTAGTTGCCCCATGCCTGGCGACATAGATGGGTCTTAAGCTCTTGCGGAAGGCGGGGAGGGTGGGGGCAGTCCGAATCTTCAGAGGGAGCTGGTTCCACAGGGCCGGGGCCACCACAGAGAAGGCTCTTCCCCTAGGCTCCACCAGACAACATTGTCTGGTCGATGGGACCTGGAGAAGGCGAACTCTGTGGGACCTGATCCAAAGAGCCCCCAACCATCTCTTTTTTATAACCCCTTCCAGAGACATTGGGCTAAAATATGGGAAGGACTCATTGCGGCAAGGGGTGTCTTTTGTCATACAGTGGTATCTTTACTTACAAACGAAATTTGTTCCGTGACAAGGTTCTTAAGTAGAAAAGTTTGTAAGCAACAGCAATTTTTCCCATAGGAATCAATGTAAAAGCAAATAATGTGTGCAATTGGGGAAAACCACAGGGAGGGTGGAGGCCCTGTTTCCTCCCAGGAGATTCCTAGAGAGGCCCCATGGAGGCTTCTTCCCACCTTTTCCGGACCCGTTTCCTCCCAGGAGATTCCTAGAGAGGCCCCACAGAGGCTTTTCTCTGCCTTTTCCGGCCCTGTTTCCTCCCAGGAGATTTCCAGAGTGGCCCCACGGAAGCCTTTTCTGGCCCTTTTTCCTCCCAGGAGATTCCTAGAGAGGCCCCACGGAGGCTTTCCCCCTACCTTTTCTAGCCTTGTTTCCTCCCAGGAGATTGCTAGAGGCCCCATGGAGACTTCTTCCCTTTTCTGGCCCTGTTTCCTCCCAGGAGATTCCCAGAGAGGTCCCACAGAGGCTTCTCCCCACTTTTCTGGCCCTGTTTCCTCCCAGGAGATTCCCAGAGAGGTCCCACAGAGGCTTCTCCCCACTTTTCTGGCCCTGTTTCCTCCCAGGGGATTCCTAGAGAGGCTCCACAGAGACTTCCCTCTGCCTTTTCTGGTTACACTTTCGGAGGCTCAGGTTTGTAAGTGGAAAATGGTTCTTGAGAAGAGGCAAAAGCATCTTGAACACCCGGTTCTTATCTAGAAAAGTTCGTAAGTAGAGGCGTTCTTAAGTAGAGGTACTACTGTACCTGTTTGTTGTATCTCCGTTTTATAATCTCCTCCTTGTATTTATGCTTTTGCTCATTGTAATGACTTTTAACGCCATTACTTTTAAAGTTTTAATCCATATTCCGCCTAGGGGCATTTTGTTGCTGAGAGGGCGGCAGGCCGAACTACTAATATGACTTTGCTTTGTTGTGGTGTTTTTTTAATCGGTTTCAATTTAGTATTGTATTTCGCAAGCCGCTGGCTAGAGTGGGACGGCTATAATTACCTTTAATGAAATAAACCAATATGTAAATCAATCAGAAAAATCAGTAAGTGTAATTAAGGGTGAGATTATATTTTGATCCAGGGTAAAGGGTTATTTGTTTAATTAAATCTGTAAAGCTGCCCAACTTCGCTCTTATATAGGGAGTCCTCAACTTTACAGCAGTTCATTCAGTGACCGTTCAAAGTTATGACATTTTTTCACACTTACGACCATGGCAGCATCCCCATTGTCATGTGATTTACATTAGATGTTTGACAACTGACTCACTTCTATGACGGTTGCCGTGTCCTGGAGTCATGTGACTCCCTTTTGCGACCTTCTGAGAAAAAGTCCAGGGCAAAGCCAGATTCACTTAACAACTAACTTAAAAATTGCAGCAATTCACTTAATAACTGTGGCAAGAACGGTCGTAAAATGGGGCAAATTCTCTTAACAACTGTCTGACTTTGCAATTGGATTCAATAGCGATTGTAAGTCGAGGATTGCCTGTAGGTAGATGTCAAAGGATGTTTATCAATTAATGTAGTCAATTGTATTAAAATATATAGATTGGAGAAATCAGATTCACTTAAAGGCTGTGTTGTTAATAACTGGAGTGATTCACTTAATGAATGTGGCAAGAAAAGTTGTAAAACAGAGCAAAACTCATGTCAGGCCGAAGCCATCGTTTGATTTGGAGACTTTGCCCTGCCACATTGGCCTGCAGTAGAATGTATTCATGATGTGGGAGTTTGGGAGGGGTTGCTGCATGAGGGATGTAGAGATGTAGTCATAACAAATTCCTTCTAGATTATCAAGGTCATCTTTCGTTTGACACCTGCCTGGAAGTTGATGGGAGTAACGGGGATCTTGGCACGAAGGAGACTAGTCAATGTGATGAACTTGTGGGTGGGGGAACAAGGGATTGAACTTTAGGTGGAGAAACCCTCGTGGTTTTAGATTCGGGTTTCTCACAGATGTGTCAGCATGGCTCTGCTAATAAATTGGAACTTTGAGGAATGCTATGCCTCGGATGTTTTCACTTGGTGATATAAATTTTGTGGTCGTAAGATGAGAACTACCTATATATCTTCAATCAATCCTCCATCCTTTACTGCAAATCAAAGCAACTTTTGGAGTTAAAAGCTCCTACTGCCATTTGAGGATATTGCAGGAATTAATTTGCAGACCAGATTATCTCAGGGACCGCCTTCTGCTGCACGAATCCCAGCGACCAGTTAGATCCCACAAAGTGGGTCTTCTCCGGGTCCCATCAACTAAACAATGCCGCTTGGCGGGACCCAGGGGAAGAGCCTCCTCTGTGGCGGCCCCGGCCCTTTGGAACCAACTCCCCCCAGAGATTAGAATTGCCCCCAACCTCCTTGCCTTTCGTAAACTACTTAAAACCCACCTCTGCCACCAGGCATGAGGGAATTGAGATACTCTTTCCCCACTAGGCCTTTACAATTTTATGCATGGTATGTCTGTATGTATGTTTGGTTTTTATAATAATGGGTTTTTAATCATTTTTAGTATTGGATTATTATTGTATTCTGTCTTATTTGCTGTAAGCCACCCCGAGTCTTCGGAGAGGGGCGGCATACAAATCCAATGAATAAATAAAATAAATAAATAAATAATCTGCCAGTTTCCAGCTCAAGCCTTTTTTAAAATTTTGTTTTGTTTTTGCCTAAAAGAAAAACCTGTTTTTATAAAACCCGGAACTATATTGTTTCCATTAATGTTTTCAGAAAGTCTGAGAGCTGATCAGTTAATGCCCTACCGATACATATCTTTATCGAGTGGCTTGAATTTGCAAGCCTTGGCTATTGTGCCTGCACCGATAGCATTTTACGCTGAAAACCGTATTGCATGTTTTAAAAATGTTGATGGCGTTTCAATCCCAGGTGGACATTACCCAGAATTGCAGAAAGGAAAATGTGTGCCACCTTCCGTGGCCTCAAATAGGGATATGTTCAGTTGAGACTGTTTTGAGTGGGCTGGATAAGAGCTGAGAGTTAGAAAAATCATGGAGAAAGGTTGGTTGGATTGATGGGCTAGGTTTCTACCTGCTGTGGATATTTTAGGTTTTGAAGAAATATCCCAATGGTGGATGCTTTCTCAATATTCCAAGGTTGATTATCTCATTGAGGTCTAGTCTCATGCAAGAGAATACAAGACGTTACTCATTTGTGACCAGTGTTAACTGGGCTTCTTTTCAAGCAGTTCCTTAAGAGTTTTGCTTTGGGGTCTTTTTAGAAACACACAAGCACCCATTTTACATTGCTATATTTTGTCTGGGGAAATAAGTAGTGTTGGGTGAACCCAATGAAGTTCGGTTCGGCGAACTCACCCGAACTTGGCTGCGGAGTTTGGGTAAGTTCGCCAAACCTGAACCCTTCTCCATGACGTCAAAGCCCCGCCCCCGGAATCCCATCGTGGGATTCTCCACCTTTTTCTTGCAGCGCCACTGCGGTGTCCTTTTCTGTAAAAATAAAAACTTCCCCGCCTCGAGAATGGCGCTGCAAGAAAAAGGTAGAGAATCCCACAATGGGATTCTGGGGGCGGGGCTTTGACATCACGGAGACTCCTTCCTGGCGCATGGCTTTATTTCCTTCTCCACTCCCCATTTCGGCCAGCCAGGAAGACGTCTTTATGACTGTTGTGGTTCAGCCTGAGGCTGCTCAGGGACCGGCTGTGTCTCTGCTGGCTCCATGCCCGGAGGAGGATGACAGCGAAGAGGAGGGGGCTGAACAGTCGGACGGGGGAGAGGAAAATCAGGAATGGGATGAAGGAGAACAGCATGATAGCCCCGGGGGGGGGCGCTCTCCCCAGCCAGTAGTTTGGAGTCATTAGGTGATGACGCTCAAGCCGTCATTGACATGCGACAGAGACGGTCAGATCAAAGAAAGGAGCAATTAAAGAAGTATTATCAGCACTGAATTAGGAACAGCTGGGTTTGGGTGTGGTCCTCCTTAGCAGGGTTTAAAAGGCAGGCAAGCCCTTGAAGCCATGTGGAGTGTTATCAGTTTGGAGTGGCGTTATCCTGTCTTGTTTCTCGGCGTCTCTGTTCCTGGCTTGTGGCCCAGCAGCTTGGGAAGACCCGTGGGAGGTCTGCTATCTACAACCTCGGCTTGGCAGCAAGAATTCTGTATTGCTGCATGGACTTTTGCCTTCGTGGATATATCTGAAGATACAGCGTTTTCCTGTTTGTAAGGACATTTTCTGTTACCTGTGTTTTTCTTGAATTTTATAAAACTGCCTTTGCCTTTTACCAGTGTGTCTGGCTTCTCTTTTTGGGTTGGTATTGGCTTCTGGAGTGACCCAGACAGAACAGTGACGTCAAAGCTCCGCCCCCGGAATCCCATCGTGGGATTCCGCACCTCTTTTTGCGCTGCTGCGGCGTCCTTTTCCATAAAAATAAAAATTTTAAAATTTTTCCTCCTCCTCTTCTCAGCAGATGACAGCCAAGCGGCGGCGCAAACGCCGAACCCAAAGCCAAACTTTTTAAAAAGTTCGAGTTCGGTATGCCGAACACCGCAAAGTTCAGTACGAGCCCGAACTGTGCAAGTTCGGTTCTCCCAACACTAGAAATAAGAGAATTCTAGCTAGGAGAGATCCTTAATGTGTTTGGAGCAAGAATATGTCTTAACACCCACCCACTCGCCAAAGGGCACTAAAGGGGATACAGTATATCCTACTCGTTAGTGGTATCTGATACTGAGATATCCTACTCCTGAATAGGGAAGTTCCATTTAGAAGTTGATACTTTTTAAAATTGCTGTGATGCTATGCTGGTACTCACCTTAAACTCTGGCCCCGGAGGAGAAGTCATGATTTGCATCCTGCCGACCAAACTTTATGTCTCAGTTCTGGGCAGGGGTGGGTTCTCGATTCTGCTACTGCTGGTTCGCTCAGGGAGTGCCGTGTGGGCGGCCATGCACTTGGTGCAGTACTAAAAAAAAAAGCCTTCTGTGCATGTGCAGAAGCAAAAAACATGTTGGCAGCCCTTATGGCGCCAAGAGAAGGGTCATTCTTTGTCAAGGTGAAATTGAAGCCTTATTTGAAAAGAAACCATCACAAAAACCACATATATGATAGAAAAAAACATGCTGTTTCTAATGAAATAAAAATGAAGATGATTGAAGGTGAGAAAACAGAGAGCGATAGAAAAAAACTTGCTCTAATGAAAAGCTGTTTTCTCACTTTCAATCTTCATTATTTCATTAGAAAGAGCAAGTTTTTTTCTGCAGCTCTGTTTTCTCACTTTCAATCGTCTTCATTTTTATTTCATTAGAAAGAGCACGTTTTTTTCTATCATATATGTTGTTTTTGTGATAGTTTCTTTTCAAATAAGGCTGCAAAAATCAGGCAAGTGGACACCTGGTCCACATGACAAAGAATGACCCAGAACTAGTTCAGGGACATGGCAGGCCTGGGTCACTGCCTATTCTAGTGACTGCCAAGTTAACGGTTCTATAGAACCGGTCCAAACCGGTAGGAACCTACCTCTGATTCTGGGCATTCTAGAAAAATATCCTTTTCTAAATCTCAAAGAATAACGTATGGCTTTTCTCCCATCTTCCCAGAATTGTTTGACAAGGTTGACTTTATAAAACCTGCAGTTCCACCTGCTGGATCTACAACTCCTAGCCAGCATGATGTAGTGACCAGGAACCATGGGAGTTGTAATCCATACACGCAGAGGCCACTCCGTTGGGAATGATGGTCTAACGTTCGGGGCAGTGCTTCTCAACTTTAGCTTCTGTAGGATATGAAGACTTCAGCTCCCAGAATTCCATAGCCAAGATGGCTGGTTGAGGAATTCTGGGAACTGAAGTATTCATACCTTATTGAAAGGCCACACTTACCTTTCTTACTGGATCGGTCTAGGAAGCCGGTGTTGTGTGTGGGCAGGCAGTGGCGAGTGTACAAACCTCCATGCAAGAATTTGAGAAATTGGTAGGGACATGTAGATGCACACACATCACCATTTCCGCTACCGGATCGGCGATCCCAGCTGCACTGGGGGCAGCCCAACACTGCTGGAATTGACTGGAAGGGACTGGAATTGACTGGAAGGATTGAACAACTGTGGCGAGAAAGCTCGCAAAATGTAGCACATCTCAACAACTGTCTTGCTTAGGAACAGAAAATGTTGAGCTCAACTGTATCAACGAAGGTGAGTATTTGTAGCTCAGGATTAAAATGAAGGGTCCTTGATGCTCTGAGCTTAGTTGTTTTCTTGCAGATTTTTCCGTAGCCAAAGACTAGAACAGAACAGAACAGAACAGAACAGGAGAATACAACAGAATAGAGAATACAATATACTGTAGAATATAATCAGAATAAATAATAGAATAGAGAATACAATAGAATAGAGAATAGAATTAAAATAGAATATAGCATTAAAATAGAATATAGAATAGAATTAGAATAGAGAATACAAGAATAGAAAACAGAATAGAAATAAAACAGAATATAGAATAGAATTAAAATAGAATAGAGAATAGAGTAGAATTAGAATAGAGAATAGAATAGAAATAAAATATAGAATATAGAATAGAATTAGAATAAAGAATAGAGAACACAACAGAATAGAAATAAAATAGAATATAGAATAGAATTAAAATAGAGTAAAGAACAGAGTAGAATTAGAATAAATAGAATAGAGAATAGAATAGAATTAAAATAGAATATAGAATAGAATTAAAATAGAATAGAGAACAGAGTAGAATTAGAATAAAGAATAGAATAGAGAATAGAATAGAAATAAAAGAATATAGAATAGAATAGGAATTCAATTCTTTATTGACCATGTGTGATTGGACACACAAGGAATTTGTCTTGTGTGCATAAGCTCTCAGTGTACATAAAAGATATAAGTGATAATTATCATAGTCATCATAAATACATTCATCATCAAACTAGGTAACCTCATCCATGTGAATAACTAGTGACTAGCATTGATGATGTTACCTAGTTTGGGTAATGAAAAGTCTGTAAGAAAACAACCGATCTCAGTCAATTGTGGTTGTAAGTAGAGGACTACTATGCACACCCAGTATATCCCTTCAAATTTCTCCACAAACATATCAGTAAGAATCAAGAACTAAGACAGATTTTTTTCCCAGGATGAAGTTGATTTCCAGTTATTCCCAGCAACATTGAGCCCCAAGGATTCTAGCCGAGGTGGCATCAGAAGTTCTTAGTTATGGCAAAAGTTTTTTAAAAACCTACATTCTGCTAAAAGAGCAAAAAAAAACAGTCACAGCTATCCAGGTCTTCTCTGGGAATGGGGATCGGGGCCTATAAAACTGTAGTGTTTTGTCGTCGCAGTGTAGTGTTTCAGTGTGACTCTTTGGTCTCAGCATCTGGATTTTTGTTTTTAAGGTCTACGGGAACAGTCTCGAAGCAGAGAAGGACCCCCGTTGAATTCCACATGGAACAGCCAAGGGACGGCTGCAAACCCACAAGGTTGCCTTCCATCGGGGAAGAAACGTTTTGCAAACTATACCGCAGTGTGGCAGAAATGTAAGCTGCCCTCCTGTAAGATTCGGGCCCGCACGAGGGGACCCCAGTGCCGAAGCTACGTGTCCGCGGTCCAGGTGGAAGGAGGGGCTCTGGGCGGGTCCCTTGGGACCCTAGTGGCCTATCTGCCGGTCATCGTAGGTGCTGTATCGCTTGACGTGAATGCGCCTGACGCGTTCGCGGGGCTCGAAGTTTCCTTCCTCGTCTTCTCCACGGGAGGCCTGGCTCCGATTTTGGCTCGTGGCCTCCAGCAGGGAGTTGTCAGGCACCCGGGGAGTCTCGTATAACAGGATGTTGAGCGTTTCCTCGTAGATGCGGGCCTCGGGGAATTCGACCTGGAGGGGAAAAGAAGACAGCAGCTTTGGAAAAGCGGAGCGGTGGTTTCGTTCGGCCCCCCTCACACATAACATCACTTGTAACCAGTAGTGGTTTGTACCTGGTACCAGTGTTCCCTCTAATTTTTTTGGGGGGTGGGCAGAAAAGTATAGTGTCTGAGCGGCAGTCCCTTTGGGACTGGGCGGCACAGAAATAATAAATAGATAGATAGATAGATAGATAGATAGATAGATAGATAGATAGATAGACAGATAGATAAACAAACAAACAAACAAACAAACAAATTAAAAACCCACCCTGTTTTGCCTCAGAGAATTTCAAAATAAAATACTGTACTGTGTGTCTATAACAGTGAGCTCATAATAGGGCAACTCTATCAATATCAAAATGCCACTTAAATAGTTGAGCTACTTTCAAACTAGATTTTGATTTTCTTTCTCTCTTCCTTACTCCCATTCTTTTTCTTCCTCTCTTTTTTCAATCTGTTTGTCTTTCTTCCTCTCTTCCTCTCTCTCTCCTTCCCTCTCACTCTTTCCCTCTCGGCTTCTGGGCAGGTTTGGAAAACTCTGAGTTGATGATGATTTTTAAGTGAGCGATTGCTCACTGCTCAGCTTAGAGGGAACTATGCCTGGTACGGGCGACACAATAGCGCGGTAGTGGAAATGGAGATATACTTGCATCTCTGCCTCCCTGATGTGTGCCCGCATGAGATTTGGCTTCTGCGCATGCGCCGGAAGCAAAATCCCACGCAAGGACGCTTGTCCGCGTGAGGTTTTGCTGATTTTCGATGTTTTGGCTTCCGCGCATGCGTAGAAGAAAAGAAAGCACCAAAAATCAGTGGAATCTCACAAACACGAGCGTCCTCATGCAAGATTTTGCTTCCGAATCTCATGATGTGCATGTGCCCACTCACTGGACATACCCGCGCCAGTCTACGGGAGTGCACCAGTAGCGCCGGCAGCAGTGGGCTATGAGCCAGAACGCTAAATCGGGCTCGCCGCGGCGGCTCACAAGTTCTTGCGGGACCAGCGCGATTTTGCTGCTGCACCTGTGGAGGTAGCAAAATTGCGCCCGTGTTCCGGCAAGGTTTTACCTGCAGCTCCGTGCCCAAGTTTGCTACTTCCACAGGTGCAGCAGCAAAATCACACTGGTCCCGCAAGAACTCATGATCCGCTGCGGCAAGCCCAATTTAGCATTCCGGCTTGTAGGCTACCAATGAGGGCCGGAGACAAGGAACCCTTGCCTGCTTGTAACCCTCATATCTTAGAAGAATCAGGGGGCTGAAAGCCATCATGACCCCCCCAGAATGGCCACTTGTTAGGCGCAATACACTAGTCCCCAGGATAGGTTTCAAAAGTACAGGTAGTCCTCAGCCTATGACTACGGTTAATCCCAAACTTTTTCTTGTTTAGGGAGACGTTTGTTAAGCAAGTTTTTCTCCCATTTTACGACCTTCCTTGCCACAGTTGTTACATGAATCACTGCAGTTGATAAGCTACTAACCCAGTTGTTAAGTGAAACTGGCTACCCCGTTGACTTGGCGTGTCAGGAGTTAGCAAAAAATGATAGAAACATAGAGAAACATAGAAGACTGACGGCAGAAAAAGACCTCATGGTCCATGTAGTCTGCCCTTATACTATTTCTTGTATTTTATCTTAGGATGGATATGTGTTTATCCCAGGCATGTTTAAATTCAGTCATTGTGGATTTACCAACCACGTCTCCTGGAAGTTTGTTCCAAGCATCTACTACTTTTTCAGTAAAATAATATTTGATCACATGACTCTGGGGCACTACAATGGTCATAAATATGAACCAGTTGCCAAGCATCTGGATTTTGATCCCATGATCGCAGGGAAGGCTGCCAAGGTTGCAACTTTGACACAGTCATAAGTCAATTTTTCTCAGTGCTGTTGTGATGCGCAGACCACACCCTCCTCAGCTCCGTGAATGGGAAAAACATCACGAAACGTCACGTGATGGCATCGTGGCGTTGCGAGTTTGACACCCGTGATCCAGTCTGATTTACCTGCAGGGCTGATATGCACCCAGCAAATAGAGTGAAGAGTAGAGCAGTGGAAGTGATGTGCCAGTGTCTGGAGGCTGTTGGGGTCTGGATGGGTGTCAACAGACTCAAACTCAACCTGGATAAGATGGAGTGGCTGTGGGTTCTGCCTCCCAAGGACAATTCCATCTGTCCGTCCATAACCCTGGGGGGGGGATTATTGACCCCCTCAGAGAGGGTCCGCAACTTGGGCGTCCTCCTCGATCCATAGCTCACATTAGAGAAACATCTTTCAGCTGTGGTGAGGGGGGTATTTGCCCAGGTCCGCCTGGTGCACCGGTTGCGGCCCTATCTGGACCGGGAGTCACTGTTCACAGTCACTCATGCCCTCATCACCTCGAGGTTCGATTACTGCAACGCTCTCTACATGGGGCTACCTTTGAAAAGTGTTCGGAAACTTCAGATCGTGCAGAATGCAGCTGCGAGAGCAATCATGGGCTTCCCAAGGCATGCCCATGTTACACCAACACTCCGCAGTCCGCATTGGTTGCCGATCAATTTCCGGTCACAATTCAAAGTGTTGGTTATGACCTATAAAGCCCTTCATGGCATCGGACCAAAATATCTCCGGGACCACCTTCTGCCGCACGAATCCCAGCGACCGGTTAGGTCCCACAGAATTGGCCTTCTCCGGGTCCCGTCGACTAAGCAATGTCATTTGGCGGCACCCAGGAGAAGAGCCTTCTCTGTGGCGGCCCCGACCCTCTGAAACCAGCTCCCCCCAGATATCAGAGTTGCCCCCACCCTCCTTGCCTTTCGCAAGCTCCTTAAAACCCACCTCTGTCGTTAGGCATGGGTGAATTGAAATTTCCCTTCCCCCTAGGCTTATAGAATTTATACATGGTATGCTTGTATGTATGAGTGGTTCTTTAAATTGGGGTTTTAAAAGATTATTTTTAATATTAGATTTGTTTACATTGTCTTTTTATATTGTTGTTAGCCGCCCCGAGTCTTCGGAGAGGGGCGGCATACAAATCTAATAAATAAATAAATAATAAAATAAATAAACATCATTCTATCAGGGCTACTTGCCAAGGGAGGGAATACATTTCTTGATGCGTAACAGCTGTCTACAGCCTGATTTAAGAAGTAGCTCTGACCCATGTTCCCTTTATTGCAAGCAACATCTGATTTCCGGCTCTTGTGTGACACGCCTGTTTGTGTAAGAAACCTTGAGCTTCTGTCTTGTCAACTGGCCGACCACTTGGGTGACCTGAGCTTTGGACGGACTATTCTCCTTGCTCCTATTTGAAAGCAACTCACTCAGGGAAGCATCCGAGATTCTTGTTTTAGTTTGCATGCTATTATATTTTGGCCTTGAATAAACCGAGAGAGATACCATAGCAACTGTCTACGTGAGTCGGGAACGGGAAAGCAGGACACGGTCTCCAGTATCTGGATTTAAGAACGGGTCTCTGCAATTTAGAAGGCATCCAACTGCAACCGATAGCAGTTGCAACTGGTAGGCCTCCAAGAGCCTGCCCAGTCTTCTTTCCAGCTATCTAAACGGGTGGCCAGCCAAGCGACATCCACTCCCAAGGAAAGTTAGATTTCCTGGTAGATTCCCATTCAACGGAGTCAAGGAAAAAGCTGGCCAGCTGCCAAACATCCCAATGCGATCTCTATTTCGGAGCATGCCTTTCAGCACCCTGGCCCATCCCTCCTGTGACATGGACGCTGGAGGAGTAAAAAGCACATGTATGTATGTATGTATGTATGTATGTATGTATGTATGTATGCTGCCCCCCAAAATAAAGGGAACTCTCAAATGACACATCCTAGATCTGAATGAATGAAATATTCTCATTGAATACTTTGTTCTGTGCAAAGTTGAATGTGCACAACAGCATGTGAAATTGATTGTTAATCAGCGTCGCTTCCTAAGTGGACAGTTTGATTTCACAGAAGTCTGATTTACATTGTGTTGTTTAAGTGTTCCCTTTATTTTTTTTTTGAGCAGTGTATTTTTATTTTATTTATATTTTATTTTATATTTTACTTTTTTATTTTATTTTAATTTAATTTTAGTTTATTAATTATTTTTTATTATTTTATTTTAATTTTATATTATTTTATCACATTATTTTGTTATATTTTTATTTCTTATTTTTATTTATTTTACCTTATCTATTATTTTATGTTATTATTTTTTATTTTATTATTTTATTTTAGGAATTTATATTGCCGCCTATTCGCTGAGGGCGGCCCAAGGTGGCTTACGTCATATAAAACCCAACATAAAAACAATAAAACTAATAAAAGAAGTCATATAATAAATTATATACTAAAATCACCCACCCACCCCCAACCCGGCAATAGCACCTCACACGAGCCATTTAATGAGCTCCATCCTGCTCTGGGTTCCCCAGGCCCACTGGCAGAACCAGGTCTTCAGCACCTTCCGGAAGAGTGCCAGAGTGGAGGCCATTCTAATCTCTGTCGGGATGATGTCCCAGGGAAAGAGGGAGCCACCACAGAGAAGACCCTTCTTCTGGGTCCCACCAGGTGCACCTCTCTGGCCCTCATCTTAATGCTGACTTACTTACTTTCTTTCTTTCTTTCTTTCTTTCTTTCTTTCTTTCTTTCTTTCTCTTCCTTCCTTCCCCCCCCCTCTTTCTTATTAGATTTATATGCTGCCCTTCTCCGGAAACACAGGGCGGCTTCATTCTTCATCCGAAGCACAGCTGAAGGCTTCTTCCAGACAGACACGCCGGGGGGAAAAAAATCACTGAAAATTGAATCATCAGTGTGTTCCTACCGATACCACACTCTGGACCACACCAGTAACAACCCACCATGGAAGATGATGCGCGGATGCACAGAAGGCAGAGGAAAGGGGAGCAGTGGAAATCTGTCCTTGGGACGGAAAAACCACCACTGCTAATGAAGCCCCACCTTAGCTCTGGGGATAAAAGGCAGATGGGGGCAGAGATGAATAGATGTGGCAGACAACTACCGTATTTTTTGGAGTATAAGACGCACCTTAGTTTTGGGGGAGGAAAATAGGGAAAACAATCTGCTTACCAGATATTTATCTGGCTAGCATCCTTAGTCTGGTCAGTTTCAGCACATTATTTTATCCCTCGGTGAGAGCGTTAAAAAAAACCTTATTCAGAGGGAGTAACAATGAAAGAGCTTGCAAGCCAGTAAGAGCTGGGAACATCATTAGCACCTGGTTAGGGCAGGAAAGAAGCATTCGGAACAAGTATAACAATGAAAAACAAAACCTGTAAAGACTTAGGGCTTGGAAAACATTCTTTGTAAAGAGTAACAATGAAAGAATTTGCAAGCGTGTAAGAGTTGGGAACATTGTTAGCACCTGGTTAGGGCTGGAAAGAAACGTTCAGAGCAAGTAGAACAATGGGAAAAAATCCTGCAAAGACTTAGGGCTTGGAAAACATTCTTCGCAGAGAGTAACAATGAAAGAACCTGCAAAGTAAGAGCTGGGAAGGTCCTTAGCACCTAGTTAGGGCTGGGGGGGGGGGAAACTTCAAAAAAGTGTGTATGTATGTATGCATGTATGTATTTAGACTTCTATGCTGCCCAATCCCCAAGGACTCAGATGCGCCTGAATTTTCAGCCTCTTTTAGGGAGGAAAAAGGTGCATCTTATACTCCAAAAATACGGTATTCATCTCCTTGCTAGACAGACATCTTAGCCTGCAGGGAGGGAGAAACTTTTTGCCGTAGCTGATGGCACTCCTAATAACAGAACCATTGATTTAAGATTCAGAGGGTTTGTCGTGTTTGGGGATTAGGGCCAGAACAATCGCCAGTTACCTTCGTCTGCTTCTTTTCCGTGGCGTAAACGATGGAGGTGCAACAGACTTCGGCCAGCTTCCGCCCCTGGCCAAAGAAACTCCAGCAGCAGATCTCGTCCCCGATGACGTCCTTGATGAAAAGAACCCTCCTGTTGAACCGGAGCGAGAGCTTGTCGAAGAGTTCGATGTTCTTCAGGAGATTGTCGTCCGAGGTGCTGGAGTGGGGGAAGAAGAGGGGGCGGGGGTGAGAAAGAGTAGCACTGGCTTTATTTATTATCTTTATTCATCATCTTTCGGCTGTGGCGAGGGGGGCGTTTGCCCAGGTCCGCCTGGTGCACCAGTTGCGGCCCTATTTGGACAGGGAATCATTGCTCACAGTCACTCATGCCCTCATCACCTCGAGGTTTGACTACTGCAACGCTCTCTACATGGGGCTACCTTTGAAGAGTGTTCGGAAACTTCAGATCGTGCAGAACGCAGCTGCGAGAGCCATCGTGGGGCTTCCAAGATTCGCCCACGTTTCTTCAACACTCTGTGGATTGCATTGGCTGCCTATCAGTTTCCGGTCACAATTCAAAGTGTTGTTTATGACCTTTAAAGCCCTACGTAGCATGGGACCAGATTACCTCCAGAACCGCCTGCTACCGCACGAATCCCAGCAACCAATAAGGTCCCACAGAGTTGACCTTCTCCGGGTCCCGTCAACTAAACAATGTCGTTTGGCGGGCCCCAGGGGAAGAGCCTTCTCTGTGGCGGCCCCGGCCCTCTGGAACCAACTCCCCCCGGAGATTAGAACTGCCCCCACCCTCCCTGTCTTTCGTAAATTACTCAAGACTCATTTATGCCACCAGGCATGGGGGAGTTAAGATATTCCTTCCCCCATGGCCATTAAAAGTTATGCATGGTATGTTTATGTGTATGTTTGGTTTTATTATAAGGGTTTTTAGTTGTTTTATTAATTGGATTTCTACATGCTGTTTTTATCATTGTTGTTAGCCGCCCCGAGTCTGGGGAGAGGGGCGGCATACAAATCCAATAAATAAATAAATAAATGTATTAAATAAATTTATTTCATTATCTATTAAATAAATTTATTAAAACCTGTCCTTTGTCGGAAGGTCGCAAAAGGTTTATCACATGATCCTGGGACACTGCAACCGTCATAGGTATGAACCAGTTGCCAAGCATCTGAATGGGGGCTTCATCACTTCTGACCCAAAGTGGGGGGGAAAAGATTTGGTGGAGTGTGTATTGTGAGAATGGGAAAGGGGAGTTTGCCTTGGAGGCAAATTCCCCACATTTTGAGTAGTCCAAGCAGACCAGGGTGAGACAAAACGTCCCCATGGTCATGTGATCAAAATTCAGACCATGGTTCATAATGATGACCGCTGCCGTTTCCTAAGGTCACATGATCCATCCCGTTTTGGGACCTTCTGACAAACGAAGTCAATGGGGAAACCAGACTCGTTTAACAACCGGGTTACTCACTTATCAACTGCAGTGATTCCGTTTAACAGGTATGGTGAGCAACATTGTAAAATGGGGTAAAATAACCTTAAGAAACGTCTCACTTAACAACAGGAATTTCAGGCTCAATTCCGGTCGTAAGTTGAGGACTACCTGCAGCTATTGTCTGAATGTTTCCGTCTG
Source organism: Erythrolamprus reginae (assembly GCF_031021105.1). Classification (NCBI taxonomy): domain Eukaryota; kingdom Metazoa; phylum Chordata; class Lepidosauria; order Squamata; family Dipsadidae; genus Erythrolamprus; species Erythrolamprus reginae. The sequence goes on from NC_091950.1 coordinate 412,055,558, forward strand.
CAGAGAAAGAGATGGCTACGCTTTAGATGTGCTTGGCGAAAAATCAACGCAAGATGTTCTACAGATGGCACCTAGCACCAGCAAGGCTTGCAAAAGTATCAAATCATTGGTTGCTGATCAGTTTCCGGTCACAATTCAAAGTGTTGGTCATTACCTATAAAGTCCTTCATGGCACTGGACCAGGGTATCTACGAGACCGCCTTCTGCCACACGAATCCCAGTGACTGGTTAGGTCCCACAGAGTTGGTCTCCTCTGGGTCCTGTCAACTAAACAATGTCGTTTGGCAGGACCCAGGGGAAGAGCCTTCTCTGTGGTGGCTCCGACCCTCTGGAATCAGCTCCCTCCAGAGATTAGAACTGCCCCCACCCTCCTTGCCTTTCGTAAACTCCTTAAAACCCACCTCTGCCGTCAAGCGTGGGGGAACTGAAACATCTCCCCCTGCCTATGTAGTTTTTGTGTATGATGACTGTATGTATGTTTTTATATATTGGGGTGTCTTGTTTTTTAGACTTTTTAAATGTATTATTCTTATTTTAGATTCCAACTATTAGATTTGTTATTATATATTGTTTTTATCATTGCTGTAAGCCGCCCCAAGTCTACAGAGAGGGGTGGCATACAAATCTAATAAATAATAATAATAATAAAAAATAAAATATCACCCTGATGCTGGAAATGTCAAAATGCATATGGCACATATATTATCATATGTGGTGGACATGCAAAAAAGCAAAAAAAAAAGGGTTCAAATTAGAAAAATAATAAAAGAAATAAGATGGCATTGACTGTCGTAGGTCAAGGGCTAACTGGAATATCACAGTACCTGCTTGTTGGCCAAGAAACCTAGCTTGACATTCTGCCCCGTCACAGATGGATTATAAAACTGGGGAATTTATGTCCAAACACCAGTTAATCCTTAGCTGTGATTTCTTATTGTTAACTGCAGCGATCTTATTTACTTTAAACAGCAGTAGCTTCATTTTTACTGCTACTACTACAGTTAATATGATTTTACCTTGAACTTTGACCAGAGAATTGTCGTGTCAAGATAGATAAGATGCAAAAATGCAATAAAATGTTAGTCAGTGGCAAAATAATCTTGACTGCCGTTTGAAAGTTTTATTATACAGTGGTACCTCTACTTAAGAACGCCTCTACTTAAGAACTTTTCTAGATAACAACCAGGTGTTCAAGAGTTTTTGCCTCTTCTTAAGAACCATTTTCTACTTAAGACCCCGAGCCTGGAAAAATTTCCCAGGAAATTTGAAAGCGGTACGAAGGCTCGGCCAGTTTCCTGCCATTCCCCCTTTAATCCGGGCCATCACGGGCTTTTCTGGGCTGCTAGAGGAGCCTTTCGGTGGTGCTTAAGGAGGCTTTGAGTCCAGAGCAAACAAAGCATTTTCCTTTCTCTGGGCGCTTGGAGAGGGAATAAACCTCTGCCAGTGTCCAGAGAAAAGAAACGCTCCCTTTGCTCTGGGCAGCGACTGTCCTCCTCCTCCTCTTCTTCCTTCTCCTCCTCCTGTAAGCTGTTCCAAGTCCTCGGAGAGAGGTAGCATATAAATCCAATTGATCAATCAATCAATCAAAAAAATTGGCCCAGAAGTGAAGTTTTTTACCTTGTGTAGGAGTACTTGTTGTTACTTCGGTTATAAAGGAGCTTCACCACTGGCTGAAAAAAAGCGGTGAGAAAAAAAAGGGGTGTCAGTGCAGGCAGATGAAAAAACGACGTGAGAAAATATTATTTTACTGGAAGAGTAGTAGATGCTTGGGACAAACTTCCAGCAGACGTGGTTGGTAATTCCACAGTAACTGAATTTAAACATGCCTGGGATAAACATATATCTATCCTAAGATAAAATACATATTCACAACCACACATTACATCTCATAAACAGGAGAAGGGGGCTTGATCTAATTGCCCCATGCCTGAGGCTGGTTGATAAAGAGTCTTGAGGCTCTTGCGAAAGGTGAGGAGGGTGTGGGCAGTGCAAATCTCTGGAGGGAGCTGATTCCAGAGGGCCGGAGCCACCACAGAGAAGGCTCTTACCCTGGGCCTCGGCAGACAACATTGTCTGACCAACGGGACCGTGAGAAGGCCAACTCTGTGGGACCTAACCGGTCGCTGGGATTTTATCCTTTAAAAAACCCCAAAACCTCTAACATAAGGATCTTCACCCCGGTTTTGGTGTGGTCCTTGAGCGAATAATGGGGGTGGGGGATGGCTAAAGCATCATCTGCTCCAAGCCATAGTCACCCCAAAGCCTGGCTTGGCACCACATATGAAGCCAGCCAAATCTCAGCCACTTGTCTTCTTATCAGTGGCTGGGAATTTGAACCTTTCTCATGGCATCTTAATCTCTAACACAAAAATTGAAAGATAACATGGAAACAAAAAACACAGCCCCATGGGATAAGTTCTACAATTGGACCAACGTAAGGGAGAAAGATAAGGAAAGAAATAAGGAAAAAAAATAAAATAAAATAAAATAAAAAACAAAAATAAAGATCTGAACAAAGACATTTATTTAACAATTGCAATATTTTATTTATTCGCTGACTTCTTCTCGGAGACCAAAATCAAATATAACTACAATAATTATAAAATCAAACACAACATTTAGAAAAGGAAATCTGAGATTAACAATTGTGTAAACTTGAAGAGATAAGAATTTCACTGATACAAAAACCGGGAAAATGAAACAAAATAAAATATAGCTGCAAACTGGCAGGGGGGGAGAGGGGGGAAGAGGGGTGTTTGGTGTTATTGTTTGATGTGGCATGTTCGATTTTACTGAAAACGATGATCTTATGCGCATGACATGAACATCTTGTTTTGTCAATACTGTCCTGTACTGTCTTTTATATTTGTACATATTCAATAAATATTATTTTACAAAAAAAAAAAGAAAGGAATGAGGAAGAGGAAAAAGGAGGCTCCGTTAAGCTTTTAAACATCAACATTTTCCATGCTATTCAACACCTCCTAGAGGTCATATAAATATCTGAAGAAGGATATTTACCGGTAGAAGAAGGATATATTTGTGGTTTACCCTTTTCGGCTCAAAGGTTTTAAAGTTTATGGCAGATAAAACCACTTTTATTATTTTTGGGCTCTGCCGTTTGCGGAGGAACACACGGGGCAATTTGCTGGGGGTGGGTAGAGTTAACAATGGGGGTCCCCTGCAAAGTAGATTGGATTCCCCATTGTTCCTCTTCCCTTTCTGTTCCAGTTAAGATCCCCCAATTTAGGAAATAATTTGCAAAGGAGTACTTGGAATAGAATAGAGTAGAGTAGAGTAGAATAGAATAGAATTTGAAAATTCTTTGAAAAGTGTTCGGAAACTTCAGATCGTGCAAAATGCAGCTGCGAGAGCAGTCATGGGCCTACCTAGGTATGCCCATGTTTCTCCATCACTCCGCAGTCTGCATTGGTTGCCGATCAATTTCCGGTCACAATTCAAAGTGTTGGTTATGACCTTTAAAGCCCTTCATGGCATCGGACCAGAATATCTCCGAGACCGCCTCCTGCCGCACGAATCCCAGCGACCGATTAGGTCCCACAGAGTGGGCCTTCTCCGGGTCCCGTCAACTAAACAATGTCGGTTGGCGGGCCCCAGGGGAAGAGCCTTCTCTGTGGCGGCCCCGGCCCTCTGGAACCAACTCCCCCCGGAGATTAGAACTGCCCCTACTCTTCCTGCCTTCCGTAAACTCCTTAAAACCCACCTTTGCCGTCAGGCATGGGGGAACTGAAACATCTCCCCCGGGCACGTTTAATTTATGCATGGTATGTCTGTGTGTGTGACTGTTAGCATATGGGGTTTTTTAAATATTTAAATATTTTAAATCTGTCTGATTGCTTATGATTTGTTTTTTACATGTTGTGAGCCGCCCCGAGTCTTCGGAGAGGGGCGGCATACAAATCTAAGTAATAAATAATAAATAATAAATAAATTTTTTATTGGCCAAGTGTGATTGACACACAAGGAATTTCTCTTGGTGCATATGCTCTAAGTGTACATAAAAGAAAAGAGATATTTGTCAAGAATCATGAGGTTAAAAAACACTTAATCATTGTCATAGGGGTCAAATAAGCAATCAGGAAACAAAATTAATATAAATCGTAAGGATACAAGCAAGAAGTTATGGGACTGCCTCCTCCCTCGCTGCAGCCAGCAAGGGTCCACAAAGTTGGCCTTCTCCAGGTCCCTTCAGCCAAACAACGTCGGCTGGCGGGACCTCTAGGAAGAGCCTTCTCTGTGGCGGCACTGGCCCTTTGGAACCAACTGCCTTGAGAGATCCACATTATCTCCACCCTACCAGTCTTCCGGAAAGCCGCTAAGACCTGGCTTTTCCGGCAGGCCTGGAATTAGGCTGATTGCAAGTATGTATGTTTTTTATATTATTGTTATTATTGATTTTTTAAATTACATTTTAACTCTTTTTATTGTTATATATATTCTGATTGTTAGCCGTTCAGAGTCCGTTTGGAGTCATAAGATGGGACAAAACCCGCTGAGCAAATTTTCTCAATTAGCAACAGCTTCTGGGCTGCATTGTGGTCGTATGTTGAGGACTAGCTGCAATTGTGAATTGGCCCCTTTTTGTCTGCTCATTCTCTCCTCATGCCCCACTCAGTACCTTCATGGCTGATTCGATGAGTCTCTCTTCCTCTTTCGGAGACGTGATGACGGGGATATTGCAGATTGGGAAGTAGGTCTCTTTCTTGTCCTGCAAAGAGAATTGCACACATTCGGACAGATTAAAAGCAGGGTAGACTGCCGCTGCCTCTGGAATCTCATTGTTCTGAATGGCAGAAATGAAGATTTAAGTTAGAAAGCACATCTGGATTTTCCATTTTTCTTTTTGCCAAGATAGAAACATAGAAACATAGAAGTCTGACGGCAGAAAAAGACCTCATGGTCCATCTAGTCTGCCCTTATACTATTTTCTGTATTTTATCTTAGGATGGATCTATGTTTATCCCAGGCATGTTTAAATTCAGTTACTGAGGATTTATCTACCACGTCTGCTGGAAGTTTGTTCCAAGGATCTACTACTCTTTCAGTAAAATAATATTTTCTCATGTTGCTTTTGATCTTTCCCTTTGCTTTTGATGTTGGGAGTCGGCTGTTGAAGGACATAATCTATATCTTAAACCAGGGGTGTCAAACCAGATCTGGCCCGTGGGGTGCTTAAATCCAGACCATGAAGCCAGCCTGAAAAATATCAAAGGACCAGCACACAGTGCCTCTGCTGGCCAAAATGGGATGTGTGCAGACCGTTTTTGGCCAGCAGAGTGCTGCTAGAGGCTGGGAAGGCTGAAAACGGACTGCGGTGGGGCCTTAGGAGGCCTCGGTGTGGCCCGTTTTTGGCGGGTAGAGTGCTACTGGAGGCTTGGGGGTGTGAAAATGGTCCATGGGGGGGCAGCTCGAGAGGCCTCCATGCGGTCTGTTTTTAGCTGGCAGAGTGCTGCTGAAAGCTGAGGAGGCCAAAAACGGACTGCAGGGGAGGGACTCGGGAGGTCTCCGCGCAGCCTGTATTTCAGTGTTTTTCGACCAGAGACATGGTCAAGTGTGCCGTAGGGAAATTAAACATGGGTCCCCAAACTACGGCCCACAGAGGCCATTTATCCAGCCCGCCACCAGCCGCCTCCATCCAAACATAAACATTCCCCTCCCAATCCCTCCAGCTATCAGCGACAGGAAGCGTGGGGGCCCAGGGAACAGTCACTGACCCAATCACCTTCTAGGATTCATCCCGACCACTAGCGATGAACCAATAGCAGGCTGCCTCTCATCCACACCCAGGAAGGTCCCCGCTCGGGCTGCTGCGCACTTGTCATTGTGTGGCCGTGGCGAGTAGTTGAAGCTGCTACTCCTCCCCGTGGTCCCGATTTCTAATCGTGGTTTAAAGCTAAAGTTTGCTGATCTTCCTTTGGACAGTTTTTGGTTATCTGTCGTCAAGGAGTTCCCCATTCTGGCCAACAAAGATTGCTCCCGTTTTTAACCACATATCTATGTGAGCTGAGATTCTCAAACTTGACTGCGATAAAAATTAAAAACAGAGAGAGACTGAGAACTGCTGAGGAAGAGCTTTGTGTGTGTGTTTCTACCATTTCTGTCCTTTTGTGTTCATCGAAACAAGCCCAGGTTTCACACTGAGTATAAATACATTTAGAAACTATATTATTAACTATATGTATAATATGTACTGTATTAGAATGTCATTTTGTGTCATTTTGGTTAGTGGTGTGCCCCAGGATTTTGTAAATGTAAGAAATTGGACTTAATCCCTAGATAGTTCAGTGGATTTGCAGCTGGCTGAAGCGTAGACATCAGAATATTCTGAGCACAGATAGGTTACAAGCAGTGTGCCACAAGGGTCTGTTCTGGGTCCTATTCTTTTTAATATGTTTGTGAGTGACATAGGGGAAGGTTTGGTAGGGAAGGTTTGCCTATTTGCTGATGACTCTAAAGCATGCAATAGGGTTGATATTCCTGCAAGCGTCTTTAATATGGTAAATGATTTAGCTTTACTAGATAAATGGTCAAAGCAACGGAAACTGCAGTTTAATGTTTCCAAATGTAAAATAATGCACTTGGGGAAAAGGAATCCTCAATCTGAGTATTGTATTGGCAGTTCTGTGTTAGCAAAAACTTCAGAAGAGAAGGATTTAGGGGTAGTGATTTCTGACAGTCTCAAAATGGGTGAGCAGTGTGGTCGGGCGGTAGGAAAAGCAAGTAGGATGCTTGGCTGCATAGCTAGAGGTATAACAAGCAGGAAGAGGGAGATTGTGATCCCGCTATATAGAGCGCTGGTGAGACCACATTTGGAATACTGTGTTCAGTTCTGGAGACCTCACCTACAAAAAGATATTGACAAAATTGAATGGGTCCAAAGACGGGCTACAAGAATGGTGGAAGGTCTTAAGCATAAAACGTATCAGGAAAGACTTAATGAACTCAATCTGTATAGTCTGGAGTACAGAAGGAAAAGGGGGGACATGATCAAAACATTTAAATATGTCAAAGGATTAAATAAGGTTCAGGAGGGAAGTGGTTTTAATAGGAAAGTGAACACAAGAACAAGGGGACACAATCTGAGGTTAGTTGGGGGAAAGATCAGAAGCAATATGAGAAAATATTATTTTACTGAAAGAGTAGTAGATCCTTGGAACAAACTTCCAGCAGACGTGGTTGGTAAATCCACAGTAACTGAATTTAAACATGCCTGGGATAAACATAGATCCATTGTAAGATAAAATACAGAAAATAGTATAAGGGCAGACTAGATGGATCATGAGGTCTTTTTCTGCAGTCAGACTTCTATGTTTCTATGTTTCTAAATGTGTCACGGCTCAAAAAAGGTTGAAAATCACTGCTGTATTTTTCCAGCAAATGCTGCTCAAGGCTAGAAAAACTGAAAACGGGCCATGGGGGGCCCTCAGGAGCCCTCCATGCAACCAGATTTTGGCCGGCAGACTGCTGCTGGAGTCTGGGAAGGCTGAAAACCGGCCATGGGGGGGGCCTGCGGGAACTCTCCATATGATCAGTTTTTGGCTGGCAGAGTGCTGCTGGAGGCTGGGGAAGCCCAAAATAAGGTGCAGGGGGGCTCCCATCACATTTAGTGCTGCAGAAGGTGTCCGTCCCATCTCTCCTCCTATTCCTCCCCCACAGCCCGCGGAGAACTACAAAGCTGATCCGACCCTCAAAGACATCCAGTTTGACACCATTGCAGAAAATTTTGATGGTTAATTTATCTCCCACCTCCTGCACCACACTTCTCAAAAAAGGCATGAGAATGCCGCCAACAGATATCTGAGGAACCTCTTCAGATGTTTTAACAGAGTGAAGGCTTTAAAGGCTGAAGACACATGATTTTCTTTTTAAAAAATAGAGAGTATCTGAAATATTTACTACAGAACATTGGGGCGGGGTAGCGTTGGTGCTTGAAGCCCTCAAATTCAGGGATGGGGGGTCCACAAGGGCCCCCATCTCTAGAATTATAATTTACATGGTGTTGTACATAATCTTGATCAGTTGGAGGATGATGAAGATATTGAGGACTCAGATTCAGATAGTGTTTATGAAGTAGTGGGGGGCCCGGGGTTACAGGTAGTAGAACAGGTGGGAGGCCAGCCACAGGATGGGGCTATGAGTTCAGGATCTAGCGAGGGAGAATCAGATGCTCGCTGGGTTAATCCTAAATTCAGAAGAATTCAGAAACGTAGAGAGCAAAGGTCTGGAAGAAGATATTAAGGAGAGGAATGGGTTAAATAATCGGGTGAGGTAATTGGCACGTCATGGGACTAGTAAAGAAGAAGGGTGGAGTTACAACGTTGCCGAACAAAAAGATGTTGATTTTTTTATGCCGCTCTCCAAGTAAGCCAAGTATTCTGTGTGATTAACTGTCTGTTTTTTAGTGAGCATGCTTTTACGAAATAAATCTTGTCTAGCAGAGCAGGAGAAGGAATGTAAGGAATACAATTAAGAGAGATTACAGAGCCAGGAGAGATACGCCAGTATGAAATGTGTGTATAACCGGAAGAGAAGAGAATAAAATGGAGTTTCTTTGTTTATGAAATATTATTATTATTATTATTATTATTATTATTATTATTATTATTATTAATTAGATTTGTATGCCACCCCTCTCCGTAGACTCGGGGCGGCTCACAGCACAATAAAACAATTCATAACAAATCTAATAATTTACAATTTAAAATATTTTAAAAAAACCATTATTAAGCAAACATACATACAAACATACCATACATAAATTGTATAGACCCGGGGGAGATGTCTCAATTCACCCATGCCTGACGACAAAGGTGGGTTTTGAGGAGTTTACGAAAGGCAAGGAGGTAGGGGCAGTTCTAATCTCTGGGGGGAGCTGGTTCCAGAGAATTGGGGCTGCCAGAGAGAAGGCTCTTCCCCTGGGGCCCACCAACCGGCATTGTTTAGTTGACGGAACCCGGAGATGGCCCACTCTGTGGGACCTAATCGGTCGCTGGGATTCGTACAGCAGAAGGCGGTCTCAGAGATATTCTGGTCCGATGCCATGAAGGGCTTTATAGGTCATAACCAACACTTTGAATTGTGACCGAAAATTGATCGGCAACCAATGCAGACTGCGGAGTGTTGGTGTAACATGGGCATACCGTGGGAAGCCCATGACTGCTCTCACAGCTGCATTCTGCACGACCTGAAGTTTCCGAACACTCTTCAAAGGTAGCCCCATGTAGAGAGCGTTACAGTAGTCGAACCTCGAGGTGATGAGGGCATGAGTGACTGTGAGTAGTGACTCCCGGTCCAAATAGGGCCGCAACTGGAGCACCAGGCGAACCTGGGCAAACGCCCCCCTCGCCACAGCTGAAAGATGGTTCTCTATTGTGAGCTGTGGATCGAGGAGGACACCCAAGTTGTGTTTGATAAAAGTTATTTGCACTTGCTGAATTTCTACCAGAAACCAGAACACATGGTAGACCATAGTCTGTCCTTCTCCCCCAAATTTTAAATATACACTAGTTGTCCCTTATCATGGACTTTTTTTTTTGAGTAGGATTCTTGCCTTGAGTAAAAGGGTTGAGCTGGATGACCTCCAGGTTCCCTTCCTTCTCTTAAGCTTTTCCTGTTCAGGGTGCGCAGCTCTCTTACCTGCAAGGCACTTTGACAGAGGTCCACCAAGCCCTGGATGAGGTAATATTTGGCTTCGGCCATCAGCTCCTTGATCTCCTGACGGTTCTTGGGTAGAATGACCGTGTTGTCCCGAAGGTAATTTAAGATGGTTCCAAAATGCTTCCCACAGCGGTCGATCAGGATCCAACCTGGGAAAGAAAACCGCAGGCCTCGGTTTCCAAGCAAAGCAGGCGGAAAAACCATCCCGCAGAGCTTTGTTTTGTTCCAAGAAGACTTGTAGAAACGGGAAAACTTGCTTAGTCTTTTTTTACTTATCAGACTTCAGTAAAGCTTGGGCGCATGTGCCAAAGGGCAGCGCGGGGGACAGCATTGGGGGTGCATATGCGTGGGGAGGTAGGGAAGGGGTGTGGGCATGTGCATGCTCAGAAGACTCCTGGGAAAGTCTCAAACGGTGACCATGTGACCAGAAGGAACGGTTTAGGTTTAAAGGAACGGTCGTGAATCAAGGGGCTACTTACAAGGCTAAATGATCCTTGATGACAGAGTTGAGATTAGAAAGGGAGTTGGAGGCATGTTTTGATTGACAGGGTTATCAGCTTTAATTTAATAATTTAATAATTAATTTAATAATTTAATAATTAATTTAATAATTTAATAGTTTAATAATTTAATAGTTTAGTTTAATAGTTTGATAACTTGATAATTAATTTGATAATTTGATAATTTGATTTAATTTAATAATTTAACAATTTAACAATTAATTTAATAATTTAATAATTTAATGATTTAATAATTAATTTAATAATTTAATAGTTTAATAATTTAATAGTTTAGTTTAATAGTTTTATAACTTGATAATTTGAGAATTAATTTGATAATTTGATAATTTGATTTAATTTAATAATTTAACAATTTAATAATTAATTTAATAATTTAATGATTTAATAATTAATTTAATAATTTAATAATTTAATAGTTTAATAATTTAATAGTTTAGTTTAATAGTTTGATAACTTGATAATTAATTTGATAATTTGATAATTTGATTTAATTTAATAATTTAACAATTTAACAATTAATTTAATAATTTAATGATTTAATAATTAATTTAATAATTTAATAATTTAATTTATCAGCTTTGCTGGTTTTCATCTGTACACACCTTCCTTGTCGGAGAGCACCTCCATCCTTCCGCTGAACATGGCTTTCAGCATGGTGTCATGGCGTGTCAGCACCTGCACAGTGGTGTAATACAAGGAGCCCCCGACATTCAACCGCACGTACTTATTGCCAAGGGTGCCGATTTTAGCGCTGCACCTCTTCGGCTTCGCTCCCGAAGCAGGGCAGAGGGTGGTTAAGCAGGTGTCGCCGGACATCTCCTTCTGCAAATAGATGACAACGCGGCAGTGGGTGGGCTTGACCGACTCCGCCGTGGTTGGAGGGGAAAACTTTATGGGGATCTCCAACTGGATTCAAGAACACCTCGAAAGACGGAGGACCAATAGCTGAGAGACTCTAAAAGCAGAGGAGAGAAGAAGGAAAAAAAGAGAGATTTGTTTCACTGTTGTTGGGTGAAATAATCGTTTTGGGCTGGGTTCACACAACACCCTCAGCGGGAAAGCCTGTTTTTTTCAGCCTTCTGGTGTCAAGTTGGTGCAGAGGTTGGGGATAAATTAACGACTTGGCACACTATCTACAGAAGGCCTGATGTTTATGGGAACTTGGGAAGGGTGATTCTCATGAGGGAACAGATATAGCCGCAAAGCATTATTTTTAGTGGTTCAAGGCCATCCTATGCCCAGCCACCTGGGCGGAAGCAGAGGAAGGACCTGCCATGCTGGCACAATCTGACTGGGCAACATGACAAGTTTGTGGGTGGGGAGACAAGGGATTTGAACTTTCAACTGGGTAGAAAACTCAGATTCAGATTTCCCAAGATGGCTCCGGCAATAATGAGGAGGCCGACCTGGCATGTGTGACTGAAACCTGGCTGGGCCCAGAGGGAGGAATTCCTCTCTCTGAAATTTGCCCAGCTGGGTTCCAGAAATGGCATCAGCCTCGACCCCAGGGAAGGGGGGGAGGAGTGGCTATTATAGCCAGGGAGAGCCTTTGCCTGCATAGACTCATTGCTCCAGAGATTGCGGGTTGTGAGTCCCTCCTAGTGAAGTTGGACTTAGGGGTTCAGGTGGACTTGTTGCTCACGTACCTGCCTCCCAGCTGCATGTCAACAGCCCTGCCTGTGCTGCTCGAGGAGGTAGCCGGGTGGGCGGTGGGGTTCCCCAGACTTATTGTCTTGGGGGACTTTAACCTACCATCGCTCGGCAGAACCTCTGGGTTAGCGCAGGACTTCATGGCCACCATGACAGCCATGGACCTGACTCAAGTAGTACAGGGTCCGACTCACGAGGGGGGGCATGCACCCAACATGGTATTCCTCTCTGAGCAATTGAGTATTGGTCTGAGACTAAGGGGCTTAGAAGTGTTGCCTTTTTCATGGTCATATTAAGACTTACAAAGTGGCGCTCAAGACGGCAAGAGGCATGTATCATGCCGCCTTGATTGCATCAGTGGAATCTCGCCCGGCCGCTCTGTTTAGAGTGACCCATTCCCTTCTTAACTAGTGGGGAGTTGGGGACCCCTTGCAGAGTAGTGCCGAGGACTTTAACACATTTTTCGCTGATAAAGTCGCTCAGATCCGGGCGGACCTCGACTCCGATTGGATAACAGAGTCGACTGACAATGAGTCAGTCGAGGTGACTGGAGCCCGCACTTGTCCATTTGTCTGAGAAGAGTTTGATCTGGTGACACCTGATGAAGTGGACAAGGCCATTGGAGCTGTGAGTTCTGCCATCTGTTTGCTGGATCCGTGTGCCTCCTGGCTGGTTTTGGCCAGCAGGGAGGTGACACGGAACTGGGTCCAGGAGATTGTCAATGCTTCTTTGGGGAGGGGGTCCTTTCCGGCTTCTTATAAGGAGGCACTTGTGCGCCCCCTCCTCAACAAGCCTTCCCTGCACCCAGCCATTCTCAACAACTATCGTCCAGTCTCCAACCTTCCCTTTATGGGGAAGGTTGTTGAGAAGTTGTGGCTCTCCAGCTCCAATGGTCCTTGGAAGAAGCTGATTATCTAGGCCCTCAGTAGTCACGGAAACTGCTTTGGTCATGTTGATGGATGATCTCTGGTGGGCCCAGGACAGGGGTTTATCCTCTGTCCTGGTGCTTCTTGACCTCTCAGCGGCTTTCGATACCATCGATCATGGTATCCTTCTGCACTGGCTGGAGGGGTTGGGAGTGGGAGGCACTGTCCTTCAGTGGTTCTCCCCCTACCTCTCTGGTCGATCGCACTCGGTGTTAGTGCGGGGTCAGAGGTCGACCTCTAGGCTTCTCCCTTGTGGGGTGCCTCAGGGGTTGGTCCTCTCCCCCCTGCTATTTAATATCTACATGAAACCACTGGGCGAGATCATCCAGGGGCATGGGGTGAGGTATCATCAGTACGCTGATGACACTCAGTTGTACATCTCCACCCCATGTCCAGTCAACGAAGCAGTGGAAGTGATGCTCTGGTGCCTGGAGGCTGTTAGGGTCTGGATGGGTGTCAACAGACTCAAACTCAACCCTGATAAGACAGAGTGGCTGTCACAATTCAAAGTGTTGGTTATGACCTATAAAGCCCTTCATGGCATTGGACCAGAATATCTCCGGGACCGCCTTCTGCCGCACGAATCCCAGCGCCCAATTAGGTCCCACAGAGTTGGCCTTCTCCAGGTCCCATCAACTAAACAATGTCAGCTGGCGGGACCCAGGGAAAGAGCCTTCTCTGTGGCGGCCCCGACCCTCTGAAACCAGCTCCCCCCGGAGATTAGGATTGCCCCCACCCTCCTTGCCTTTCGTAAGCTTTTTAAGACCCCACCTCTGCCATCAGGCATGGGGGAATTGAGACATCTTCCCCAGGCCTATATAATTTGTGTATGGTATGTTGTGTGTATGTTTTTTAATTATGGGTTTTTAGTTTTTTAAATATTAGATTTGTATTGTACACTGTTTTCTACTATTGCTGTGAGCCGCCCCGAGTCTACGGAGAGGGGCGGCATACAAATTTTATAAATAAATAAATGAATGAATGAATGAATGGATAGATAGATAGATAGATAGATAGATAGATAGATAGATAGATAGATAGATAGATAGATAGATAGATAGATAGTAATTTTGAGGAGTACTTTGACTCCAATTTAGTTGGGATGCTAACATCTTGTCTGGATCCTGCAACACCTTCATACAAATCCAATAAATAATAATAAAATCAATGAAACCATGTTATTGTTTAGTCAACATGTGATAAGAAGAGATCAGAAGCGCTGCCACAAAAATAGAGCCAATTTTAATTTATTGGTATCAGAGTATTCTCTGGAGATCTGCTGGTACACACATTTGACACACCTCTACAGGAAACACAAGTAAGGGCAGGTTGAAGTTCAAGTTCCCTTTAGAGCAGGAAAGAAAGTGTTTCCAGGAAATTATTTTTCAGGACTTTCGAGCAGGTTGTACTGACAGTCCTCGCTTAATGACCTGTTGAGGGACCTTAGTGATCCCTCAAAGTTCCAACGGACCTCCCCAGTTACTTACACAGTGGTACCTCTACCTACAAACGCCTCTACTTAAGAACTTTTCTAGATAACAACCGGGTGTTCAAGATTTTTTTGCCTCTTCTCAAGAATCATTTTCCACTTACAAACCCGAGCCTCCGAAACTGTAACTGGAAAAGGCAGGAAGAAGCCTCCGTGGGGCCTCTCTAGGAATCTCCTGGGAGGAAACAGGGCCAGAAAAGGTGGGGAGAAGCTTCCGTGGGGCCTCTCTAGGAATCTCCTGGGAGGAAACAGGGCCAGAAAAGGTGGGGAGAAGCTTCCGTGGGGCCTCTCTAGGAATCTCCTGGGAGGAAACAGGGCCGGAAAAGGTGGGGAGAAACCTCCACGGGGCCTCTCTAGGAATCTCCTGGGAGGAAACAGGGCCAGAAAAGGTGGGGAGAAGCTTCCGTGGGGCCTCTCTAGGAATCTCCTGGGAGGAAACAGAGCCAGAAAAGGTGGGGAGAAGCTTCCGTGGGGCCTCTCTAGGAATCTCCTGGAAGGAAACAGGTCCAGAAAAGGTGGGGAGAAGCCTCTGTGGGGCCTCTCTAGGAATCTCCTGGGAGGAAACAGGTCCAGAAAAGGTGGGGAGAAGCCTCTGTGGGGCCTCTCTAGGAATCTCCTGGGAGGAAACAGGTCCAGAAAAGGTGGGGAGAAGCCTCTGTGGGGCCTCTCTAGGAATCTCCTGGGAGGAAACAGGGCCAGAAAAGGTGGGGAGAAGCCTCTGTGGGGCCTCTCTAGGAATCTCCTGGGAGGAAACAGGGCCAGAAAAGGTGGGGAGAAGCTTCGGCGGAGCCTCTCTAGGAATCTCCTGGGAGGAAACAGGGCCTCCACCCTCCCTGTGGTTTCCCCAATCGCACGCATTATTTGCTTTTACATTGATTCTACTTAAAAACATTTCTACTTAAGAACCTGGTCATGGAATGAATTAAGTTCTTAAGTAGAGGTACCACTGTACTGGGATTCGACAATTTGCAACTACGTCGCCTCCGATCTGATCTAAATGTAGTTCATAAAATCATATACCAAAATGTCCTTCCTGTTATAACTACTTCACCTTCTCCCGCAATTCACGAGCACGTAATAGATTCAAACTAGTAAATGTAAACCGCTCCAAACTCGACTGCAGCAATAGAGTGATCAATGCCTGGAATGTACTACCTGACTCTGTGGTTCCTTCCCCAAACCTCAAAAACTTTAACCTTAGATTGTCTACAGTTGACCTCTCCCCGTTTCTAAGAGGTCTGTAAGGGGCGTGCATAAGCGCACCACTGTGCCTACTGTCCCTGTCCTACGGTCTTATTGTCCTCTTTTATCGTTACTTTTTACTTATATTTATACAAACTACTACTATCCTATACATGTTTGACAACTAAATAAAATAAATAAATAAAACTGATCTTAAAACCAGAGACCTTTCTTCTAGGCATAATAAATCAAAAACTTTAAAAAGACTACTATTATTTAATACAACACATGATTACTGCAATTAGAATTACAATATATAGAGTGCTGGTGAGACCACATTTGGAATAATACTGTGTTCAGTTCTGGAGACCTCACCTACAAAAAGATATTGACCAAATTGAACGGGTCCAAAGACGGGCTACAAGAATGGTGGAAGGTCTTAAGCATAAAACGTATCAGGAAAGACTTCATGAACTCAATCTGTATAGTCTGGAGGACAGAAGGAAAAGGGGGGACATGATCAAAACATTTAAATATGTTAAAGGGTTAAATAAGGTCCAGGAGGGAAGTGTTTTTTAATAGGAAAGTGAACACAAGAAACAAGGGGACACAATCTGAAGTTAGTTGGGGGAAAGATCAAAAGCAACATGAGAAAATATTATTTTACTGAAAGAGTAGTAAATCCTTGGAACAAACTTCCAGGAGACGTGGTAGATAAATCCACAGTAACTGAATTTAAACATGCCTGGGATAAACATATATCCATCCTAAGATAAAATACAGAAAATAGTATAAGGGCAGACTAGATGGACCACGAGGTCTTTTTCTGCCGTCAGACTTCTATGTTTCTATGTTTCTAATAGCGCAAAATTGGAAAAAAGAAGAAACACCATCAGAAAGAGAAATGATAAAAAAAATATACGACTGTGCAGAAATGGACAGATTAACCCAAAAACTTAAAAATAAAGAAGACTAAAAATACTATGAAATTTGGAAGAAATTTTATGACTGGGTCGAGACAAGAAAAAATAATGGTAGCAAATAAACTAGACGTTCCTAAAATCAATCCGAGACACAAAATTAAGATCAAATCAATCTGACTTTAGATTAATTGAATGATAGAACAAATGTTCGATAACCACTGATGCCATAAGCTGTTTATAGGATTGGATTATTGTCATATACAGTGATCCCTCGATTTTCGCGATCTCGTTCTTCGCGAAACGCTATATCGCGATTTTTTCCACCCGATGACGTCACTCTCTTCCTTCCTTTCTCATCTTTCTTTCTCTCTCTCTTTCTCTATCTTGCTTCTTCCTCTCTCACACTCTCTTCCTCCCTCTCTCATCTCTTTCTTTCCTTCTTTCTCTTTCTCTATCTCTCCCCCTCTTGCTGGCGGGCGGCGGGCGGGCGGCAGGCGGCGGGCGGGCGGGGCGGGCGAGCGGGGGCATCAGCGAGGAAGACCCAGGGAAGGTTCCTTCAGCCGCCCAGCAGCTGATCTGCTCGGCAGCGCAGTGAGGAGCCGAATCGGGGTTTCCCCTTTGCGTGGGCGGCGGGGAAACCCCGATCTTCGTCTGCTCGCTGCTGCTGCGCTGCCGAGCAGATCAGCTGCTGGGCGGCCGCAGCAGCAGCGAGCTGACGAAGATCGGGGTTTCCCCGCCGCCCATGCAAAGGGGAAACCCTGATTCGGCTCCTCGCTGCGCTGCCGAGCAGATCAGCTGCTGGGCGGCCGAAGGAACCTTCCCTGGGTCTTCCCTGCTGCCCACGCAAACTCCACCATCTGCGCATGCGCGGCCATGAAAAAAGGGCACGCATGCGCAGATGGTGTTTTTACTTCCGCAACCCTACATCGCGAAAAATCGATTATCGCGAGGGGTCTTGGAACGGAACCCTCGCGATAATCGAGGGATCACTGTACTGTTTTATTACTGTTGTTAGCCGCCCCAAGTCTGCGGAGAGGGGCAGCATACAAATCCAATAAGTAAGTAAGTAAGTAAGTAAGTAAGTAAGTAAGTAAGTAAGTAAGTAAGTAAGTAAGTAAGTAAGTAAGTAAGTAAATAAATATTGATATAAAAAAAAGAACTGTGTGGCTAACAGTTCAACGGGGAGGGAGGGGGAATTAGGGGCAGCTCTGTATAATATATTTTAGAATCTAAGTACAACAACTATACAAATAATAATTATATTGCGGAATGATACAATATGTACAACACCACATGCCTGCTCTTTTTAATCTTTGTATTATAATAAAAAAATATAAAAATAATAAATATAAATCAATAAATCAAAAAAATATTACATAATAAATCAATAAATCAATCCAAACAAGAGGGTACCTGGGAAATAAAAATGATCTTAAGAAATGAAGTTTTTTTTTTAAAAAAAAGAGGTACCTGTTTGTTTAATGCTGTATCCGCAATCAAGGCAATTGTTAAACTATCTTCTGGATAGGAGACCAGAAATTCGGACTTTAATCACCACATTTCAGAGGGCTAAGAAGGAAAATTGGTGGGCAGGGGGAAGAGTTTCCAGCCCCTGAAGGATGACGCAATGGATCTGACTCAGCCTCTCTCAAACAATAGAAACATTTCCTTTCCTTCCTCCAGAGGTTGGACTTTGGTGTGGTTTTTTTTTTTAAAAGAACTTTTTAATTGCCTTTTGTAAAAAGCAATAAACTGGAAACCGCCCAGTGTCACAGATATGTTTCTGTTTCCAACAGGGCCATCCTGAGCTTGCCTCAAGGGCCAACTGGATGGCATTCGGGAAAGATCACCAAACTTTTTTTGGGGGAAAAAAACAGCCATAAAAAAGACTTGATTTGTTTATTTATTTATTTATTTTGTCCAATACACAATGAGGGTTTTAGTGGGTATATATCTATATACACATAGTAAAATACATGATGATGGTTATAGAGGAGATACTCATAGTAAAATACAGTCATACCTCGCCTTACGAACCTAATTGGTTCCAGGGGGAGGTTCGTAAGACGAAACATTTTTTCCCATAGGAAACAATGTAAAGTCAATTAATCCGTGCAACCAAACCCCCCCCCGCAAAAAAAACGGCGTTCGGCGACTGCTGGGAAGCCGCGCGGCTATTTTAAAAGGTGACAGCCGGCCTGGGGGGCTTCCCAGCAACCTTCCAAACCCCGAACCCGGAAGTTCAGCAAAAGTTCGGGGTTCGGGAGGTTGCTGGGAAGCCCACCAGGCCGGCTGTCACCTTTTAAAACAGCCGTGCGGCTTCCAAGCAGCTTCCCGAAGCCGAACGCCAAACCCGAACTTCCGCGTTCGGCGACTGCTGGGAAGCCGCGCGGCTGTTTTAAAAGGTGACAGCCGGCCCGGGGGGCTTCCCAGCAACCTCCCGAACCCCAAACCCGGAAGTTCGGCAAAAGTTCGGGGTTTGGGAGGTTGCTGGGAAGCCCCCCAGGCCGGCTGTCACCTTTTAAAACAACCGCGCGGCTTCCCAGCAGCTTCCCGAAGCCGAACGCCAAACCCGAACTTCCGTGTTCGGCGTTCGGCGACTGCTGGGAAGCCGCGCGGCTGTTTTAAAAGGTGACAGCCGGCCTGGGGGGCTTCCCAGCAACCTCCCGAACCCTGAACCCAGAAGTTCGGCAAAAGTTCGGGGTTCGGGAGGTTGCTGGGAAGCCCCCCAGGCCGGCTGTCACCTTTTAAAACAGCCGCGCGGCTTCCCAGCAGCTTCCCGAAGCCGAACGCCAAACCCGAACTTCCGCGTTCGGTGTTCGGAGACTGCTGGGAAGCCGTGTGGCTGTTTTAAAAGGTGACAGCCGGGCTGGGGGGCTTCCCAGCAACCTCCCGAACCGAACCCGGGGTTCAGAAAATTTTTGCCTCTTCTTACGAACTTTTTTCGAGTTACGAACCGGTGTTCGGGAGGCTGCTGGGAAGCCCTGCCGCCCGGCTGTCACCTTTTAAAACAGCCGCGCGGCTTCCCAGCAGTCTCCGAATGCCGGTTCGTAACTCGAAAAAAGTTCGTAAGAAGAGGCAAAATTTTTCTGAACCCCGGGTTCGTATCACGAGTTGTTCGTAAGGCGAGGGGTTCGTATCTTGAGGTACCACTGTATATCTAAGAAAGAATAGAAGAGAAGATATAGTAATAGAACATATCAATGAAAGAATAGAAGAAGAGATATAGGAATAGAAGAAAGGTATAGGAGATATAGGAGAGCAATAGTACAGGGGACGGAAGGCTCTTGTACTCGCCCCTTACTGACCTCTTAGGAATCTGGATAGGTCAACCGTAGATAATCTAAGGGTAAAGTGTTGGGGGTTTGGGGATGACACTATGGAGTCCGGTAATGAGTTCCACGCTTCGACAACTCGGTTACTGAAGTCTTATTTTTTACAGTCAAGTTTGGAGCGGTTAATATTAAGTTTAAATCTGTTGTGTGCTCTTGTGTTGTTGTGGTTGAAGCTGAAGTAGTCTCCGACAGGCAGGACGTTGCAGCATATGATCTTCTGGGCAATACTTAGATCTTGTTTAAGGCGTCTTAGTTCTAAGCTTTCTAGGTCCAGGATTGAAAGTCTAGTCTCGTAGGGTATTCTATTTGAGTTGCAAAGACTCGAATGAGATGTGAGGGCTGCACTTTATCCCTAGCCAGGCTGATGGAGGGTGCTGGAGTTCTCACCCACAACTGGTGCCCCCGGGATACACAGCTACTCCTTGACTTACAACTTGCTTAGCGTTCGTTCGAAGTTATGATGGTACCAGAAAAATTGGATTATGACGGGTCCTCCCATTTTTGTCCCGTTTATAAATAATAGTAGTAATAATAATAATAATAATTGTCTAGTTCATGGGATCTGGAGAAGGCCAACTCTGTGGGACCTAACCGGCCGCTGGGTTACGTAAGTCAGAAGATGGTCCCGTAGGTAATCCGGTCCCATGCCATGTAGGGCTTTATAGGTCATAACCAGCACTTTGAATTGCGTTCGGAGACCAATGGGCAACCAATGCAGCTTGCGGAGTGTTTAAGAAACACGGGCATATCTCAGGAGGCCCATGAGAGCTCGCGTGGCTGCATTTTGCACTACCTGCAGTGTTGTGGTTAGCTCTGGCCCAGCTCCTGCCCCAATGAATGTGCAGGTGGATGTGGGGGAAACATCCACATGCCACAGGCCTGTTTTGCTCCCGATGGAATCTGCCGACGAAGCTTCCTCTGACCAAGGAAGCGTGAGTGATATGGAAGAGGGGAGTTTGGCAGACAGCCCAGGAGGAGATCAATCATCTGTATCATCCGTGGATTCTGAACAAGAATTAATGACACATCCACGCATTCGTAGAGTGATGCATAGGAGACAACAACTGAAGCATTATTACAAGAGAAAATGAGGCCACCTGTGGTTGGGTGGGGCTGCTGTAATTAGTGCTACAGATAAAAGTGCAGCTTGGTGTTTAAGCCTCATGGCAGTTTATCTGATTCATTGTTTTGTCAAGATCGTGGTTTTTGTGCTGTTCAAGATTGTGTGTGGATTCTCTGGACTCTAGAATTGGACTCAATTTCCAAGTTATTGGGTGAGCCATTGGACTGGATTTAACCTGTGCTTTGTGTGTACCAGAAAATCCCTTTGACATTTAAAAAGGGAGCTGTTTCTGTTTTTCTGTTTATAAAAACTTTTGGGTTTTCCTTTTATCGTGTGGTGTGTGTCTTCCTGGACTAATTAGCCTGTAATTACGGGCGGTTGAAACACGCCGGCAGAACACTGCAGTCTCCGAACGCTCTTCAAAGGTAGCCCCATGTAGAGAGCATTGCAGTAGTCGAACCTCAAGGTGATAAGTGCATGAGTGACTGTCACAAGAGACTCCCGGTCTAAATAAGTACAAAGTAATTTTAAGTACATTTGTGGTGTGTTTCAATATCCCTCCATATGAGGATGCTGGAGTGTGGTCCTGAAGCGACTTTGCTCAATTTAGTAAATATGGGTAGTCCTCATTTTGTGACAAACTGGGATTGGCAGGTTGGGTATTAAATGAAGCAACTGCTAAGTGAAATATTGTGATTTTACCATTTTACCTCCACTTTCATAGAAACATAGAAGTCTGACGGCAGAAAAAGACCTCATGGTCCATCTAGTCTGTCCTTCTACTATTTCCTGTATTTTATCTTAGGATGGATATATGTTTATCCCAGGCATGTTTACATTCAGTTACTGTGGATTTATCAACCACGTCTGCTGGAAGTTTGTTCCAAGCATCTACTACTCTTTCAGTAAAATAATATTTTCTTATGTTGCTTCTGATCTTTCCCCCAACTAACCTCTGTGCCCCCTTGTTCTTGTGTTCACTTTCCTATTAAAAACACTTCTCTCCTGAATCTTATTTAACCCTTTAACATATTTAAATGTTTCGATCATGTCCCCCCTTTTCCTTCTGTCCTCCAGACTATACAGATTGAGTTCATTAAGTCTTTCCTGATAGGGTTTATCCTTAAGACCTTTCACCATTTTTGTAGCCCGTCTTTGGACCCGTTCAATTTTGTCAATATCTTTTTGTACGTGAGGTCTCCAGAACTGAACACAGTATTCCAAATGTGGTCTCACCAGCGCTCTACACAGCGGGATCACAATCTCCCTCTTCCTGCTTGTTATACCTTTAGCTATGCAGCCAAATATTCTACTTGCTTTCCCTACCACACTGTTCACCCATTTTGAGACTGTCAGAAATCACTACCCCTAAATCCTTCTCTTCTGAAGTTTTTGCTAACACAGAACTACCAATACAATACTCAGATTGAGGATTCCTTTTCCCCAAGTGCATTATTTTACATTTGGAAACATTAAACTGCAGTTTCCATTGCTTTGACCATTTATCTAGTAAAGCTAAATCGTTTGCCATATTACAGATGCCTCCAGGAATATCAACCCTATTGCACACTTTAGAGTCATCGTCAAATAGGCAAACCTTCCCTATCAAACCTTCCCCTATATCACTCACAAACAATTTAAAAAGAATAGGACCCAGAACAGACCCTTGTGGCACAACGCTTGTAACCTGTCTCTGCTCAGAATACTCGCCATTAACAATAACTCTCTGATGTCTACGCTTCAGCCAGTTGCATATCTATTGAACTATCCAGGGATTAAGTGCAATCTTCACTAATTTATCTATCAGCTCTTTATGTGAAAACGTATCAAAGGCTTTGCTAAAGTCCAGGTAGGCAATATCCATGGCACCACCTTCATCCAACACCTTTGTGACATAGTCAAAGAAATCAATGAGATTAGTCTGACATGATTTGCCTTCAGTAAAGCCATGCTGATTTGGGTCCAATAAGTTATTGTTTTTTAGGTGCTGATTTATCCTCTTTTTGAGTAGAGTCTCCATCATTTTAACTAGGACCCAGAACAGACCCCTGTGGCACACCACTTGTAACCTGTCTCTGCTCAGAATACTCGCCATTAACAACAACCTTGGGGGGGGGGGTGTTGGGGGGGAAAGGTTGTCAATGCAAGGATTGGCCCCAAAGTTACTTTTCCCATCACCATCCTCATTGCAAGCGTCCGCCTTAAAAGCCAGTCACTAAATGCAGGCTACCTGTAAGACAGAGTTCTAAAAGGAACTTTTCTTTTCTTCCATCGCTCAGCCCGCAAAAGAACCACCTCTCCACCAGTGATCGCAAACTCTTAAGCAGAGGTCTTCAAACTTGGCAACTTTAAGACTTGTGGACTTCAACTCCCAGAATTCTCCAGCCAGTTATGCTGGCTGGAGAATTCTGGGAGTTGAAGTCCACAAGTCTTAAAGTTGCCAGGTTTGGGGACCCTTGCTCTTAAGTCTTTTCTTTTGCTGCTTCAAAAGCCTGGGGGGGGGGGTCTAGTTTGACAATTTTGTAACTCCAAGCTTGGCTTCAAAAGGGCAGGAAGAGCAGCCAGGAAGAGAATTAATGTTTTATTACATTTTCATCCGGCAACAGATGAGGCCCTTATTGCCTTGCAGCAGGACAGCTGAGCGAGAGAAGCAGTCCAGAACATTCAAAAAAATTTCTTTTATTATACCTGGTTATTCATATAACAACGGTGGCCACGCTAGCGTATGCACAACAGTGGGAAAATGAAAGAATACCGCAGGAGGGGGAGATATTAGAGAAAATTACATCTTGTGCAGAGATGGACAAATTATTTTTTCTAAGTATGGCCAGTTGCTGTAACATAGGGATCGGCAGTTGGCTCTTCTATGACATGTGGACTTCAAGTACCAGAATTCCCGAACTAGCATGATTGGCTCAGGAATTCTGGGAGTTTAATAATAATAATAATAATAATAATAATAATAATAATAATAATAATATATTAGATTTGTATGCCGCCCCTCTCCGTAGACTCAATAATAACAGTATACAATGTAACAAATCTAATACAGTATTAAGAATTATCTAAAACCCCTCATTTAAAAATTATACAACACAAACATACCATACATAAACTATATAAGCAGGGGGGGGATATCTCAAATCCCCCATGCCTGGTGATATAGGTGGGTCTTGAGCAATTTATGAAAGGCAAGGAGGGTGGGGGCAGTTCTGATCTCTGGGGGGAGTTGGTTCCAGAGGGCCGGGGCCGCCACAGAGAAGGCTCTTCCCCTGGGTCCCACCAGATGACGACATTGTTTAGTCGACGGGACCTGGAGAAGGCCAACTCTGTGGGACCTTATCAGGCACTGGGATTCGTGCAGCAGAAGACGATCCCAGAGATATTCTTGTCCGATGTCATGAAAGGCTTTATAGGTCATTACCAACACAATGAAGTCCACAAGTCATAGAAGAGCTAACTTTGCCTACCTCTGCTGTAATAATAATAATAATATTAATATTAATAATAATAATAATAATAGTGGAGTTGAAGTCCACAAGTCATAGAAGAGCCAACTTTGTCCACCCCTATGTTATATGATGTTATACAATATTTATAATTTACATAATATTTACATAAACTATATAATATTTACATAAACTATTTACATAAACTATATAATATTTACATAAACTATATAAGCAGGGGGGGGATATCTCAAATCCCCCATGCCTGGTGATATAGGTGGGTCTTGAGCAATTTATGAAAGGCAAGGAGGGTGGGGGCAGTTCTGATCTCTGGGGGGAGTTGGTTCCAGAGGGCCGGGGCCGCCACAGAGAAGGCTCTTCCCCTGGGGCCCGCCAGATGACGACATTGTTTAGTCGACGGGACCTGGAGAAGGCCAACTCTGTGGGACCTTATCAGGCACTGGGATTCGTGCAGCAGAAGACGATCCCAGAGATATTCTTGTCCAATGTCATGTAAGGCTTTATAGGTCATTACCAACACAATGAAGTCCACAAGTCATAGAAGAGCCAACTTTGCCTACCTCTGCTGTAATAATAATAATAATATTAATATTAATAATAATAATAATAGTGGAGTTGAAGTCCACAAGTCATAGAAGAGCCAACTTTGCCCACCCCTATGTTATATGATGTTATACAATATTTATAATGTGGAATGAGATAGAACAATATGTTTAAAGGTGAAAAACTATAGAACTATAGTAAACTAGGAAAGAAGAACTATTCGCGGATACGAATATCACAAAACAACCCTAGAGGAATAAGTGTATATATGTAACTGCTTTGTTTCATTGTGTTTTGTTTTGTTTATTTATTGTTTGTGTATGTGTCTTTTTAATGTATATAAATCAATAAAAACTATATTTATAAGTCTTCAACAGGTGTAGCGTTCCCGCACCTCCAGCCTGTTTCAAATGCCATGCGGCGGACTCCTAAGAGAGGAGCTAAGAAAGATTGGGAGGGGGCTATACATTATATAAAATACTGTCAATAAAAAGTCTTTCACCCAGCCTGCCCTTAAACTCCCGCCTACCTCGCTTTATCATAAACTTCTCGCCCCCAAATACAGAATCAACTTCGCTTCCCCTGTCCCGGGCCCTCCCACACCCGTTTCGCCCTGCCAACCGCTGGTTCTTTTCTTTACCTGCTTCCCGGCCGCTCCGCGCTGCTCCCGCACTAGGCCGCCAATGGCTCCGCGGGACCCCCGAGCGACGGCCAGGGAAAGACGCGGAACTGACCTCAGCCGGCTCCGAGCGACTCGCCGCGCCTTCAGCTTCTCAATCCCCGGCCAAAGAGAAGAAGCTCCAAGTTGGGGCTGGCAAGCAACAGGCTTCCCAATCGCGAGAACTCGGCCTACAACTCCCGGCACGCCCCGCGCGCCGGCAGTCTATTTCCCGATAGACGCTGTGGGGAAGGCCGCAGGGAAACTACATCTCCCGACAAGCCACGGCTCTGTCTTTGGGCCTATCCAGACAGGCAACGCTTGCCGAAGCCGGAGCTATCGAACTCTTTCTGGCAAAAATTTTGGCAGAAATGTTTTTGACCCATGAAAAGAAGTCGGAAACAAACGATCAGTATCGGTTGAATTTCGACTCCTGTCATTACCAATCGACACGTCTGGAGAATATATGGCAATACTTTTCTTAAGATGACTGTGACTTGTTGCTTGTACCCTAAGATTTTTATTAATATTGATTATTTCTTCATTGCTTATTTGACGCCTATGACAACCATTAAGTGCTGTACCACATGTATTTTCTTTTATGTATACTGAGAGCACATGCACCAAGACAAATTCCTTGTGTGTCCAATCACACTTGGCCAATAGAGAATTTTATTCTATTCTATGATCGAGATAGTAATGTGTAAGGTTTCAGCTTTTTCTATTCTGGAGGAAAGAAACCGTAAAAAAAATCATTGACCCTGTTTATGTACTCAAAATTGAGTTATCCTGGGTTGATTGCGGCTTGTTCCTGATTTAAGAAAATATCAGTTAGTAGGACTCAAACTTTATATTGACAAAACTCTACTTGACAGGTTTAAATCAGGGGTCTCCAACCTTGGCAACTTTTAAGACTTGTGGACTTCAATTCCCAGAATACTTCAGCCAGCAAAGCTAGCTGATTAATTCTGGGAGTTGAAATCCACAAGTCTTAAAAGTTGCCAAGGTTGGAGATCCCTAGTTTAAACGACTGATTGAATTAAACCCTTTTTGGATTAACTTAACATAGTCAGGAAACAAAATTAGGTTTATACAACTTGTTAAACTACAAAAATTACAAACCAGATTTATCAAGTGTAGTTACAGCTGTTACGGTAGGTTTTAAACTGATCAGGTTATTTGTGTTGTGTGTGAATTCAGCTATGCATTTTTCCTCTCATTGTGATGTGGATTGAGAAAAGGGCTCCATTGATGGGCACCCTTGCTTAAGGGGCACCTGAATATGTTAAGAGGCCTGCTTCTTGGCTTTTCTGTTAGTTGATTCACTATTTTGGCTGCTGCGCGTTTATTTGTCTTTTATTTTACATTGTTTCAACTGCTTTCTAAGTTTAGAACTACAACCCCCTGCTGCTATGAAAGGAAGTGTGTGTGTGTGTGTGGGGGGGTCAACTATTTTCAAAAGCACCAGAGGGCAGGTCAAGCAACAAAGGATGGAACTAATCAGTGAGAAAAGCAACCTGTAATTAAGGCAAAACTTCCTAACAGTGAAGACAATTAAACAGTGAAACAGCCTTGCCTGCAGTACTTGGGGGTGCTTCATCACTGAAGGTTTTTTAAGAATAGACTGGAGAGTCACTTGTCTGAAATTATTCTCCTGCTTAAGCAGGGGGCTGGACTAGAAGACCTCCAAGATCCCTTCTAACTCTGATACTGTTAGAAAAGAATAGAATAGAATAGAATAGAAGCATATGCACCCAAGACAAATTCCTTGTCTGTCCAATCACACTTAACCAATAAAGAATTCTATCTATCTTCTATCTAGAATAGAATTCTTTAATTGGCCAAATATGATTGGACTCACAAGGAATTTGTCTTTGGTGCATATTTTATTTATTTGTTTATTTTATCCAATACACAATACATATAGAGGAGAATAGACATGAGGTAATATATATAAAGAAAAATATAAAATAGAGAATATATGAAAGGAAGAAAATATATATGATATATGGGATAAAGGAAAGACAATTGGACAGGGGACGAAAGGCACGCTAGTGCACTTACGTACGCCCCTTACTGACCTCTTAGGAACCTGGAGAGGTCAATTGTGGATAGTCTAAGGGAGAAATGTTGGGGTTGACACTATTGAGTCTGGTAATGAGTTCCACGCTTGGACAACTCGATTGTTAAAGTCATATTTTTTACAGTCAAGTTATAATCAAACTGTCCTCTTAGGAAGCAACACTGATTGAAAATCAATTTCACATGTTGTTATACACATTCAAGTGTGTACATAACAAAGTAATCAATGAGAATATTTCATTCATTCAGATCTAGGATGTGTTATTTGAGTGTTCCCTTTATTTATTTATTTTTGAGCAGTATACTGTACATACAAAATACACTGTTACTGTTACCATAACTGCTAGCCACCCAGAGTCACTTGGCTGAGATAGGAGCTGTAGAAATTGAATGAATAAACAAGCAAGCAAGCAAATGAGTTCAGCATACGACCCTCGTGGTCATAGATCTCGCTTCCTTGAGGCCCCCCTCCGCTTCCTCAGCTTTGGGTCCTTCCCGCCGAACTACGCTTCCCAGAATGCCGAGCGAAGCCGGCGCTCTTCTTCCCCTCTAACGAGCGAATGGAATGAGCCACGTGGGCGGGGCAAAGGCGGCGGCGGCTGTTGTTTTCTTCTGTCGCCGTGGCAGCTGAAGGCTGCGGCCAGCTTGGGACACCGGGGAAGCTTTTAAGAGACCCTGCTGGTAAGTAGGGAGGGATTCAAGGGCCGGTAGGGCAGGAAAGAAGACGAGGAGGAGGAGGAGGAAGAAACCGTTTGTTTGTACGTCCTAGACCTAGATGAAGCCTCCATATTCAGTAGCATCCATTAAATGTCAGCTGCAAAGGGAACGGTGGTAAGAGAATGTCGTCGGGTGGCTCCTGGAAACAAACAATTGCAGTTACTGTAATTGGCTAGGGTAAGGGTAGGCAAAGTTGGCTCTTCTATGACTGGTGGACTTCAACTCCCAGAATTCCTGAGCTAGCATGATTGGTTCAAGAATTCTGGGAGTTGAAGTCCACGAGTCATAGAAGAGCCAACTTTGCCTACCCCTAGCGCTAGCAATTCTGGGAGTGAAAGGCTCCCACATCTGGAGGACACCAGATGGGGGGGGCAGCTGTAAGCATTGGTGTTTCCTGAACAAGAGCCCCATTTTTCCCATCTCTGTGATGGGATGAAGGGAACCCCATTTTTGTAAAGTGACCAATTTTTTTACAATGAAAAAGAGGACAAAAAAAATTAAGAAAAAAGTGCAATGCAAATAAATGAAACATTTATGTCATTAGGAATAAATAAAATTAATAATGAGAACCAAAACTTTAATAAAAAAAGCGATAGAACATTACTAAATCTATATAAAATTATTTTACACTTGTGTTGAAAACAGGTGGTATAAAATTGAATTGAAGAATCGATAAAACGTGAATTGTACTCACCTGAGTATAATATTCAGTGAGAAAGAACATATTTATTCTGGAATAAGCTTGTGGCCAGGCTGATTGAGGAAATCCAGAACAAAAAAGGTTGCAAAAGAAAAGTAATTGTGAATAATCATCTACATAGCTTCTGCTCCGGTAATCTCACACTATTAACAAGATGATATAAAACTTTCGCCAGACCAATCCTTGAATACAGCTCAATTGTCTGCAACCCACACTGCATTTCGGACATAAACACTCTAGAAAATGTCCAGAGATACTTTACTAGGGATAGAAGAGCCCTCCACTCCTACACTCGCAACAGAATACCCTACATAATTAGACTTACAATCCTAGATTTAGAAAGCTTACAACTATGTTGCCTTAAACATGACCTAAGCAGAGCCCATAAAATCATCTGTTATAACGTCCTTCCTGTCAATGACTACTTCAGCTTCAACCACAACAATATACAGGCACACAACACAAACTTAAAGTAATGGGAATCGGGTTTCAGAGGTTAAGGTGGGAGAAAATTTAGGTTGGGATAAACATATATCCATCCTAAGATAAAATACAGGAAATAGTATAAGACTAGAGGTCTTTTTATGCCGTCAGTCTTCTATGTTTCTATGTAAACCGCTCTAAACTCGACTGGAGGAAATACAACTTTAGTAACCAAATAGTTGATGCATGGAACTCATTACCAGACTCTGTAGTATCATCACCTAACCCCCAAAACTTTACCCTTAGACTATCCACTGTTGACCTCTCCCAATTGCTAAGAGGTCAGTAAGGGGCGTGCATAAGTACACCAGAGTGCCTTCTGTCTCCTGTCCTAAATGTTTTTCTTTTACTGGTATAATAAATGTCAGGAACAGTAATTTTAAAAATGGGATTAAAAGGGAATTAGAGGCATTGCCTGTTTCTTTATCCCCAGGAATGTCTTCTTATGTAGGTTTTTTTTTTTTACAAAATATGGAAGAAGTCCCAAATGTCCCTTCCCATCTTGATTTTCAGAGGTCTGCTCTTTCCTCCTATCTAGAACCAGGCCTTTATGTTCCTCCAGCTACTTGAAAAGAGCTTATCATGGCAAAAGACATCTTAGGAGAGGCAGGCCTCCATTTTGACGAGCTGAACAAACTGAGGGTTTTGGATCCAGAGGTGGCCCAGCAAACCACAGAGCTGAAAGAGGAATGCAGACTGTTCGTGGAGAGTAAGTCTTCAAAGTGGAGTCCGGATGGGGTTGGAGGCCTGGTTCACACTGATGTGGTTAGCGAGGGATGGTTTGCGGAGTGACTTGTAGCTTAGCCTATCTGGGAGATGCCTATCTGGCTCTATGTTTTAGTATTATTTCTGGCTGACCCAGCTTTTATGCAGAAATGACTCATTTCTGCACAAATGGGTGAGCAGTGTGGTCGGGCAGTAGGAAAAGCAAGTAGGATGCTTGGCTGCATAGCTAGAGGTATAACAAGCAGGAAGAGGGAGATTGTGATCCCCTTATATAGAGCGCTGGTGAGACCACATTTGGAATACTGTGTTCAGTTCTGGAGACCTCACCTACAAAAAGATATTGACAAAATTGAACGGGTGCAAAGACGTGCTACAAGAATGGTGGAAGGTCTTAAGCATAAAACGTATCAGGAAAGACTTCATGAACTCAATCTGTATAGTCTGGAGGACAGAAGGAAAAGGGGGGACATGATCGAAACATTTAAATATGTTAAAGGGTTAAATAAGGTTCAGGAGGGAAGTGTTTTTAGTAGGAAAGTGAACACAAGAACAAGGGGACACAATCTGAAGATAGTTGGGGGAAAGATCAAAAGCAACGTGAGAAAATATTATTTCACTGAAAGAGTAGTAGATCCTTGGAACAAACTTCCAGCAGACCTGGTTGGTAAATCCACAGTAGCTGAATTTAAACATGCCGGGGATAAACATATATCCATAGTAAGATGAAATACAGGAAATAGTATAAGGGCAGACTAGATGGACCATGAGGTCTTTTTCTGCCGTCAGTCTTCTATGTTTCTATGTTTCTATTTAGACCAGGATGGAGACCAAGGCTTCTGCGACCTGAGAATGTCATGGCTGGCTGAGTTTTGGAACTGTGGCCAAATATGGCCTCATCAACGTCCATCAGGCCTTTTTTGTCTTTCAGCTCTTGCTTCCTAGTAGCCTGCCTACCAGAGATCTCCCTATTTCCCTCCCCCCCTCATAGGCAGGGGTTCAAATAGTTGTGGCTGGTGGGTCCTAAAAATGAGAGTTACCTAAATCTTGCTCTCCAAAATCAAGTTAAAGGGTTTCCTCTTAGGGTGGGTTTCCTCTTTGTGACGTCTATTTTTGTGCTTGTGTAGGCCTATGTACAGGGGAATAGATTCGAGTTTTGTGGGCATTGGTGGAGATTGATGTCATTCTAAAAGTACTTGTTTGATTGGATGAGCAATTGTTTAGCTTTACTAGATAAATGGTCAAAGCAATGGAAACTGCAGTTTAATGTTTCCAAATGTAAAATAATGCACTTGGGGAAAAGGAATCCTCAATCTGAGAATTGTATTGGCAGTTCTGTGTTAGCAAAAACTTCAGAAGAGAAGGATTTAGGGGTAGTGATTTCTGGCAGTCTCAAAATGGGTGAACAGTGCAGTCAGGCAGTAGGGAAAGCAAGTAGGATGCTTGGCTGCATAGCTAGAGGTATAAGAAGCAGGAAGAGGGAGATTGTGATCCCCTTATATAGAGCGCTGGTGAGACCACATTTGGAAAACTGTGTTCAGTTCTGGAGACCTCACCTACAAAAAGATATTGACAAAATTGAATGGGTCCAAAGACGGGCTACAAGAATGGTGGAAGGTCTTAAGCATAAAACGTATCAGGAAAGACTTCATGAACTCAATCTGTATAGTCTGGAGGACAGAAGGAAAAGGGGGGACATGATCGAAACATTTAAATATGTTAAAGGGTTAAATAAGGTTCAGGAGGAAAGTGTTTTTAATAGGAAAGTGAACACAAGAACAAGGGGACACAATCTGAAGTTAGTTGGGGGGAAAGATCAAAAGCAACATGAGAAAATATTATTTTACTGAAAGAGTAGTAGATCCTTGGAACAAACTTCCAGCAGACGTGGTTGGTAAATCCACAGTAACTGAATTTAAACATGCCTGGGATAAACATATATCCATCCTAAGATAAAATACAGAAAATAGTATAAGGGAAGACTAGATGGACCATGAGGTCTTTTTCTGCCGTCAGACTTCTATGTTTTTATGTTCTATGTTAAAGGCGGTTTAATAAGAATTCTTTATTGGCCAAGTGCGATTGGACACACAAGGAATTTGTCTTGGGTGTATATGCTGTCAGTGTACATAGGAGAATAAAATACTTGCATCAAGAATAAAAAGCTACCCTTAGTGATAGTCAAGGTTCTAATAAGCTATCATATCGTACTAAGAAACAAATATAAACAATGTAAATTGGAAGATACAGGCAATAGGGTTATAGTAATAAGGGAAAAGATAAATACTAATAATAGCAAAATAGGATTATAGTAATAAGGGAATAGCAGTAGGGTTATAGTAATAAGGGAAAAGATAAATACTAATAATAGCAGAATAGGGTTATAGTAATAAGGGAATAGCAAGAGTAATAAGGGAAAAGATAGATACTAATAATAGCAGAATAGGGTTATAGTAATAAGGGGATAGCAATAGGGTTATAGTAATAAGGGAAAAGATAGATACTAAGAATAGCAGAATAGGGTTATAGTAATAAGGGGATAGCAATAGGGTTATAGTAATAAGGGAAAAGATAGATACTAAGAATAGCAGAATAACAGTAATACAGTGTTAGTAAATTATTTGACAGTGTTGTGGGAATTATTCAGCAGAGTGATGGCATTCGGGGGGAAAACTGTCCTTGTGTCTAATTGGTCTGGTATGCAGTGCCCTATAGCGTCGTTTTAAGGATAGAAGTTGAAACAATTTAACTATTGTAGTTTTAATAATTAATGGTTCCAAATGAGGGATTATACGACTGAGCACTCTTAACAATTATAATATAAATTTCCATATTAACTCTATGGCCTTTCGTCTGATAATGTTGGATATAAACTTTTTCTTTCGCTGCTTTCTTCCTTTATTTTTTTTAACAGAAATTGCAGAATTTAAAAAAATAGTGGGAAACCTGATTGAACTTGTAGATCAGCTAGCAAAAGCCACGGAAAATGAGAAGATTAAGGTAAAGGAAGATTATAAAGGAATATTTCCCACCTCTAATGTGAAGGACATCCCCCCCCCCATTCTTGTCCCCCTCTCCCCAAAAGACAGTGTTTCTGCCTTTGAATAGAAGGAGGGGGTTAATGTTTTGGCACATGCGCGGAAGCAAAGAAAACGCCGAAAATTGGTGACATATCGCACGAGCAAGCATCCTCGCACAAGATCTTGCTTCCGGCTCATCTACAGTAGCCGAATCTCACGCCAGTACACTGGTCTCCAGAAGTGTACCTGTAGCACAAGAGATGAGGAACCCTTGCCTGCTTACCACCAGTCCTCACACTTGTAATTGTAACATAAGAACATAAGCAGAGCCATGCTGAATCAAGCCAAAGCCCATCGAGTCCAGCATTCTGTGTCACACAGTGGCCCACCAATTGTCCATGGGGATCTTGAGCAGAAAGAGAAGGCAAGACCCTCCCTTTCCCTTGACCCCCAACAAATGGTACCCAAGGGAATCCTGCCTGCCTCAACCAACATAGAGGCGGCACAGGGATATCCCTTTCAATAACCACCGATACACTTGGCATCCATGAATCTGTCTAATCCTGCCTTGAAGCTATTAAGCCTGACAGCTGTCATGACCTCTTCTGGAAGGGAATTCCAAAAACCAATGACCCTCTGGGTGAAGAAATATTCCCATTTATTTGTCCTCACTTTCTTACCTATGAGCTTTAGGGAGGGCCCCCTCGTCCTAGTATTGTGTGATAGAGAAAAGAATTTTTCTCTATCCACCTTTTCTATCCCATGCATGATTTTATACACTCCGATCAAGTCTCCCCTTCAACGCCGTCTTTCAAGGCTGAAGAGACCAAGGCGTTGCAACCTGGTTTCATAAGGGAGGGGCTCCATTTCCTTGATAATTCTTGTTGCCCTTTTTTGCACCTTTTGCAGTTCCATTATATCCTTTTTGAGATGCGGTGGCCAGAACTGTACACAGTACTCCAAGTGTGGTCTCACCATCGATTTGTACAAAGGCAATACCACTCTTACTGACTTATTTTCGATTACTTTCCTAATCTTGCCAAGCATGGAATTTGCTTTTTTTTACTGCTGCTGCGCACTTCATTGAGCTGTCCACCAAAACCCCAAGATCTCTTTCTTGGGTTGTCTCAGAAAGCTTGGTCCCCATCAGTTGGTAGGTGTAATTGGGGTTCTTTCACAACATCTCCACGGGCTACAAGAATGGTGGAAGGTCTTAAGCATAAAACGTATCAGGAAAGACTTAATGAATTTAATCTGTATAGTCTGGAGGACAGAAGGAAAAGGGGGGACATGATCGAAACATTTAAATATGTTAAAGGGTTAAATAAGGGTTAAATAAGGTCCAGGAGGGAAGTATTTTTAATAGGAAAGTGAACACAAGGGGACACAATCTGAAGTTAGTTGGGGGAAAGATCAAAAGCAACATGAGAAAATATTATTTTACTGATAGAGTAGTAGATCCTTGGAACAAACTTCCAGCAGACGTGGTTGGTAAATCCACAGTAACTGAATTTAAACATGCCTGGGATAAACATATATCCATTGTAAGATAAAATACAGGAAATAGTATAAGGGCAGACTAGATGGACCATGAGGTCTTTTTCTGCCGTCAGTCTTCTATGTTTCTGTGTTATAGGATCAAAATCCAGGCACATATATTTACAATGGTTGCAAGGTGATTGTTAAGAGAATTGTATCTAATGTTATACCACAGTGTGCTGGAGGACAAGTATGGCATTCACTTACTTTACTATCCGTTCACAAATGTGACCTGGTGCGTTTGACCCAATCAGGATAAAAACAGGCAGCACACTGCCTCCTGCTGGTCATGTACTGTAACTTCCACTCAAATAGATGCTAAAATAGTGTTCACCACATTGGTCAAATTATTTACATTCCCTACCGGTTTGAAAGCATATGTGCTTTATGTTTCATGCATGTGCTTTGCACCTGCCACCGCCATGCACACTTTTTCACCCCCTGTGCATGCAAAGAAGCCTTTGCGCATGCGCAGGGGGTTAAAAATAAGAAAATGGCGACATCTGGGCAGATGGGATGAGCCTCAAGCTGTCACCGCTACTGGTTCTACGAAACACCGGCGGCTGCCTCTACCAGTACACTCAGACCAGGCTGAGCCGAAAGTACTTCACCCCTGGTCCACCACCTAAAAGGGAGTCATCAAACCGCTTAGTAAGAAGTTTTCCTTATTTTATTTCCTATGCTGCCTGGGAAATTCTGGGAATTGAAGTCTACACATGTTAAATTTGCTAAGATTGAGAAGCAAAATGGCCTGGAGCAGTGATTCTCAACCTTTCTCATGCTGTGACCCCTTAATATAGTTCCTCATGTTGTGGTGACCACCAACCATAAGCCTAGCGCCAATTCTCCCAACAGAGCTTTGAGCTGATTGGCAGGAAGGTCAGAGGGACAGCCCCACTGTAAACGCCTGATTGGTCAGATTGTAAGAATATGTTGCAAGCCGCCAGAATAGAAGCTTTAGTTCCTAACACCATGGGAAATTTGTCTTTTTCCATGGCCTTAGGTGACCCCTGTGAAATGGTCCTTCGACCCCCAAAGGGGTCCCAATCCCCTGGTTGAGAACCACTGGCCTAGAGAGATACTATCATTTTATTTATTTATTGGACTTATATGTGCCAATATGAGTCTTTGGAGAGGGGCGGCATACAAATCTAATAAATTATTAATTATTATTATTATTATTATTATTATTATCCATTCTTTCTGCTCAGCTCATTTAAAGGAAGCCTATACTATACATTGATGCTTACCAATGGATGATCAACAGATTTATTTAGAGGTGGAGCAGCTCTTAACCATTTTTGCTCCATTTAGAAGAATTGCAAGAAAACAAAGGTACTTAAAAAAAAATAAAATAAAGGCTTCTTCTTTTGCAGGCAATCGGGGCCCGTAACTTACTGAAGTCCATAGCAAAGCAAAGAGAGGCCCAACAGCAACAGCTCCAGGCATTAATCGCCGAGAAGACGACGCAGTTGGAAAGGTTAGAATTGAACAAAGGGATTTCCAAATACATTCTGGGCACATGTTAGGTTTCCTGGCCATGGAAACACAAGCCCCCAGTAGGTCTCCTGTCCTTAAAGTATCTGATCCTTAATTCGGCCTTCTTTTTGGCTGTTTTCACTCTGCCCAGGCTTCAAGAAATCCTCCTGAACCTTGGAGATGATAAAAAATAGTCCAATGGCCCAACGGGAAGTTCAGAAACGAAGCAACATGGGGGAGTGTGGATGTATGGGGGCCAATGTGGGTTATGACCTATAAAGCCCTTCATGGCATCGGACTAGAATACATCCGGGTCCGCCTTCTGCCGCACGAATCCCAGCGAGCGGGTAGGTCCCACAGAGTCGGTCTTCTTCGGGTCCCGTCAACTAAACAATGTCGTCTGGCGGGACCCAGGGGAAAAGCCTTCTCTGTGGCGGCCCCGACCCTCTGGAACCAGCTCCCCCCGGAGATCAGAATTGCCCCCACTCTCCTTGCCTTTTGTAAGCTCCTCAAAACCCACCTCTGTCGTCAGGCTTGGGGGAACTGAACTACCCTTTTCCCCCCCTAGGCCCATACAATTTATGCATGGTATGTTTGTGTGTATGTTTGGTTTGAATAAGGGTTTTTTAATTATTTTAAACATTAGATTTGTTACATGCTGTTTATTACTGTTGCTAGCCGCCCCGAGTCTACGGAGAGGGGCGGCATACAAATCAAATCAAATCAAATAATAAATGAATGAATGAATGAATGAATTAGTGAGTGAATGAGTGAGTGAGTGAGTGAGTGAGTGAATGAATGAATGTATTATGTACCCGAGCCAAGAATGGTTTGCCATTACTGCCCTAATGCAAACATGGAAGCCATCAGCTCTTGTTCTTGTCATGGCTCTTTTTCCCAGCTGAAAAAAAACTCCCCCAATTGTTCATCCTTCAAGCGGTCTTCAGCCCATCCAGACCATTCTTTGCTTTTCTTTCTTCCCCAGGTACCGAGTGGAGTATCAAACACTGTGCAAAATAGAAGCGGACCAGAATGAATTCATCGACCAGTTTATCTTCCAGAAGTAGACCAAGAATGGATGGCAACCAACAGAACCAAGGGAACTTGACCCATTCCTGTTGTTCCAGAAGAGGCCACTTTGATAGGCTGTGAAGGCATCGACAGAGGACACACCTTGCAAGATCTCCTCTCCATTCAGGAGAGTTTTCATTGTCCCCAAGCAGCCTGCCTCGTGGTTGCGGGTAACGAAAACCATGGTTGGCAGGTTCCCTGGGAAGATATTTGCAATTGGATGTGCTTCCAAAGCAGGGTCTTCAGACTTGACAACTTTAAGACATATGGACTTCAACTCCCAGAATTCTCCAGCCAACAATGCTGGCTGGAGAATTCTGGGAGTTGAAGTCCAAAAGACTTTAACGTTGCCAAGCTGGAAGACCTCTGTTCCAAGGGATGAGAAGGATGGAGCAACTTTTTTATTTAAGTTTGTTTTAGCAGTTGTTTATAATGAGAGTTTTGATTCCTAAACTTTATTTCTGACTGGTTTTGTGCATGTTCCCCATTTTTTATTAAAATAAAATGCTTTCAAGGACCAATTAACTCTCTTTTGAAATGCTGTGCTTTTCACTGCACTTACATCACCGTGATGTTCAGTAGAGAGAAGATAGAGGTGTCATTCACAGATCACACATGGACAGTGAAAGAGGAGAAGGAACAGGAAGGGGAGTTGAAAGAAGAAGGCATTTGATAAAGTAGACCATAACCTACTATTAGATAAAGTTGAAAAATATAGATTAGACAGTAACATCACCAGATGGATTCGTTACTGGCTGACCAACCACAAAGTATAGTGCTCAATGAAACTATCTGCCGCACAAATCCCAGCGACCAATTAGGTCCCACACAGTTGGCCTTCTCTGGGTCCCGTCGACAAAACAATGCCGTCTGGCGGGACATAAGGGAAGAGCCTTCTCTGTGGCAGCCCCGGCCCTCTGGAATCAGCTCCCCCCGGAGATTAGGACTGCCCCCACCCTCCTTGCCTTTCGCAAACTTTTGAAAATTCATCTATGTCGCCAGGTATATCTGGGCCCTCAACAATCAGGATTCAGGCCCAGCTACAGCATGGAAACTGCTTTGGTCGCACTGATGCATGATCTCTGGCGGGCCCGGGATAGGGGTTTATCCTCTGTCCTGGTGCTTCTTGACCTCTCAGCAGCTATTGATACCATCGACCGTGGTATCCTTCTTCACCAGCTGGCAGGGCTGGGAGTGCAAGGCATCGTGCGAGGTGGTTCATCGCCTACCTTTCTGGTCAGCCGCAGTCGGTGTTAGCAGGGGGTCAGAGGTTGACTTCTAGGTCCCTATCTTGTGGGGTTCCTCAGGGGTCGGTCTTCTCCCCGCTGCTGTTTAATATCTATATGAAACTGCTGGGTGAGGTCATTCAAGGGCATGGGGTGAGTTACTATCAGTATGCTGATGATACTCAGCTTTACATCTCCACCCCATGTCCACTCAGTGAAGCAGTGGAAGTGATGTGCCAGTGTCTGGATTGGTGCTAACAGGATCAAACTCAAGCCCAACAAGTTGGAGCGGCTGTGGGTTTTGCCTCCCAAAGATACTTCCATCCGTCTGTCCATTACCCTTTGTGGGGGGAGAACTCTTGACCCCTTCAGAATGGGTCCGCAAGTTGGGCATTCTTCTCGACCCACAGCTCACTTTGGAACATCATCTTTCAGCCGTGGCAAGGGGGGCATTTGCCCAGGTTCGCTTTGTGCACCAATTGCAGCCCTATTTGGACAGGGAGTCTCTACTCACAGTCACTAATGCCCTTATCACCTCAAGGTTCGACTACTGCAATGCTCTCTTCATGGGGCTACCTTTGAAGAGTGTTCAGAAACTGCAAATTGTGCAGAACATAGCCGCATGGACCTTCTCAGATATTCCCATGTCTCTCCAACACTCCGCGGACTGCATTGGCTGCCGATTGGTTTCTGGATGCAATTTAAAGTGTTGGTTATGACCTACAAAGCCTTATATGGCATCGGACCAGAATACTTGCCAGGAGGGAAGTTCAAAAGTAGTGTTGGAAATTGTGACGTCACAGAAAGATAGTCAAAACTTGGAACAGACTCCCAGCAGAGATAATGGGGTTAGTCTTCGGTGATTTGGGTTTAAATATGCTTGGGATTTTTTATTTTTTTTAAAGTCTGTCATCCAATCAAATATAACTCAATGAATAAAAATGAAATGAAGTAAAAATAGTAATGAAGTTAAAAACGAAAACAAAACATTTCATTAAAAAAGGAAGGAAGGAAGGAGGAAAGAAAAAACAAAAGAAGAAAGGAGGAAAGACAGAAGGAAGAAAGGAGGAAAAAGAAAAAAAGGAAAGAGGAAGAGACAAAGTGGGAGAGAGGAAGAAAGAAAAAGAAAAAAGGAAGAAAGGAAGAAAGAAAGGAAAGAAAGAAAAAGAAAGAAAGAAGAGAAAAGAAAAAAAGACAATGCACCGCTGGGTCTTTTCTGTCTCTGCGAACCGCCCTGATGGCTGCGCTCGGTACCCCAGCAGGTAGAGTGCAGTACTGCAGGCCACTAAAGCTGACTGCAATATCTGCAGGTCAGCAGTTCAAATCTCATCACCGGCTCAAGGTTGACTCAGCCTTCCATCCTTCCAAGGTGAGTATAATGAGGACCTGGATTGTGGGGACAATAGGCTGGCTCTGTTAAAAAATGCTATTGTAAGCCGCCCTGAGTCTAAGGAGAAGGGCGGCATTTAAAAACCCGAATAAATAAATAAAAATAAATAATTGGCACGTCTCCCTTCCCAAAAGAGAAAGGCCAAAGGTTTTATTTCTTCTTCTTCTTTTCAACTGGTTTATAATTGGAGCTGAACAGTACAAAAAGCAACATCCCAAAGGAAATGGCTAAGTAAGGAGCGTAGATAGCAGAGAGGGTCAAGCGCTCCTGCAGCGTCTGTGGACTCGGGAATTTAGCATTGGAGAAATCAGCAAAGAGGACGTGGGCCAGGCAAGCAACCACCGTTGTAGTTACGTGCGTCCCGTAGATAATCACAGGAGTCCGGATCCACTTGCAGTTCCCTGGATGGAAAACCAGGTTTTGAAAAAATTAATAATTGCAGCCTTTAAGTCAAAGCTCGTGTATATTTTCTAATTTGCATGCAGATGTAAATACGGCTAGTGCTCGACTTATAACCACGATTGGGCCGAGATGTTCCCTTGCTAATGTTCTGTCGGGCTCTCTGGTAGACTCCTCCCAAAAATTCACAGGTACAAATTTCAGACACACACAAATTCAAAACAATGTTCTTTATAAGGAAAATTCACTTAACTTAAGCCCTCTTTTGCTATAGCAAAGAGCCCTCGTCTTCAAACAAACTGGTAATTTGTACAAGTCCCTTATCAGTTCTGTGATACTTAGCTTGCAGCTGTGAGGCAATTCACAGTCCTTCTTTCACAAAGTGAAACACACTTTGCTCTGGTTTAGTTTCAAAGCAGGGAAAAATCAGCACACAAAAGATCAAAGTCACTAAAGCAGTCACGAAACACAAGGATCAGATAATCCTCCACAAAGGCCAAACCCACAGGCTGCTATTTATAGCAGCCTCACTAATTACCCCAGCCCCACCCAACCACAGGTGGCCTCATTAAATAATCTCTCAATTGTTGTTGCCTATGCATCGCTCTCCGCATGCGTGGCTGTATCATTAACTCTTGTTCTGAATCCAAGGAGGAGCTAGATAATTGATCTCCTTCTGAGCTGTCTGCCACACTCTCCTCCTCCCTGCCACTCATGTCTTCTTGGTCGGAGGAGCCTTCATCAGCAGATTCCACCGGGGGCAAAACAGGCCTGCAGCATGTGGATGTCTCCCCCACATCCACAGTCCTTGGGGCAGGAGCTGGGCCAGAGCTAACCACAACAGCTAAAAAGGTGATTGTTAACTGAGTCAGGTCAATTCAATGTAATCTGAACGCAATTCAAAGTGTTGGTTATGTCCTATAAAACCCTACATGGCATCGGACCAGATTACCTACAGGACCGTCTTCTGCCTGATGTATCCCAGTGGCCAGTTAGGTCCTATAGAGTCAGCCTTGTTCATGTCCTATCAGCTAGGCAATGCTGTCTGTTGGGGCCTAGAAGGAAGAGCCTTCTCTGTGGCGGCCCCGGCCATCTAGAATCAGCTCCCCCCGGAGATTTCTCAAGGCCTTGAAAACGCATTTCTGTCGACAGGCCAGGGATCACTGGGAATTTTTAAATACCTACCCCGGTCTATGAGTGAAGAATAATAAAATGAATGTGGATGCTTGTTTTTAAATATGTAGGGGGCTTTTAGAATATTATTTAAGCTAGATTTCTCTGTGTTTTTAGTAATGAGATTTTTAGTATATTTCAATATTAGATTTTTTTATGTTAGTATTTGTTTATTGTGAGATGCCCTGAGTCCCAGGAGAAAGGCGACATAGAAATCTGATTGATAAATAGATAGATGGATGGATGGATGGATGGATAGATAGACAGAAGATAGATAGATAGATAGATAGATAGATAGATAGATAGATGGATGGATGGATAGATAGACAGAAGATAGATAGATAGATAGATAGATAGATAGATAGATAGATGGATGGATGGATGATAGATAGATAGAAGATAGATGGATGGTAGATAGATAGATAGATAGATAGATAGATAGATAGATGATACATAGATAGATGATAGATAGATAGAGAGATAGATGGATGATAGATAGATAGATAGATAGATAGATAGATAGATAGATAGATGGATGATAGATAGATATATAGAAGATAGATGGATGATAGATAGATAGAAGATAGATAGATAGACAGATAAATAAATAAATAAAATTTTATGTTTTTTTGTCACAGTCATTAATCAAATTACCGCAGTTAATTAAATTTCATGGTTGTTAAGTGAATTCAAATTTCCCTATTGACTTTACTTGTTGGACACCAATGGGAAGGTGAAAATGGCAATCGCATGACTCCAGGATGCTGTAACAGTTGTAACTACTGTATTTTTTGGAGTTTAAGACACACCTTTTCCCTCTTAAATGAAGGTGGAAAAGTCACTGTGTCTTATACATTGAATACAGCCATTTTGGGCCTCCCGAAGCCCAAATGGGCCCATTTTGTGGAAAAATGGGATGGGCAAAGGGTTCGGGAGGCCTGCAGATAGCTCCTGAAGGCTGAGGGAAGGCAAAATACCTCCGTTTTTGCCAAAAATTGGGTGAAAAATGAGCCATTTTTTTGTGAAAAATGAGCCATTTTTTGTGAAAAATGAGCCATTTGTTTGCGAAAAATTGGGCATTTTTGCCTTCCCTCAGCCCCTAAGAGCTCTCTGCAGGCTTTCCAAACCCTTTACCCAACACATTTTTGCATAAAACAAGTGAAAAATGGGTCAATTTTTGCAAAAAATCAGTCTCGCAGGGGGTTTGGGAAGCTTGCAGACTGCTCCTGAGGTCGAGGAAGACAAAAACCTTTTTTTCTTACATACCTCTTTGAAATCTTGGCGCGTCTTATACACCAGTGCATCTTATAGTCTGAAAAATACAGTATAGGCCAGTTGCCAAGCACCTGAATTATGATTATGTGACCACAGGGAAGCTGCAGTGGTCATCGATGCAAAGACTGATCATGCCACTTTTTGAAACGCCATTGTAAGCTTCAACAGTCACTACACAAATGGTTCGAAGTCAAAGGCCACTGCAAATTGTGCCACAAAAGGGGCTTCTTTCACTATTTCAGAATAGAAAGATAAGCCTGTCTAGACTACCAACCAGTGATGGGCTCCTAGGGGTACGGTCAGGTACGCAGAACCAGTAGAAAAAAAATTGATTTTTTTTTCTTTTCCCCCCCTTCTGGGCTCTGGGTATGTTTTTTCTATTGCAGTAAATGAGGTTGAATGTGTATAATTTTAGAAGAGCTCTCTCTGTGTGTGTGTGTGTTTGTGTGTGTTTACAGACACTTTATATAGTAGATAATGTATATTTTTTTGTGCCTATGTGTAACACGTATGTACACAGATGGCATATATACACAGAATTAAACAGTATGTATGTATGTATGTATGTATGTATGTATGTATGTATGTATGTATGTATGTATTTATTTATTTATTTATTGGATTTGTATGCCGCCCCTCTCCGTAGACTCAAGACGGCTAATAACAGTAATAAAAAACAGCATGTAACAATCCAATACTAAAACAACTAAAAACCCCTTGTTTATAAAACCAAACATACATACAAACATACCATGCATAACTTGTAAAAGCCTAGGGGGAAATAATATCTCAGTTCTCCCATGCCTGACGACAGAGGTGGGTTTTAAGTAGCTTACGAAAGGCGAGGTGGGTGGGGGCAATTCTAATCTCCAGGGGGAGTTGGTTCCAGAGGGCCGGGGCCACCACAGAGAAGGCTCTTCCCCTGGACCCCGCCAAACGACATTGTTTAGTTGACGGGACCCGGATAAGGCCCACTCTGTGGGACCTAACTGGTCGTTGGGATTCGTGCAGCAGAAGGCGGTCCCTGAGATAATCTGGTCCAGTGCTAGTATGTTTGGGATGTTCAGTAATAGTAAGGGAAATTGTATCTCTTTGGGG
Organism: Erythrolamprus reginae; assembly: GCF_031021105.1. Lineage (NCBI taxonomy): Eukaryota > Metazoa > Chordata > Lepidosauria > Squamata > Dipsadidae > Erythrolamprus > Erythrolamprus reginae. The sequence goes on from NC_091950.1 coordinate 412,099,371, forward strand.
AGAGGAGAGGCCAGGCATCCTAACCCAAACCCTTGACGTGAGTGATGTCAAATTGGCTACCTTTAAGCCAGTCACATGACCTATAAGCCACCCCCCATCACATTATCAACAAGCCACTCCCACCAGGTAACATAGCTGGCAAGCCACACCCACAAAATATCCCACAGCCACAGTGTGGTAGTAAAAATTTTGTGGCCCTTCACTGCTGCCAACAGTTTTCCCAGTTCAGCATGAGGGTTTCAGAGTCCGATGGGTCTGATGAATGCTTCTTGACCTTCAAACTCCCCTTAGGAAATACAGTGGTACCTCTACCTAAGAATGCCTCTACTTATGAACTTTTCTAGATAAGAACCAGTTGTTCAAGATTTTTTTGCCTCTTCTCAAGAACCATTTTCCACTTACAAACCCGAGCCTCCGAAACTGTAACCGGAAAAGGCAGGAAGAAGCCTCCGTGGGGTCTCTCCAGGAATCTCCTGGGAGGAAACAGGGCCGGAAAAGGCAGGGAGAAGCCTCTGTGGGGCCTCTCTAGGAATCTCCTGGGAGGAAACAGGGCTGGAAAAAGTGGAGAGAAGCCTTCAAGGGGCCTCTCCAGGAATCTCCTAGGAGGAAACAAGGACAGAAAAGGCAAGGAGGAGCCTCTGTGGGGCCTCTCCAGGAATTTCCTGGGAGGAAACAAGGACAGAAAAGGCAGGGAGAAGCCTTCATGGGGCCTCTCCAGGAATTTCCTGGGAGGAAACAAGGACAGAAAAGGCAGGGAGAAGCCTCCGTGGGGCCTCTCCAGGAATCTCCTGGGGGGAAACAAGGACAGAAAAGGTGGGGAGAAGCCTCTGTGGAGCCTATACCAATCTCCTGGGAGGAAACAGGGCCTCCACTCTTCCTGTGGTTTCCCCAATTGCACACATTATTTGCTTTTACATTGATTCCTATGGAAAAAATTGCTTCTTCTTACAGACTTTTCTACTTAAGAACCTGGTCACGGAATGAATTAAGTTCTGGAATTAAGTAGAGGTACCACTGTACTTGCCTTCTTCTCTCCAAGGACAATTGATCATGGTTCTGTTCCGTGCCCACCCAATGCCATGCTCCCCTGATTCTCACAAACGGGCACGCTTACCTTTCCAGAATGCATAGGCAGCAACAGGAAAGAAAAGCAATTGTAGAAAAGCTTCGAAGTAAAGGAAAGACCGGAACCAAGGTTCTGGATTTGACATCAATGGATCCTTGAATGTAGTTGTGTACCACGTCAACACATCGGACAGCTTTAGGAACAGAGAAGATGGTCAGTAAGTAAGTATGAGGATTGCCCAGAAAGTAATGCACCACATTTTCCCCCCAGCCTACAGTAATGGTACGAAGGCGAAACTTTAGATATACATGAATTGAATTGTCAGGAGTGCATGTGTAAATTTTACATTTCTTCAGCCAGATAGCGTAGTTGCAGCAGTGTTTTGAAATGGTGTTGGTAAGTGATGTACGTTACAAGCGGCGTGTCGTCATTGAATTTCTCACTGTGGAGAAAGAAACTGTTGGGAATATTCACAAACGTTTGTGTACAGTTTAGGGAGAATCTGCAGTTGACAGAAGTACAGTGAGTCACTGGGCACACAGGGTGAGGCCATTAGAACAAGGAGTGGTACCGACAGGGCATACACGCCTGTTGTGGTTGGCTCTGGCCCAGCTCCTGTCCCAAGGAATGTGGAGGTGGATGCAGGGGAAACTTCAACATGTCATAGGCCTGTGTTATTGCCGACAGAGTCAGTTCAGAGTTTAGTTTCCTCGGACGAAGAAGAAGGTGGGAGTGACTCGGCAGAGGGGGGCTTGGCACACAGCCCAGGCAGTCAATCTCCATTATCTTCCATTGATTCGGACGAAGATGTCTTGGACCCATGCAAGCGCAGAATTATTATTATTTTATTATTATTATTATTTATTAGATTTGTATGCCGCCCCTCTCCGAAGACTTATGCATAGAAGAGACCAAGTAAGGACATATTACAGGAGATAAGAGCAGCCACCTGTGTTTGGGTGGGGCTCCAGTAATTAGGGCTGCTGCTATAAATAGCAGCGTGTGGGTTTGGCCGTTGTGGAAGAATATCTGATCGCAGTTCTTCAGGAATCGTGTGTTGCTGTTTTCTGGACTTCGTTGATTTTTCACACCTTTGAAACCAAAGCAGAGCAACGTGTGTGTGTGTGTGTGTGTGTGTGTGTGTGTGTCTCACTTCGTTGGAAGAAGAAGGGGTGTGAAGTTTCTTCACAGCTGCTAGCTAAGTACTTAATGACTGCTTAAGGGAAATTGTATACACTACCCGGTTGTTTAATGAGTGCTCTTTGCAATACAAAAAGAGTGCTTAGTTTATTTTGAATTTTGGGATAAAGAACATTGTTTTGAATGTTCAAACGTGTGTGTGTGTCTGAAATTTGTACCCTTGAATTTTCGGGAGGATCCTACCAGAGAGCCCGGCAGAACACACACCCTTGTGTCTCGCTGGAGGAAGCCCACAGAACAGGACGGAGATTACGTGGAAAAATAGGGAGTGTAGAAGAAACATCCTTCTTTCTTGTGTGTAAATTTCATTGTGTTCAATAAATAATTGTTGAAGAAAAAAATGTGGTGAATTACTTTCTGGGTGACCCTCGTAGTAGTGGTAGCAGAAGTAGCAGTAGTAGTAGGGCGTTCTTAGGTAGAGGTACCACTATATGTTGGGAGAACAAGTCACATGTCATTGCTTCCTGTTGCACAGCCTCCTTCTTGGACCACATCTCTCCCCTTCCCAATTTCCTTTAACTTTATCTTCAAAATGTAGAGGCTGTGACTACACTTTAATGGACCTGTTGCTCTACTGATGTTTTAAAAATACAGTGATACCTCGTCTTACAAACCCCTCGTCATATAAACTTTTTGAGATACAAATCCGGGGTTTAAGATTTTTTTGCCTCTTCTTTCAAACTATTTTCACCTTACAAACCCAAGCCGCCGCCACAGGGATGCCCCAACTCCGTGTTTTTAAGATGCTGCAGGGGAATCCCAGCAGCGCAAAAATGGGCGCTTCACCAGCAACGGAAGTCCGGAGGTGGGGTTTCCCAGTGAGGGGAGCCTCAGGGAAATCCCAGCAGCGCAAAAACGGGCACTTTGGCTGGCAAAAGGGGTGAGTTTTGGGCTTGCACGCATTAATCGCTTTTCCATTGATTCCTATGGGAAACATTGTTTCGTCTTACAAACTTTTCACCCTACAAACCTTGTCCCGGAACCAATTAAGTTCGTAAGACGAGGTATCACTTTATCTATCTCTCTGTCTTCATTCCATCTATCTGTCCATTCATCCATCCATCCATCTTTGCTAGCTAATGTAAGGATCAAATCCAGCTTCTTTCAATTTGGATTCAAGAAGATGCAAAGTTACTTTAATAATAATAACAACAGAGTTGGAAGGGCTCTTGGAGGTCTTCTAGTCCAATCCCCTGCTTAGGCAGGAAACCCTACTCTACTTCAGACAGAATATCTCCGAGACCATCTTCTGCCACACGAATCCCAGCGACCGATTAGGTCCCACAGAGTGGGCCTTCTCCAGGTCCCATCAACTAAACAATGTCATTTGGCGGCCCCCAGGGGAAGAGCCTTCTCTGTGGCGGCCCCGACTCTCTGGAACCAACTCCCCCCAGAGATTAGAACTGCCCCCACCCTCCTTGCCTTTCACAAACTCCTCAAAACCCACCTTTGTCGTTAGGCATGGGGGAATTGAAATATCTCCCCCGGGCCTATACAATTTATGTATGGTGTTTGTAGGTATGTCTGCTTAATAATGGGGTTTTTAAAATATTTTAAATTTTAAATTATTAGATTTGTTATGAACTGTTTTATTGTGTTGTGAGCCGCCCCGAGTCTACCGAGAGGGGCGGCATACAAATCTAATAAATGAATGAATGAATGAATGAATGAATGAATGAATGAATGAATAAATGAATAAATAAATAAATAAATAAATAAATAAATAAAATAGATGGTTATCCAACATCATCTTAAAAACTTCCAGTGTTGGAGCATTCACAAGTTCTGGAGGCAAGCTGTTCCGCAGATTAATTGTTCTAACTGTCAGGAAATTTCTCCTTAGTTCTAAGTTTCTAAAAGCAGAGTTCAGGGACGAGAGGCTTTAGCAGATAAGGTTCCAAGAATGGATGAAATGTAGATTTTTATCTTTGTAGATACCGGAATTTATGATCTTTACTTAGGGTCAAATTTATATCCTGCCCTCCAATCAAAGTGACTCTGGGCAGTATACAATAAAACCAAGAATTTAAACATTTTGCAAACCTCTTCAAACAATAAACACAGATAAAACATAGGGAAGAGGTTTACATACATTTTGATTCAGGGCTTTTTGGGAGGTCACACAAACCTATTGCAAAATTGCTGGAATGAAGTCCATCTTTTTGCCCAACAGGCTTGGTTGCAAATTCTGACCTTTCGCACAACACGTTTCCTAATCCCAGAGTGTCGAAAGCGCTCTCTCAGAATAGCCCCCATCTTCCCCAAAGACTCTTGGTAATCCAGTACAAGCCACACTGACCCCTCGCATCCTGGACATAAACTGTTTCAACTCCTACCCTCAAAATGTTGCTACAGAGCACTGCACACCAAGACAACTAGACACAAGAACAGTTTTCCCCCGAACACCATCATTCTACTAAACAAATAATTTCCTCACCACTGTCAAACTATTCATTAAATCTGCACTTCTATTACTACTATGTTTTTCCCCATCATTCCTATCACCCATTTCCTCCCACTTATTACTGTATGCCTGTAACTTGTTGCTTGTATCCTTTAGATTTTTATTAATAGTTTCCTCATTGCTGATTTGACCCCTGTGACAATCATTAAGTGTTGTACCTTATGATTCTTGACAAATGTATCTTTTCTTTTAAATACACTGAGAGCATCTGCACCAAAGACAAATGCCTTGTGTGTCCAATCACACTTGGTCAATAAAGAATTCTATGTCTGTCTGTCTGTCTATCTATCTAGTCTGTCTTTCCGTCTATCTACCTACCTACCTACCTACCTATCTAATCTATCTATCTCTATCTTCCCTATCTATCTATCTATCTATCTATCTATCTATCTATCTATCTACCTACCTACCTCTATCTAATCTATCTAATCTATCTATCTATCTATCTATCTATCTATCTCTATCTATCTATCTATCTATCTATCTATCTATCTATCTATCTATCTATCTATCTATCTATCTATCTATCTATCTATCTATCTATCTATCTATCTCAGACGCGCTCATCCAGAGCCAGAGCATCCATACAGTTTGCCCCCTTCCCACCCCAAAGGATCCCGGTTCTTCAGCCTCTTCGGGCAGGAATAGCGGAACAAGATTCCCCCACCAGATCCGGGAAACCCGATCCCAGCTCTCTTAAGCGAAGCGGATCCCCGGCGCTTTGGGTAGCAGCAGCGCCCCAGAGCTCGGCGGCTCCTCTTTACTTACGGCGGGCGGGTAAACTCCGGGCAGCAAGGGCTGCAGATCGAAGAAGAGAGTGATCGGGATGTGCGTGAGGAAGTAGAGGACGAAGATCCACTCGAGGACGCGCGCCGCAGCCATCGCCCCGTCGGTATCGGCCGAGCTGGCAAGCGCCGGGAACGAACGATGGCTCCGCTCTGCCCCCATTGGCTCTCCCGGGCAGGAGGCGTGGCTTCCCGCCCCGATGTCGACGCCCAACTTGGCCAGGTTGTCCTTTCGGCGGCGGGGCAAGATCTCTCCGCGGCCTCCTTTCGGGCGCCTGGCGGACCCATCGGGACCATCTCCCGCCTTCCTTCGGGTTGGGCTTTTGGAGATCGGCCCAGATTGGATGGGGCGGCTGCCCGGGATGGGGCGGGGGAGAAGCCTCGTAAGTCTCTCTTGATGTCCGTCCCTCGTGTTCGAAGAGGACCTGGACATCTAATGGGTGGTGGGGCTGTACCCGATGGGTCTGCAGGTGGCTGGTGAGGCCTGTACGGGCACGAAAGATCGAGTAGTCGCTCTTAAATTAACCAGAGTTGCCAAGAAGCAGCTAGGAAAATAGCAGAGCTTTTAGAATAGAGTGGAGCAGAATAGAAGAATAGAATAGAATAATAGAAGAGTAGAGTTGAAAAATAGAGTAGAATAGAAGAATAGAAGAATAGAGTAGAATAGTAGAGTAGAATAGAAGAATATAGTGTAGAGTAGAACAATAGAAGTGTACAGTAGAATAATAGAAAGGAATAGAGTAGAATAGAAAAATAGAGTAGTGTAGAGTAGAATAGAACAATAGAAGAGTACAGTAGAATAGTAGAAAGGAATAGAGTAGAATAGAAGAATAGAGTAGTGTAGAATAATAGAAAAAGAGTAGAATAGAATAGAATAATAGAGTAGAATAGAATAAGAGAGTAGAGTAGAAAAGAAGAATAGAGTAGAGTAGAATAGAATAATAGAGGAGTACAGTAGAATAGGAAGAGTAGAGTAGAAGAATAGAGTAGTGTAGAGTAGAATAGAATACAATAATAGAAGAGTAGAATAGAATAGAATAATAGAAGAGTAGAGTAGAATAATAGAAAGGAAGAGTAGAGTAGAATAGAATAATAGAATAGAAGAGTAGAATAATAGAATAGAGTAGAATAGAATAGAATAATAGAAAAGAATAATAGAATAGAGAATAGTAGAATAGAATAACTAGAGGAATAGAGTAGAATAGAATTCTTCATTGTGGCCAAGTGTGATTGGACCCACAAGGAATTTGTCTTGGGTGCATATGCTGTCAGTGTACACAAAAGAAAAAATACATTTGTCAAGAATCATAAGGTACAACACAATGATTGTCATAGGGTACAAATAAGCAACCAGGAAACAATCAATATTAATATAAATCGTAAGGATACAAGCAACAAGTTACAGTCATAAGTTGGAGGAAATGGGTGATAGGAATGATGAGAAGACTAATAGTAATAGTAATGGGTGTCGCATCTCATGTCCAAAATATTCTAACTTTCACTGTTTAATGACTTTGATGATTTCCCTTTGTTTTCCCAGACGGCCTATCGCCTCATTTGTGATTTTGTTAACCCGAAGTTTAACCATGCCTTGCTTAATGAAAACTACCTTGAATAACCTGCACAAGTAGTTCAGGGTGTCCAATCTTAGCAACTTTTAAGATTTGTGGACTTCAACTCCCAGACTCCCCAAGCCAGCTATGCTATGACTTCTAGAAATTGAAGTGCACAAATCTTAAAAGTTGCCAAGATTGAACGCCACGATCTATGCAACTTGTGCAGGTTATTCAGGGTACCATATTTTTCATTAAGCAAGGCATGGTTAAATTTCGGGCAAGCATGTCTACATACCCAACCAATCATACTTGGAGGTCCTTCCATCCCTGAAGTCCACAGCCTTCAAGCTGGCGAAGTTGTGATGCCTCCTCCCCTTTGCAGATTAAAAATGATTTTGAAGCTTGGGAAGTCAGAAGTTGACTTGCTGGACGTCCTCCTTGATCCACAGCTGACATTGGAACATCATCTTTCGGCTGTGGCGAGGAGGACGTTTGCCCAGGTTCGCCTGGTGCACCAGTTGCGGCCCTATTTGGACAGGGAGTCATTGCTCACAGTCACTTATGGGCTCATCACCTCGAGGTTCGATTACTGCAACGCTCTCTACATGGGGCTACCTTTGAAAAGTGTTTGGAAACTTCAGATAGTGCAGAATGCAGCCGCGAGAGCCATCGTGGGGCTTCCAAGATTCGCCCACGTTTCTTCAACACTCCGTGGCTTGCATTGACTGCCGATCAGTCTCCGGTCACAATTCAAAGTGTTGGTCATGACTTTTAAAGCCCTACATAGCAATGGACCAGATTACCTCTGGAACCGCCTGCTACCGCATGAATCCCAGCGACCGATAAGGTCCCACAGACTTGGCCTTCTCCGGGTCCCGTCGATTAAACAATGTCGTTTGGCGGGCCCCAGGGGAAGAGCCTTCTCTGTGGCGGCCCCGGCCCTCTGGAACCAACTCCCCCCGGAGATTAGAACTGCCCCCACCCTCCCTGTCTTTCGTAAACTACTCAAGACTCATTTATACCGCCAGGCATGGGGGAGTTGAGATAGCTTTTCCCCCTAGGCCATTACAAGTTATGCATGGTATGTTTGTGTGTATGTTTGGTTTTATAATAGGGGTTTTTAGTTGTTTTTATTATTGGATTGTACATGTTGTGTTTATTATTGTTGTTAGCCGCCCCAAGTCTGCGGAGAGGGGCGGCATACAAATCCAATAAATAATAATAATAATAATAATAATAATAATAATTATAATTATTATTATTATTGTTATTGTTATTATTTTTAGTGGATTCTAGAAGGTGGGAAAAGAAGTAAAATTCGAGGAGTTGAAGTCCACGTCTCTTAAACATTCCAAGATTGAGAAACATTGGATTTAGATGATGGAGATCAAGTTAGCCAACAGCTGAATGAATCTTCCTGGTGGAAGAGACTTAACTGGATCTCGATACAGTGTTGCTGTTTTCTAGATACTTTGGAAAAGGCTACAAACATTTTGGATTTTGGAGTCCAAATGACGTGGAACATAGCATGCATAGACTAATAATCCTGGGCCTAGAAAGCCTAGAACTACAGCGCCAAAAACATGATTTGAGTATTGCCCACAAGATGATATGCTGCAACGTCCTACCGGTCAATGACTACTTCAGCTTCAACCGCAATAACACAAGAGCACGCAACAGATTCAAACTCAATACGAACCGCTCCAAACTTGACTGTAAAAAATATGATTTCAACAATCGAGTTATTGAAGCGTGGAACTCATTACCGGACTCAATTGTGTCAACCCCTAACCCCCAACATTTCTCCCTTAGACTCTCCACGATTGACCTCTCCAGGTTCCTAAGAGGCCAGTAAGGGGCGTACATAAGTGCACTGGTGTGCCTTTCGTCCCCTGTCCAATTGTCTTTCCTTTCTTCCACCTATCTTATATATTCTCTTCCTTTCATATATCCTCTCCTCTAAGTTCACTCTCACCCTCATTTATATTATCACATGTCTATCTTTCTTCCTATGTATTTGTGTATTGGACAAATGAATGAATAAATAAAAATAAATAAATGCAGAAGGAGCTGTGGGCAATGGTACTGGAGAAGTATGAAGATGGCAAAATTCAGTCTATGTGAAAACATAAAATCAATGCAAAATTAAGCAGGCACATCAGGAAGTTTATAGAAAAGGTTTTTGTGCTTCTGTTAAACTTTTGAAATTGCATTATTTCAGAATATTGTTGCTTTCTTTAAATAAACTCATTCCATCTGCAATCTAAAACACGTTCATAATCAAACCTCTTTTTTGGTTTTTAAAAGAGTTTGCAGATATCTCAGTAGAGTAGAGAAACACTAAGAGATGTTTCTTTTATATGAAGTAATTTTGTTAAACAAGTAACATTTTATCAAAAGGTCAGAGATGCCATTTTATGGAAAGGAACCAGTTGTCAAATGTGAAGAGATTTGAACACTTTGTATTGCTTTTAGATATTTAAAATACAGTCATACCTTGTCTTACGAACCTAATTGGTGCAAGGAGGAGGTTCGTAAGACGAAAGGTTCGTAAGACGAAACATTGTTTCCCATAGGAAACAATGTAAAGTCAATTAATCTGTGCAACCAAAAAAAAAACCCGCAAAAAAAAACGCTGCCGCCAGGCTGTCACCTTTTTAAACAGCCTGGGGGCTTCTCAGCGACCTCCCGAACGCCGAACGCCAAACCCGAACTTCCGGGTTTGGTGTTCGGGAGGCCGCCGAGAAGCCTCCAGGCTGTTTTAAAAGGTCACAGCCAGGCGGCGGGGCTTCCCAGCAGCCTCTGAACGCCGAACTTTTGCCGAACTTCCGGGTTCGGGGTTCGGGAGGTTGCTGGGAAGCCCCCCAGCCCGGCTGTCACCTTTTAAAACAGCTGCGTGGCTTCCCAGCTGTCTCCAAACCCGAACTTCCCAGCCGAACGCCAAACCCGAACTTCCGCGTTTGGCGTTCGGAGGCTGCTGGGAAGCCACGCAGCTGTTTTAAAAGGTGACAGCCGGGTTGGGGGGCTTCCCAGCAACCCCCCGAACCCCGAACCCAGAAGTTCGGCAAAAGTTCGGGGTTCGGGAGGTTGCTGGGAAGCGCTCCAGCCCGGCTGTGATCTTTTAAAACAGCCGCGCGGCTTCCCAGCCGTCTCCCAAAGCCAAACGCCAAACCCGAACTTCCGCATTCGGCGTTCGGAGGCTGCTGGGAAGCCCCCCAGCCCGGCTGTCACCTTTTGAAACAGCCGTGCGGCTTCCCAGCAGCCTCCGAACGGTTCAGAAAAAATTTGCCTCTTCTTATGAACTTTTTTCGTGTTACGAACGCCAAACCCGAACTTCCGGGTTTGGCTTTCGGAGGCTGCTGGGAAGCCCCGCCGCCCGGCTGTCACCTTTTAAAACAGCCGGGGAGGCTTCCCAGCAGCCTCCTGAACGCCGAACCCGGAAGTTCGGGTTTGGCGTTCGTAACACGAAAAAAGTTCATAAGAAGAGGAAAATTTTTTCTGAACCCCGGGTTCGTATCTCGAGTTGTTCGTAAGACGAGGGGTTCGTATCTTGAGGTACCACTGTACTTCGTATGTATGTATTATAGGGCTATTATATCCAACCTACAAGAATTTCAATCACAGCTACATGGCAGCAAAAACCAGTAGAAACTACTAATGTTGCCATCTAATGGTGTTCATTTGGATGTTGTGCTATAATTCACATGATTCTCATTTGCCATTATTAGCAAAATAAGCCAGTACAGTACATTGTAATATTGGCTTATAGTGCAGTGGCACAGTGGTTAGAATACAGTATTGCAGGCTAACTTTGCCCATAGGTAGACATTGGATCCTAAGTCCATCCCTCCGAGGTGGGTAAAATGAGGACCCAGATTGTTGGGGACAAGATGTTGACTGCAAACTGCTTAGGGTGCAGTAAAGCTCTAAACAGTGCACTATCTATCTATCTATCTATCTATCTATCTATCTATCTATCTATCTATCTATCTATCTATCTATCTATCATCTATCTATCTATCTATCTATCTATTTATTGGATTTGTATGCCGCCCCTCTCCGTGGACTCGGGGTGGCTAACAACAGTGATAAAAACAATATGTAGCAATCCAATAATAAAACAACTAAAAACCCTTATTATAAAAACCAGACATACATACTGACATACCATGGATAAACTGTAGAGGCCCAGAGGGAAAAAACATCTCAGTTCCCCCATGCCTGATGGCAGAGGTGGGTTTTAAGGAGCTTACGAAAAGCAAGGAGGGTGGGGGCAATTCTGATCTCTGGAGGGAGTTGATTCCAGAGGGCCGGGGCCGCCACAGAGAAGGCTCTTCCCCTGGGTCCTGTTCTGTCTGGGTCCCTCCAGACAGAACCAACAACCCAGACAGTCCCACCAACCCAAAAAGAGAAGTCAGACACACTGGTAAAAAGCAAAGGCAGTTTATAGAATTCAAAGCAAACACAAGTAACAGAAAATGTCCTTACAAACAGGAACACGCTGAAACTTCAAAGATGTTTCACGAAGGCCATGGAGTAAAACAGGATTCTTGCTGTCAAAAACAACGCTGGAGATAAGAAACATACACCTCCCCCAAGTCTTCCAGTCTTCTAGGCCACAAGCCAAGATCAGAGACGCTGAGAAGCAAAGCAGGGTCACAGAACTTCCAGTTGATAACGCTCCACATGGCTTCAAGGGCTGGCCTGCCTTTTAAACCCTGCTGAGGAGAACCACACCCAAACCTAGCTGTTGCCAATTCAGTGATGCCAATACCTTTCTAATTGGTCCCGTCTCTGAGCTGCACGTCGCTGTCTCATGTCAATTAGAGCCTGTGCTTCCTCATCCAATGAGTCCAGGCTACTGGCTGGGGAGAGCCCCCCCCCCGGGGCTCTCAGGCTGCTCTCCCTCATCCTCTTCCTGACTTTCCTCTCCCCCGTCTGCCTGGTCCTCCCCCTCCTGTTCACTGTCCTCCTCCTCCGGGCCTGGATCCAGCAGAGACGCAGCCGGTCCCTGAGGAGCCTCAGGCTGAATCACAACAGGTCCCGCCAAATGACATTGTTTAGTTATGTCTTATGTCTTAAGTGTTACCACTATTACTATTCTCCATGTTGCTATATTAAAAGTTTCTCAACTGATGAAAGATTATTGGCTATACATTTCATACTTGTCCTCATTATTTAACATGCCACTAGCTTCCAATGTACCACTGCATTATTACCTCTAATATGGTACAAATATCTCTGTAGTTTACCAGTTGATAATGTGTTAGCAAAGCAGTATCACAGACAGATGAAAAAGTATATCACCCATCTCTGAGGTTCAGCCAAAATCTCAACAGTTCAGCAATGAAAAAATTAAGATATAAGCCAACATACTCTTCCTCTCTCTTCATTTTAGGACTCAAGATCTTTATAGGAAAAATACCCTGAGTCATATATAATTTTACAGGGCTGTTATAAAATGCACAGATTTTAAGGAGCTAGTATCGTTTTGTATGATTATTGTGCAAAAACGTTTGAAGAGGGTAAAACATTAGTTAACTAAATAAATGAAGATGTAAATTATTAGTCTATAGTAGACAAAATTAGAAGGATAAGTTTATGTATACAGTGGCAAGAATTCAGTACTCTGAATGAAAATAGGTATATATATATTGGCTAACCTTTTGCCTCTTTACAAAAGAGGAGACTCCTCTTTCTTCAAGGCTAAATAGTCCAGTTCCTTTATTTTCTCTTTGAATTTAGCTTCTTGTTCCCTCATTGTCCATATTTATTTCTATAAGTGCTTCCTACTTCGTCTGAATCCTTCTTAAAAGTGTGACGTTTATCCTTTGAGATGAAAACCTACTGCCAATGAGTGAAGAAAGCTCTAGAATTCTCATCCCAGTTAATTAATTAATTAATTAATTGAATTTGTATGCCGCCCCTCTCCGCAGACTCGGAAAATGCAACACTTAGCCTCAGTCCTGCAGCTACATTTTGTCGCCAACCCTGGAGTGGCGGTCATAATGTAAGTCAGTGATGGCGAACCTATGGCATAGGTTCCACAGGTGGCATGAAGAGCCACATCTGCTGGCACATGAGCCGTTATCCTAGCTCAGCTCCAATGTGCATGTGCATGCTGGCCAGCTGATTTTCGTTTCGCCCCGAGTCTCTGGGAGGGCATTTTTGCCCTCCTCAGGCTCCAGAGAAGCTTCTGCAGCCTGGGGAGGGTAAAAAATAGGCCTACTGGGCCCACCAGGAGGTTGGGTGTTGTGGTTAGCTCTGGCCCAGCTCCTGCCCCAAGGAATGTGCAGGTGGATGTGGGGGAGACATCCACATGCCGCAGGCGTGTTTTGCTCCCGATGGAATCTGCCGATGAAGCCTCCTCTGACCAAGGAAGCATGAGTGACAGGGAAGAGGGGAGTTTGGCAGACAGCCCAGGAGGAGATCAATCATCTGTATCATCCTTGGATTCTCAACAAGAATTAATGACACATCCACGCATGCGTAGAGTGATGCATAGGAGGCAACAACTGAAGGATTATTACAAGAGAAAATGAGGCCACCTGTGATTGGGTGGGTCTCCAGTAATTAGGGCTGCTGCTATAAATAGCAGCGTATGGGTTTGGCTGTTGTGAAAATGTATCTGATCGCAGTTCTTCAGGAATCGTGTGTTGCTGTTTTCTGGACTTTGTTGATTTTTCACGCCTTTGAAACCAAAGCAGAGCAACGTGTGTGTGTGTGTGTGTGTGTCTCACTTCTTGGAAGAAGGGGTGTGAAATTTCTTCACAGCTGCTAGCTAAGTACTTAATGACTGCTTAAGGGAAACTGTTCAGACTACCCGGTTGTTTTGGGACGAGTGCTCTTTGCAATACAGAGCCGGGGTGGCGCAGCAGGTAGAGTGCTGTACTGCAGGCCACTGAAGCTGACTGTAGATCTCAAGGTCAGCAGTTCAAATCTCATCACCGGCTCAAGGTTGACTCAGCCTTCCATCCTTCCGAGGTGGGTAAAATGAGGACCCAAATTGTGGGGGCAATAGCCTAGCTCTGTTAAAAAGTGCTACTGCTAACATGTTGTAAGCCGCCCTGAGTCTAAGGAGAAGGGCGGCATAAAAATTGAATAAATAAATAAATAAATAAATAAATACAAAAAGAGTGCTTAGTTTATTTTGAATTTTGTGATAAAGAACATTGTTTTGAATTTTCAAATGTGTGTGTGTGTGTGTCTGAAATTTGTACCCTTGAATTTTCGGGAGGCTCCTACCAGAGAGCCCGGCAGAACATTGGGAAATGGGATATTTCAGGCCTCCAGAGGGCCTCCAGGTGGGAGAGGCTATTTTTGCCGTTCCCCAGTCATTGAATTATGGGTGTGGGAACTCGTGCATGCACAATACCACATGCACACATGCTTTGGGCACCTGAGGAAAAAAAAGGTTCGCCATCACTGATCCAGAAGTTCCAATTTTTCAACCAGCTCTGTGACCCCTCAATGGCCTTCTTTAAATGCAAGTTTATCTTTGGAAATCTTTGGAAGAGTCCAAATCCATTATGAATGAGTTGCATGCCCCAAATCAGTAGAAGGATAAAACAACAACAATAACAACAACATAGTCATGGAAGTTTGTTTGCTTGTTTGTTTCAAATGTCACATTTAATGTTTTCACCACTGTACTTCAAAATCTACATTGTACAAAGTGACCCGCAAGTGTGCCACATTTAACAGACCAACCTCTGAGATTTTACCTTTCATACCAGTGTCTTCATGGGCTCTTTTAAAGTTAGAAAAGACGATTCTCATTCAAGTTCATTGAAATGTTGCAGTTGGTTTTGTTTGCTTTAAATCCTCAGGAGCCACACAAAAAAACAAAGATATTTCAGCATCTTTGTTTGAGAAATTCAAAAATGTGTCTTTTTCCCCCACAGCAAAATGACTACTTCATTGAAGTTAAAACTTCCAAAAATGTAAATTAATAGAATCCATTTCCAACTCAGATCACCCTTCCTGAAAATACTCTGCTAAATACAGATAACTTACAATAACTTTAACAGTTAATTGTCCATGACAAACAACAAGGTTTCTCTTATTTTTTTTTTTTAATATCCCAGACCAACATTCAGAAATTCGAGACCATCCATCTGTTATTTCTTTGTACAGTTGAAAAACAGTCTTCAATTTTTCTTGCCTTTTTTTAAATATAAAAGTTGGAAGGGACATTCAAGTTTCAAGTCTCCACACTGGACTAAAAAAAAAACAAAAAAATCAGGTGGAGGTAAACAAGCCATGTTGTATACTTCCAGGAGGTAGAGGCCTTCAATTTGTGTTCATATATATATATACATATGCACAGAATAATTCAGTGTTTGAACAGAACACACACAAAAAGGAATTAGCCAAAAAGTAATAAAAGTTATTTACTACTGTGACATTTCAAGACTTCCACAGCTTTGCCTAATGACACAAACACAATTAACATAATTCCCTATGTGCTTTCCCCCACTATTTTTTTTTTCATTTCTTTTTCATCCAACTGTCCAGTGCAGGATTAAAAAAAAATCACAAAGTTTCACAGATCTAAAAATGTGTAAACTACTTTTTCATGCACACTTCTCTCTCGCGCTCTCGCTCTCGCTCTTCATGGCAATGGACATCAAGATATTTTTTTTTCTGAAATATTAGCCCCCAAATGGAATGCGTGCTGGGGCAGAGGGAAGGGAAGGGAAAGGGATGGTTCATGTAAGAAAAGAGCAGAAAAAGCTTCTAATAAAAATAGATTAAATATATATATTTATATATATTTATTTATAACTTGGGAAGGGTTCAAAGGAAAAGACACTTTTCTCTTCTAGTCAAAACTCATTCTCTCTACTCACAAAATCAGACTGGAAAACAGCACACAGGCATCACCACTTCGCTACTGAGAAGCTATGGAGGTGGAGATGACCACCAGGTGACGCTGCCCACTTGCCCTTGGGCGCTTGCCCCCTGATGAGGCTTCATGATTGGTCATGATTAAGTTTTGTATTCCCTGTTTTGTTTTTTCAAGCAAAAGTCCCAATTCTTCAGGAATGGCTCAATATCAAAATAACTTGTCCTTTTAACATAATTTCACTTTTAAAACAAGAAAAAAAAATTGGTTCAATCTTTTTTCTTTTGTTTCGAGCCAAGCAAGATTCACAGCTGCACTACAATTCATAAATTTGAAAAGAAAAAGAAAAAGAAAAGAAAAGTGCAACCCTGGATAATATATATATATATTTTCCTAAAAGCACAACCCCACCTTTGACAGGATTTAAAAGCCTAGTTAACATTTTTTTTCCTAACTCTTATTTGTATAACATACAAGGATAGTGGTTGTTAATTTAAAACTTCATTAGTAAAATTACAGTACACGCATGATTAAATGTCCAGAATTGCAAATCCCAGAATCCAGTGGAAAGCTACATTATGTCTTCAGTAGTATACTGTATCCTCCACTTTCATTCCCAGACCAGCGGAGATGGTGGCATCTCAGACGGTTGAGCCACAGTGGAACTGGAAAGCAATAAACAGAGAAGATCAACTTTCCCTCTCCCCTCTCAAGAGGTTGGTGAGGCACAGAGACGGCTAAGAACACACAAATTTAATCAGAAATATAATTTAAAAAAATAATCATAAAACTGGAAGCCCTTCCAACCCAGGAGGATTAGAATCTGAAGCTTGAAAGCCAAGACAATTGGAAACGTGTATAAACATTTATTAAATTATAGAACGATAGGTTGGGTATTGAAAGATAACACGATCAGTTGGTGTAAAATTTTTGGCAAAGAGATAAATTTAGATACTTGGGAAAAGATATAGAAACATAGAAGATTGAAGGCAGAAAAAGACCTCATGGTCCATCTAGTCTGCCCTTATACTATTTCCTGTACTTTATCTTAGGATGGATCTATGTTTATCCCAGGCATATTTCAATTCAGTAACTGCGGATTTACCAACCACGTCTGCTGGAAGTTTGTTCCAAGGATCTACCACTCTTTCAGTCAAATAATATTTTCTTATGTTGCTTCTGATCTTTTCCCCAACTAACCTCAGATTGTGCCCTCTTGTTCTTGTGTTCACTTTCCTATTAAAAACACTTCCCTCCTGAACCTTAACCCTTTAACGTATTTAAATGTTTCGATCATGTCTCCCTTCTGGATGTATGGGAGTTATATGGATGTATAATTGGAAAATAACAAAATCAATTTCCTTTAAAGAAAACCAAATTAAGATGTTTTATAGATGGCACCTTCCACCATACAGAATTTCTAAAATGTTTCCGTCTGTATCGCCTATCTGTTGGAAATGTAAAAAAGAAGTTGGTACATATTATCATACATGGTGGACATGTCCTGAGACTAAAATATTTTGGAACAAAGTAGAGAATTGGATAAACGAAATAACAAAGGAGAAGATTAAACAAATCTCCTGAATTGTTTTTATTGGGCATTTCAAATATAAAGTATAAAAAAGAAATCTATTACTTAATAATACATATATTGGTTGCGGCCTGAATAGTATTCGCACAGAAATGGAAAGAAAAGACAATACCAAAAGACACTGAGGTATTTAAAAAAATTATAGAATGTGCAGAACTAGACATGATGACTAAACGTCTGAATAACATAGAAACATAGAAGTCTGACGGCAGAAAAAGACCTCATGGTCCATCTAGTCTACCCTTATACTATTTTCTGTATTTTATCTTAGGATGGATATATGTTTATCCCAGGCATGTTTAAATTCAGTTACTGTGGATTTATCTACCACGTCTGCTGGAAGTTTGTTCCAAGGATCTACTACTCTTTCAGTAAAATAATATTTTCTCATGTTGCTTTTGGTCTTTCCCCCAACTAACTTCAGATTGTGTCCCCTTGTTCTTGTGTTCACTTTCCTATTAAAAACACTTCCCTCCTGGACCTTATTTAACCCTTTAATATATTTAAATGTTTCGATCATGTCCCCCCTTTTCCTTCTGTCCTCCAGACTATACAGATAAAGTTCATTAAGTCTTTCCTGATATGTTTTATGCTTAAGACCTTCCACCATTCTTGTAGCCCGTCTTTGGACCTGTTCAATTTTGTCAATATCTTTTTGTAGGTGAGGTCTCCAGAACTGAACACAGTATTCCAAATGTGGTCTCACCAGCATTCTATATAGTGGGATCATAATCTCCCTCTTCCTGCTTGTTATACCTCTAGCTATGCAGCCAAGCATCCTACTTGCTTTCCCTACCGCCTGACTGCACTGTTCACCCATTTTGAGACTGTCAGAAATCACTACCCCTAAATCCTTTTCTTTTGAAGTATTTGCCAACACAGAACTGCCAATACAATACTCAGATTGAGGATTCCTTTTCCCCACGTGCATTATTTTACATTTGGAAACATTAAACTGCAGTTTCCATTGCTTAGATCATTTACCATATTACAGACGCCTCCAGGAATATCAACCCTATTGCACACTTTAGAGTCATCGGCAAATAGGCAAACCAAACCAACCAAATAACCAAACTGAAACAGAATTTTATAAAATATGGGACAAAGTATATGATTGGTGGAATTTTAAAAATAGAATTAATAACTAAATATATAAGAATAAATAATGATTTGAAGAATTATAAGACAGAATGAAATAGTTTATATTATAACTAACTTAGAAGTGTTTATCTTCTCTTTTTTCTGTATTACTAATACTTTGTTTATTCCTTTTCTTTTTATATAAGTACGTAACATTTTAAAATATAAAGAAATTTAATTAATAAGTTTAATATTAAAAATATAGAATTAAATTCAATAAGAATGTAATTTACACGTGTGGCATTTCTGCATAGATCTGGTAAGAGTTAGGATTTTTTATATTCTGTATTAGTTAGACTTCTACGACAAGCGGAGCAATGGCAGCTCCTTAAATGTTTAATGTTGTATGTCTTTGTCTGTCTTTTTTTGAAAACAATAAAAATATTTTTTTAAAAAAAAGAATCTGAAGCTTGAGAAAGAAAGATACATGGCGAACCTATGGCACAGGTGTCACAGATGGCACACAGAGCCATATCTGCTGGCACGCGAGCCGTTGCCCTAGCTCAGCTCCAACATGCATGTGTGTGCTGGCCAGCTGATTTTTAGCTTGCGCAGAGGGTCTGGGAGGGCAAAACACAAGCCTCCCCCACCTCCAGGGAAGCCTTTGTAGCCTTGTGTGGGCGAAACATGAGCCTACTGGGCCCACCAGAAGTTGGGAAAAAGGCCTTTTCCAACCTCCAGAGGGCCTCCGGGGGGCAGCGGAATGTTTTCGCCCTCCCCAGGCATTGAATTATGGGTGTGGGCACTCACACGATAGCGCATACCCACGCTCTTTCGGCACCTGAGGAAGAAAAGGTTCACCATCACTGCCATAGGGGAATGAAAGCAGGAGGTTTAAGGAGAATAAGAAATCATGGGGCAAAGTAAGGCTCCTCCCTATTTCCATCCTAAAATTATTGCAACGTGCTCTCTACTGCAATGCTCTCTACACAGGGCTGCCCTTGAAGAGGATTGAGAAACTTCAATTGGTGCAGAATGTAGCTGTGCAGGCAGTAAATGATGCTGAATGCAGTGGTACCTCAGTTCTCGACCACAATTCGTTCCAGAAGTGTGGTCGAGAACCGATTTGGTCGAGTACCGAATTAATTTATCCCATAGGAAATAATGGAAATGGGTTTAATTGGAGCGGAAGGGTGTAGGAAGGGTGGGGCGGGGCGGCTGCAATACCGGAATTTTCGGGGGGGCTCCTTTCCTCAGTGGTTCGTCTTCTTCCCTTTAAGCAGCTACACCAACTTTCTCCTTCCCGGCGGTGACGGCTTTCCTTCAAGCAGCAGCAGTGCCGGGAACGTCACATGAGAAAGGGAAGCCGCTGACGTTCCCGGCGCTGCTGCTGCTTGAAGGAAAGCCGCCGCCACCATCGGGAAGGAGAAAGTTGGTGTAGCTGCTTAAAGGGAACAAGACGAACCACTGAGGAAAGGAGCCCCCCCCTGAAACTGCCGGTATTGCAGCCAACCCCACCCTTCCTACAGCTTGGAGCGCTTAGACTAGAGACTGGGAGGCTGTTTAGTGGGCGGCCAGGATGGGCCTGTCGGATTCCGACTCCCATTCCGTCTCACCCCGTCCCCTCAGATCTTGTAGCATTTCGGATAATAATAATAATAATAATAATAATAATAATAATAATAATAATTTATTAGATTTGTATGCCGCCCCTCTCCGAAGACTCGGGGCGGCTCACAACAAGCAATAAAACAATATTGTACAGGCACAAATCTAATATTAAGAAAAAACTAAAAAACCCTATCAATTAAAAACCAAACAGCACATACATACCAAACATAAATTATAATAAGCTTGGGGGAAAGGTGTCTCAAATCCCCCATGCCTGGCGGTATAGATGGGTCTTAAGTAGTTTACGGAAGACGAGGAGGGTGGGAGCAGTTCTAATCTCCGGGGGGAGTTGATTCCAGAGGGCCGGGGCCGCCACAGAGAAGGCTCTTCCCCTGGGGCCCACCAGACGACATTGTTTAGTCGACGGGACCCGGAGAAGGCCAACTCTGTAGGACCTTATCGGTCGCTGGGATTCGTGCGGTAGTAGGCGGTTCCGGAGGTATTCTGGTCCAATGCCATGTAGGGCTTTAAAGGTCATGACCAACACTTTGAATTGTGACCGGAAACTGATCGGCAGCCAATGCAAGCCACGGAGTGTTGTAGAAACGTGGGCAAATCTAGGAAGCCCCACGATAGCTCTCGCGGCTGTGTTCTGCACGATCTGAAGTTTCCAAACACTTTTCAAAGGTAGCCCCATGTAGAGAGCGTTGCAGTAATCGAACCTCGAGGTGATAAGGGCATGAGTGACTGTGAGCAATGACTCCCTGTCCAAATAGGGCCGCAACTGGTGCACCAGGCGAACCTGGGCAAACGCCCTCCTCGCCACAGCCGAAAGATGATGTTCCAATGTCAGCTGTGGGTCGAGGAGGACGCCCAAGTTGCGCACCCTCTCTGAGGGGGTCAGTAGTTCCCCCCCCAGGGTAATGGACGGACAGATGGAATTGTCCTTGGGAGGCAACACCCACAGCCACTCCGTCTTGTCTGGATTGAGTTTGAGTTTGTTGACACCCATCCAGGCCCCAACAGCCTCCAGGCACCGGCACATCACTTCCACTGCTTCGCTGACTGGACATGGGGTGGAGATGTACAACTGGGTATCATCCGCATATTGATGATACCTCACCCCATGCCCTTGGATGATCTCACAAAATTTTCTGTGGCTGTTCGGTATCCGAATTTTTGTTCAGATACTGAAGCAAATTTTTGCCGAAAATTTTGTTCGGTATCCAAAATGTACGAGAACCAAAGCGTTCGAGTACCGAGATACCACTGTATATGGCACAAGTAACATTGCTAGTATGTGAGCTGCACTGGATACTACTATCCTTCTCTGTGGCGGCCCCGGCCCTCTGGAACCAACTCCCCCCAGAGATTAAAATTGCTCCCACCCTCCTTGCCTTTCGTAAGCTTCTTAAAACCCACCTCTGCCGCCAGGCATGGGGGAACTGAGATACTCTTTCCCCCTAGGCCTTTACAATTTTATGCATGGTATGTCTGCATGTATGTTTGGTTTTTCAATAAGGGCTTTTAACTGTTTTAATATTGGAATGTCATATGCTGTTTTACTACTGTTGTTAGCCGCCCCGAGTCTACGGAGAGGGGCGGCATACAAATCCAATAAAATCAAATCAAAAATCAAATCCTAGGTGAAATTCAAAGTCCTGTTTTTCACCTTTAAAACCCTAACTGGCTTAGAACCAAGTTACCTGATGGAATGTCTTTTACCTGTCCAATTGCATCCAATACAGAGGTGGGTTTCTCCCAGTTCACCCAAACTGGAAGTGACCCTCTGGTGACATCACAATGATGTTACCGAAGCGGATTGGTCAGTGCAGGTCCGTGGGCACCGCCATCTTTTATTTTTTATTTTTTTTAAAAACCTTTTAATTTTTTTCTTCTACGCATGCACAGAAGGCGAGTTTCCGGAACTGTGCATGCATCGCCATTTTGTTTTTGGCAAGGTTTTTTTTTTAAAAAAAAATCAGATTTTTTTAGCACTGTGTGGTATAGGAGGAAGCGAACCAGCAGCAAGCAAAGTTAGAATCCACCCGTGATCCAACAGATTGGGCATGCTGCTGATCCCATTCGGCAAAGGGGGCTGATTGGCAAAAGTTACAAGACAAGCCTTCTCTGCTGTAGCCCCTGCTTTGTAGAATACTCTCCCCTCCAAGATTAGAATGGCCCCAACCCTGTTAGTTTTTTTTTTTTGCAAAGCTTTAAAACTTCGCTATGTACCTAAGCCTGGGGTCTGGAATGTGTTAAGACTGCTGTTGGTTAATTGATTTAACTATCCCGCATGCTATGTGTATGTATTGTGTTTATTTTTTAAAAATTGCTTTCATGGTTTCATACTTTTAGAATTGTAAGTTGCCCAGTGTCACTGGATTCACATAGGTAACTAGAGAAATAGTAAATAGTAAATACATTTTTAAAAACACTAAACTCATGGCTTCACCACCTGCTGCCAAGATCATGACTAGCTTCTCCTGGGTCTTTTTATCACAGTTCAGTCCTCTTGTCTCTGATCAAAACTCAGTTCGTCCCTAATGCTTTGGAGGTTCAATTCAATTCAATTCAATTCATTAGATTTGTATGCCGCCCCTCTCCGAAGACTCGGGGCGGCTCACAACAATAAAAAAACAGTATAATAATGGAACAAATCTAATAATAAAATTATATTAAAACCCCCCAACAATTTAAAAACCATACAACACATACATACCAAACATAAAATATAAGAAAGCCTGGGGGAGATGTCTTAATTCCCCCATGCCTGGCGATATAGGTGGGTCTTGAGTAACTTGCGAAAGACAAGGAGGGTGGGGGCCGTTCTAATCTCCGGGGGGAGTTGATTCCAGAGGGCTGGGGCCGCCATAGAGAAGGCTCTTCCCCTGGGGCCCGCCAAACGACATTGTTTGGTCGATGGGACCTGGAGAAGGCCAACTCTGTGGGACCTTATCAGCCGCTGGGATTCGTGCGGTAGAAGGCGGTTCCGGATGTTAGGCTATGTAGCATCCATCTTATATTCTTTCCTTCAGTATCTTAATTCTTTCCATATATTCTATCTTAGGAAAATTTCCTCGTCTCTGCCTACATTCTTTCTGCTTCCCCCTTAGTTGAGAACTCTAATTTAAAGGTCTAAATGGAACCACTTTGGTTCTCAGTTATTTAAATATTTCTTATCCCACTTGTTTTGTGAGGCTTTGCACTTAGAGCTCGAAAACAATTATTATCAGATTTTATCATTAGGATAACACCTAGTGTCCTCAGCTATTGTGAAAGGATCAAGTGCTGATGAGATAGAGTACTGTTGGAGTACACTTCTGTTATGTGTAATTTATTATAAGATGTCTTGAGTTTTATCCAATTAAAAGTGAGATATCATTGTCAAAACAGCAATAGATAAGTCAAAGATTATATTCCTCAGTGTTGCTGGATAGGACTGAAATAACTGGAGCTCCCTCTTTCTTCTTTCTCTCTTGCAAAAGAATTGTGAAAAAGGGCTGAAGATTGCATGAGATTATCCATGGAATGTAGATTGTTCCCTCCATTTTAATTGAACAAACTACATTGTTATCTCACTTTCTTATGTTTACTTTTGCCTAAGATTAAATTTAGACTCTAAACTTTAAGGGAATGAGTGTTTCTCCTTTGCTTACATCAAATTAGCATATATATTGCACCATTCACCATCAATGATGCAGAAGCTTGAAAGCTCTTCCTTCTACAACTAAACAGGATAATGGCTTGAATCTGCTAAGCTAAGGGATCGCTGGTTCCAGGGGATGAAATAGCCCCAATGGGAAATTCTTAGTTCTTTATCCACCCAAAGGAGGTTATAGACAGGTGAAAAATTCCAAGGCAGCAACCTACTGTTTTTTTCTTTTTGTGCTGCATTTTGGCTGCTTTTGATTAACATAAAAACTAGCAGTAGAACATTCGCAGTTCAGGGTTGAACTGGAGGTCCTTGGTGCTCTCTGTGGGAAATGAAATATCTGCAAGAAAAAACCAAGCTCGGAGAGCTCAAGGATCCCACAAAAACCTATCATTCAAAATGTTAAAGCATTCTTAACAAATCAGGCATGCAGATACTATTATTGAAAGCAGTGAAAGGCTACCAAATTTTTTACTACAACACTGTGGGCATGGCTTATGCAGGATGTCCTGCATTTTCTTTCAACATCTTTCAGTGCAAATTGGGTGCTCTGGGGTGGAGCTCCATTTTTGCTACCCCACTGCGTTCCTCCCCCCCGTCCGGGCAGTAGCCCACCCCTGGTTGGAAGGCTCCTTAATTCAAAGAGAATTTTTTAAAAAATCACCATTAACAAAATAAATGAATATCAGAAGTGATTACATACAGTTACCTAATAAAGCTCTTAAAAGCAGCAGATTGTGGATTGATGCACAAAGGTACTCTATTTCCTTTCTGCTGTTCCAAAATGAACTGATGGATTATTTCTGAAAAAAAGTAGGAGAAAAAACGAAATCAAAATTTATGCTTTCCAATGCAAATTGGACAAAACAAGGTACCGTTTACTAGTAGACGTGGGATTTGTGGTGAAGACACATTTTTATAGATTTTATATTTAGCGGTTTGTAAGTCACCGAGGATTCTTTGTAGAGTATAGTATAGAAAATGCTGTAAATACATTAATACCAATATATATACCTTTGCATTTAGGAAATATACCTGCTTTAAATGTGCAATACAATTGTTCACATTCAAACACATATTAATTCCTTTATTGGCTCAGTTTATTGTAATAAAATGCAAAAAGTCTAATTCAGATGGAATTTTCCACAAGGATTGTACAAACTAACTTTCTTTCCCCTCATACCATATGGGTACAAATATAATTAGTCCTATGCTTAAGAGTACAAATATAATTAGTCCTATGCTTAAGGAAAGATAAAAGTTTTGTTTTGCATATTTATTAATTAGTTTTATAACCTGCTTTATTTTGCATAATTCATGGTAACATCCTATTTTCTCCACAGCAACAACCTGGTATGGTTGGTTGGGCTGAGAAAAAAGGACTAACCTAAAATATAAAATATAAACTTTCAACTATTTTCTGTGATTGTAGAATTGTGACATTTCTTTTCATTTCACAAATATTTCAAATTTCCCATCTAACATATTCTTTCCATGCAAATACTGAAGAATTGATGTACTGCTCTTTCCCTGGCTTAATGAGATATAAGTTATTAAGCAAACAAATATATATAAATATATAAATGATAGAAATGAATATTTATTCTAAGTGTGCATTATTGCTAAATAATGCAAAGGATGTTATGTCCTAGTTTAAATACTGACCTTTAACCTGCCGGACAGAACTGAGGTTCTTTTCAAAAGTATCATCGAATTTAGGATTTGTGATGGGTTCAAAATCACTGGTGTAAACTCTTCCAGTAGAAGTGGAAAAACAACATTTGCACATACACGTGTGATATCGTAATCGCCCTTCGTCAAGATATGGATGAGCTAAGGCATCCTTAGCGGATATTCTTTTGGACTGAGTACAGGGAAAAAAATGCAAATTATTGTTGCATATAGATTTTAATTTATCATATACATACATGCATGTAGAGAGATAACCAACTCCGTGATAAACTTTTTCAAACTTTCATGTTAGATAAGTGAAACCATTAGGAGGCAGTGTTCACTTGAAAAAAATCAGAACTATTTTTTTACATGGCAAGAGTGTATTTGTTTATTTCGGTGTTTTTCAACCAGTGTGCCGTGGCACACTAGTGTGCCGTGAAACATGGTCTGGTGTGCCACGAAGAAGGAAGCTCAGGTTCCAGTCTCGCAACTTTTTGCTGAGAGAGCGAGAGAGAGAGAGAGAAAGAAAGCAAGAGAGAGAGAGAAAGAGAGAGAAAGAAAGCAAGAGAGAAAGAGAGAGAAAGAGAGTGAGAGAGAGAAAGCAAGAGAGAGAAAGAAAAGAGAGAAACAGAGAAAGCAAGAGTGATAGAGAAACAGAGAGAGAAAGAAAGAGAGAGAGAGAAAAGGAGAGGAAGGGAGAGAGAAATGAGCAAAAAGGGAAGAAAAAAAGAGAAATGGGAAAATGATTGAGACAGAGAATGAGAGGAAAGAGAGAGAAACAAAAGAGAGAGAAGTGACTCTTAATTTAAAGCATATGATAAAAAGCACCCAAAGAATAAGAGAGAAAAAAACCCCAACCCTCACCTGTTTTTGGAAATGGTTCAAGAGTGTGTATACAGACACAAGGGTGGGGAGGAGACGGATGGAAAAAGAGAGGAGAGTGTCTTAGGGTGTCATTTTGGTTGGTGGTGTGCCCCAGGATTTTAAAATGTAAAAAATGTGCCGCGGCTCAAAAAAGGTTGAAAATCACTGGTTTATTTACATACCAGCAAACACTAAACCTATTTACAGGGTGCATGGCATGTTAAGTAGGCACTGATATGTTTTATCTGCTGCCCTTCTTAACGGTATGTGCCTCTGGGTGTTGCTTCCCTTCCCTTCCACCAAAGTCAACGAGAGAGCTGGCAAGACATCCACCAACCTCTCTCCTTAACAAGGCTGTGGAAAGACAGTTGGGCTTAGCTATCTGTCAGAACTTGCTCTACTTCTCTACCTATACTACAGTCCTTGTTTACTTCACTCCAAACCACCCTTGGCTGCCAGTTGTGGTCAACTGCTATTCAAACATCCCCAGATCAGCTGAGGTGCAGAGGGAGAACCAGGTGTGGTAGAAATGGATTTTCCTGTTGCCATACCAAAAAGGGGACTGAATAGCGAGAGAAGAAAGCAAGCAGCCTCTTTTTCTACCTGCAGGTGCTGGGCAATTGATATGGAAATGCGGTTTGGTGAGGCTGCTAGAATTTTTATAGTGATTTTTTAAGAGAGGGAGAGAGAGAGAAAGCTTCAAAGGAAGACATGCATTTTAGGAAGTCTGTGCACTGGGTTTCTCAATCCGAGTTCCTCCCCCTCGCCCCCAATTTAAACCTGAATAAACCCATCAAAGAATAGCAGCTGTATTTCAGAGCAGAACAAAATGTAATATTTTGCCATGGAACAGTGACGGCGAACTATTTTTTGGTTCGCATGTCAAAAGGGGGGGGGGAGCACAGGGGAAGGGTGTATGCCCATATCATAATGCCCATGTCACACCAACACTCCGCAGTCTGCATTGGTTGCCGATCAGTTTCCGGTCACAATTCAAAGTGTTGGTCATCACCTATAAAGCCCTTCATGGCACCGGACCAGGGTATCTACGAGACCGCCTTCTGCCGCACGAATCCCAGCGACCGGTTAGGTCCCACAGAGTGGGCCTCCTCCGGGTCCCGTCAACAAAACAATGTCGTTTGGCGGGGCCCAGGGGAAAAGCCTTCTCTTTGGTGGCCCCGGCCCTCTGGAACCAACTCCCCCCAGAGATTAGAACTGCCCCCACCCTCCTTGCCTTTCGTAAGCTTCTTAAAACCCACCTCTGCCGTCAGGCATGGGGGAACTGAGATATTCTTTCCCCCTAGGCCTTTATAATTCATGTATGGTATGTTTGTATGTATGGATGTTTGGTTTTACAATAAGGGTTTTTAGTTGTTTTAATATTGGATTTACATGCTGTTTTTTGTTACTGTTGTTAGCCGCCCCGAGTCTACGAAGAGTGGTGGCATACAAATACAATAAATAAATAAATAAATAAATTCCATGTGCCCCCTCGCACATGTGCATGTGACACCCCCCCCCCACTCCCGGCACGTGATGGCACGCCTGTTTTCGCTCTCCCCAGGCTTCGGAGCCTTTCTAGGAGTCTGAGGAGGGCGAAAACAGCCTCCCCCACCAGAGGCCCTCTGGATGCCAAAAATGGCCCGTTTCAAGTTGGGAAAGGGGCCATTTCTGGCCTCCGGAGGGCTTCCGTGAAGGTGGGGAAAGCTGTTTTAGGCCTCCCTAGGCCCGTAGAAAGGCTCTGGAGCTTGGGGAAAGCAAAAAAGAAGGGCCTTCCCTACCATCTCCGGAAGCTGGAAACAGGTTGTTTCCCGACTCCCAGAGGCCCAGGAGGCCCGAAAATCAGCTCCCTGACGTGTGAATGTGTACTGGACCTAAGCTTGTGTGCCCACCAATATGGCTCTGCGTGCCACTAGTGCCATCACAGCCATAGACTAATGCAGTGTTTCTCAACCTCAGCTGTTTGAAGATGTGTGGACTTCAACTCCCAGAATTCCCCAGCCAGCGTTGCTGGCTAGGGAATTCTGGGAGTTGAAGTCCACACATCTTCAAACGGTCCAAGTTGAGAAACACTGGACTGATGTATTTCAATAAGAAGCTATCCCTGTCTGCCCTAAACCCACTTTAGGTAGAACCAGCTATTAAACAGCCAATACTGTTGAAAACAGCACTCCTTAGGCCCCTGGAGCACAAATCGCCAGCAAAACTACAGCACAACCCCCCCCCCCCAGCTACTCATTAAAGGCGCCTGCCTTTTCACAGGTTTCCATGCAAGCCTGAAAACAAATTGGACCTGTTTTAAGAGTAACTGCATGAATTGACATTAATGATTAGCAGAGAACTGCTGTGCTCACGGAGAGGCCAAAGTGCTCCACTGAAATTATTTGTGAGGCATACAGAAGCCTATCATCACCCAGAAAACCATTTTATATTTAAATACGGTTAACCTATAGCAATGGTGGCAAACCTTTTTTCCTTTGGGTGCCGAAAGAGCATGGGCATGCACTATCATGCATGCGCGAGTGCCCACATCCATAATTCAATGCCTGGGGAGGGCGAAAATAGCTTCCCCTGCCTCCTGGAGGCCCTCTGAAGACCAGAAATGGCCTATTTCCCAACTTCTGGTGGGCCCAGTAGGCTTGTGTTTGGCCCTCCACAGGATTCAAAGGCTTTCCTGGAGCCACGGGAGAGTAAAAATGCCCTCTCCCATCCCCCTGGAGGATCTTTGGAAGCCAAAAGCGCCCTCCCAGAGCCTCTGTGCGAGGCAAAAAACCAGCACACATATGCACGTTGGAGCTGATCAAGGGCAATAGTTCGCGTGCCAGCAGATATGGCTCCACGTGCCACCTACGGCACCCATGCCATAGGTTCGACATCACTGACCTATAGAGTGTGATGGCTCAGCGTTTAAAAAGGCTGAACTTATCAACTGGAAAGCTAACGGTCTTGGGTTCAAACCCTGAATGCTGTACGACGGGGTGAGCTCCCGTTACTTGCCCCAGCTGTTGCCAACCTAGCAGTTCGAAACATCCAAATGCAAGTAGGCAAATAGGTAAAACTTTGGTGGGAAGATAACAGGCGTGTTGTGTGTCTCAGCGTATAATCATGCTGGCATGACGACAAAAAATGTCTTCGGACTTCCCGTGGCTAAGAAACACAGATGAGCACCACCCTCTATGGCAGTGTTTCCCAACCTTGGCAACTTGAAGATATTTGGACTTCAACTCCCAGAATTCCGCTGGCTGGGGAATTCTGGGAGTTGAAGTCCAAATATCTTCAAGTTGCCAAGGTTGGGAAACACTGCTCTAGAGCCAGTCACAACTAGACAGGAAACCTTTACCTTTAAATTAGTAGCAGTTGGAGGGGAGTGGGGCCAGTGGCCTAAGGTTCTTGATGGTGCTAAGAATGAGAGCTAAAGGAAAGTGGGGGGGAGGGGGGGCTCAGTTCTACATCTTGGGCTGGTAGCAGGGTGCCTGAGTTATATGAGTGGATGGAGGGGTTCCTAGCCAGGGGAGTCAGGAGGCAAGAGTTGGTGGGGGGAAAGGAATGCACGCACACTAATTCCCTCCCTCCAGGCCTGTGCGCACAGCCCTATGCTACCCCTGCACATGCGTCCCCCTGTTCCTATGCATGCACACAGGCCTCACTGAAACCTGGGACAGCAAAAAAACCGCCCAATGGGCAAAATGGAAATTCAAAAAAGCAGATATCCGGTTTGCCTGTTATGCTGTTTTTTGCACTCTGGAGGCTTCAGGGAACTTTCCTGAAGTCCCAGAGTGCAAAAACAGCACAATAAGCAAACCAGAAATCTGCTTTTTCAAATTTCCATTTTGTCTGTTGGGTGTTTTTTCACTCTCTGGGGCTTCAGGAAATTTCCCTGAAGCCTCTGAAGGGTGAAATGGTCTTCCCCAAGGCCAAAAATCAGGTGGCCAGCACATGCACGGTTTCCAGTCACAATTCAAAGTGCTGGTAATGACCTTTAAATCCCTACATGGCATTGGGCCAGAATACATCTGGAACCGCCTTCTACCGCATGAATCCCAGCGGTCGATAAGGTCCCACAGAGTTGGCCTTCTCCGGGTCCTGTCGACCAAACAATGTCGTTTGGCGGGTCCCAGGGGAAGAGTCTTATCTGTGGCGGCCCTGGCCCTCTGGAATCAACTCCCCCCAGAGATTAGAACGGCCCCCACCCTCCTTGTCTTTCGCAAATTACTCAAGACCCACCTTTGTCACCAGGCATGGGGGAGTTAAGATATTCCTTCCCCCTAGGCCATTACAAGTTATGCATGTTATGTTTGTGTGTATGTTTGGTTTTTATAATAAGGGGTTTTAGTTGTTTTATTAAATTGGATTGTTACATGTTGTTTTTTATCATTTATTTATTTATTTATTTATTTGATTTGATTTGTATGCCGCCCCTCTCCGAAGACTCGGGGCGGCTAACAACAATAAAAAAGACAATGTAAACAAATCTAATATTAAAAATAATCTAAAAAACCCCAATTTAAAGAACCAATCATACATACAAGCATACCATGTATAAATTCTATAAGCCTAGGGGGAAGCCTAACATTGTTGTTAGCCGCCCCGAGTCTGCAGAGAGGGGCGGCATACAAATCCAATAAATAAATAAATAAATGCATACATGATGGAGCTGACATAGGGCAATGCCTTGCGTGCCTTCTGATATGGCTCTGTGTGCCACCTGTAGCACACGTGCCATTAGGACGACTCAGTATATTCAGGTGGTGACAGACAGGATGTTTTGATAGGAGACAGAAGGCAGGCCTTTTGGGGGAAGAAGTCTGGTACCAGTGTCGTGTCCCTCTATGTTCTGGTCAGCACAGCTGAGAACTATCTGTATATTGTTATGCCATTCTCTTTTAAAAAGAGAACTGGCATAACAGGAATGAACTTTGCTGCCTTCTGCATACAAAATATATGCCCTACCTCTTAGCTATGATACTTCCCGCTCATTCTTGCACCACATTTGGCTTCAATCACATATTAATGCTTTATATGAGAAATTCTATCATGGTTATCCCTCGGGACACCATGTGGAATGCAGGGAGAACTGGCTGTAAGAGAACTTTATAATATTCTCCTGGCAGGTCATCTGCCATCAAGAACATGATAAATTACCGAACTGTAGTAGCTGCAGCTTAAGAGACTCATGGAAAGATCAAGTTGTAGGATCTGGCCTTTGCCGTCTCCAAAAAATGCTACAAAAGACCACAGCTCTGAAAATGTTTGTGCAAGACTGCTACCAATACGTAACACTTTGTGCAAAGCCAAAGTCTGATGTGAATGTAGAGATGTAATACAGTGTGCTGCACAAATAAAGGCATGGAATTATTCATTATGCTGAATAAATAAAGGCATGGAATTATTCATTATGCTGAATACTGAGATAAGAAAGTAGAATTTGGCTTTATAACGGTCATTTTCTGCCCCAAAGACACAGTTCAGTTCTTCACAGCTTTAAAGCAGCTGTTGTTCTGAAAAATAAATGGATTGCCAAAGAGGGGCAGGAGAGATAAAGAAGATTCCCAATCACTTTAAATGGTTCACCCCACCTTTGCCTTCCAGGGCTGTTCAGAGGGAAATAGACATTACATTTTTCCTTTTTAAGTCTGCAGATGAAGCAGAGTTTTCAGAGAAGAAGAAGAATTCCTCTTCTGTGAATTGCTCCTCTACGATGTTGTGGTTAGCTCTGGCCCAGCTCCTGCCCCAAGGACTGTGGATGTGGGGGAGACATCCACATGCTGCAGGCCTGTTTTGCCCCCGGTGGAATCTGCTGATGAAGGCTCCTCTGACCAAGAAGACATGAGTGACAGGGAGGAGGAGAGTGTGGCAGACAGCTCAGAAGGAGATCAATTATCTAGCTCCTCCTTGGATTCAGAACAAGAGTTAATGATACAGCCACGCATGCGGAGAGCGATGCATAGGCAACAACAACTGAGAGATTATTATCAAAGAAAATGAGGCCACCTGTGGTTGGGTGGGGCTGCGGTAATTAGTGAGGCTGCTATAAATAGCAGCCTGTGGGTTTGGCCATTGTGGAGGATTATCTGATCGTTGTGTTTCGTGACTGCTTTACTGACTTTGACTTTTTGTGTGCTGATTTTTCCATGCTTTGAAACTAAACCAGAGCAAAGTGTGTTTCACTTTGTGAAAGAAGAAGGACTGTGAATTGCCTCACAGCTGCAAACTAAGTATCACAGAACTGATAAGGGACTTGTACAAATTACCAGTTCGTTTGGAGACCAGTGCTCTTTGCTATACCAAAAGAGTGCTTAGTTTAAGTGAATTTTTATTATAAAGAACATTGTTTTGAATTTTCAAACGTGTGTGTGTGTGTCTGAAATTTGTACCTGTGAATTTTTGGGAGGAGTCTACCAGAGAGCCCGACAGAACTCACGAGTATGGCAAAAGCTAAAGGATTTCTCTCATGAGGGAAGTTTGCTAATATAATGAATGTTGATGCTTTTCAGCATAGCTCTGCAGAGCAGAAGTCGAAGACATCCGAAGGTCAGCATGCTGGATCGGAGCATCGGAAGAGAAAAAGAGAAACCCGGTTTCAACACCAATAAGGAAGGCATGCGAATCCCACAAGAACAATAGGAGGGAGAGTGAATTTGCTGCAACATGGCAGGTTGGCCACACAGGTGAACAACTATTTCAGCACAGCTACCCTGTCAAAGGGACATGGGATTTATGAGAGAGAACCATCAAACGTCTACCGAAAAAAGAATCCTTCTTCCCCTTTGAGGATTGAAAACATAGACCACCTGTTTTTAAGAGAGGCAGATATGCTCAATCTTAAAAAGTGCATTCACTGGAGCAGTGCAGATAAAATTTGGGAGCTCATGAACAAGATAGTAAGAGGACATTGCAAATACAATATGTCCAAACTCCAATAATGCAAAACGACTGAGTCAATTAAAATCTTCCTTAAATTAATAGCTCATGTAGAATAGACACAAAAAGGAGACTTCCTTTCTTTACCGTAGTCTCTTTAGTTGCCAAAGTAATAGGAGGTAAAGTATTATGAGTTCAACTACAATAATGGCCAAAATTGTGGAAACCTTTTGGGGAAAATGTGGAATATTTGTTGGCTAATAACACCACTTTTTTTTGAATAGTACCATAAAATTACATATCAATAGAAAGATAATTTAATCAAGAATGTAATGCAGTAACTATTATGTAGGATTTGCTATTAGAATAGCATATAAAGAAGAAAAGTGAAAGATATAGGAAAAGCCCAGATATACAAAAATCTCTTTTCGAAAGTATCAAATGTTGGGGCGTTCATAACCTCCGCTGGCAAGCCGTTCCACTGGTTGATCGCTCTCACTGTCAGAAAATTCTTCCTTAATTCCAGATTGAATCTCTCATTGGTCAGTTTCTATCCGTTGCTCCTTATCTGGCCCTCTGGTGCTGTGAAAAACAGTGTGACCCTCTCCTCTCTGTGGCAGCCCCTCAAGTATTTGTAGACTAAGCCCAGTTCCTGCAACCTTTTCTCATGTTTTGTTTCTAGTCCCTTTATCATTCTGGTTGCTCTCTTCTGCATTTTCTCTAGAGTTTCAACGTCTTTTTTATAGTGTAGTGACCCAAACTGAATTCAGTACTCTAGGTGTGATCTAATTAGGGCATTATAGAGTGATATTAGTACCCCACTAGTCTTGGAGTGTATACCTCTGTTGATACAGTTCAACATTGTGTTGGCTTTTTTAGCCGCTACATTGCTGGCTCATATTTAGTTGGTTGTCCACGAAGACTCCGAGATCTCTCTCACAGTCACTATTGTTGAGTGTGGTTTTGCCTAGTTTGTACGTGTGTCTTAGGTTTTCTTACCTCGGTGTAAAATTTTACTTTTCTCTACAATGAACTTCATTTTGTTAGTTTGAATCCACAGTACTAATCTATCAAGATTCTTCTGTATTTTGAGCCTGTCCTCTGGGGCAGTGTTTCCCGACCTTGGCAACTTGAAGATATCTGGACTTCAACTCCCAGAATTCCCCAGCCAGCAAAAGCTGGCTGGGAACTTCTGGGAGTTGAAGTCCAGATATCTTCAAGTTGCCAAGGTTGGGAAACACTGCTCTGGGGTATTGGCTACCCCCGCCAGCTTAGTGTCATCTGCCAATTTGATTAGTTCCCCTTCTATTCCCTCATATAGGTCGTTAAATGAATATGTTGAAGAGTATTGGGCCTGGGACTGAACCTTGTGGTACCACTGCATACTTCTTTCCATGTGGATTTGGATCCATTGAGGACTATTTGTTGGGTACGGTTGGTCAGCCAATTGTTAATCCATCTGGTTGTGTTATTGTCTATTCCACTTTGGGATTTTCCAATTTGCTGAATAGTAGGTTGTGGTCCACTTTATCGAATGTTTCATTGAAGTCCAAGTATACTAGGTCCACTGCATTTGCTGGTCTACTGATTTGTCAGGGTTTATTGTTAGAGTTGAAAGGGACCATGAAGGCCATCAAGTTCAACCCCCTGCCCAAGCAGGAACCCTATAGCACACCAGTCAAGTGGCAGTTCAATCTTTTCTTAAAAATGTCCAGAGTGTTGGAGTTCACAACATCCGCTGGTAGGTTGTTCCATTGGTTGATCGCTCTGACCGTCAGGAAGTTCCTCCTTATCTCCATGTTGAATCTCTCCTTGGTCACCTTCCAGCCATTGTTCCTCATCTGGCCCTCCGGTGCCCTGGAGAATAAAGTGATCCCCTCCTCTCTGTGACATCCCCTCGTATACTTGTAGACTGCTATCATGTCCGCTCTGGCCCACCTTTTCTCTAGGCTATCCATATAGGTGTTGAAAAATGAGATGAGATTGGTTTGGCATGATTTATTCCAGACAAACCCATGTTGGCTGCTAGTTATTATCTTGTTTGTTTCTAAGCGGTGACAGATCTGCAACAGAGGGATGAAAGAGCCACATGTGGCTCCAGAGCCACAGGTTGCTGATCCCTGTTATAATAATAATAATAATAATAATAATAATAATAATAATAATAATAATAATAATAATAAATTTATTGTCATTGTCAAAGCAACGAATTGTCATTGGCAACGAAAGTCGTGTGACACCCAGAGACCAGTCCCACCTAGTGTCTATGTTAATACATAATTGTCATTTAATCTTTCCAATTTTCATTTAGTAGGGCTGGATCTTAAATATTGCTTCAGGGAAACCTCTAGTGAAGGCCGGGTGAGCTAGATTCCCTGAAGGAGTGAGGACAATATTTACGGCGGAGAGTGGTGTTCGGATGGATTGTGGCTGGCAAAATCTCTCCAGGGAAAGGAGAGATCATGAGTTTGCCCACATGTACTCTGTGTAGCTGCTCTTTGTGAGTAGGCTGCAGAAACCAAAGGTTTTTCCAGTCAGCTTATGAGTCGTGCAGCTGGAGTTAAGGGCGCCCAACTAAGCCCCCATTTGTAAAAGAGCCGCCTATATGGATAAAAAGCTCATTTTTAAATAATTTTTGATTTTAAAAACTGTTGTTCAAATTCTAAGAGCCTTCAGACTGTCATGCTTTTATCTCTTTCATCAAGAGAGTCTCCTTAGTGAAGGAAGTTTCAAGTATAAATTCAATAATTCATAATTTTTTAAACTCTTTGAAATAGACAACAAAAAGCTGCTTATAGTGTTGATTTTGGAAAGTTAAAAATGGGCTAAGGGTCCAGATGGATTTGAAACAAGACTCTGAAATTAATTGTAAGAATTATAATTAATATATAATTATATGGATTTTTCCTTTGGGAAATTGCTGTTGTTTGGATTCCTTAGGAAAAATAATGATAAGATAGGACTTTGAAGGTTGGACTCTAGGGAGAACTAGAAGAAATGCCAGATCATAAATAAAGGAGAAGAATACTGTTGAGAATGGAGCAATGCTTTAACACTGGACATTTTGAAGGGTATTTATGAACAATGGACTCAGAAGTTGATTTTAAGAATGTCTATCATTGTAGAGGATGTATAAATGGTGTTATAGAAAAGAGATGAAACAGTTTCCAAATGTAAAATAATGCACTTGGGGAAAAGGAATCCTCAATCTGAGTATTGTATTGGCAGTTCTGTGTTAGCAAATACAGTGATCCCTCGAGTATCGCGAGGGTTACGTTCCAAGACCCCTCGCGATAATCGATTTTTCGCGATATAGTGGTGCGGAAGTAAAAACACCATCTGCGCATGTGCACCCTTTTTCCATGGCCGCGCATGCGCAGATGGTGGAGTTTGCGTGGGTGGCGGGGAAGACCCAGGGAAGGTTTCTTTGGCCGCCCAGCAGCTGATCTGCTCGGCAGCGCGGCAGCAGCGAGGAGCCGAAGATCGGGGTTTCCCCGCTGCCCACGCAAAGGGGAAACCCCGATCTTCGGCTCCACGCTGCTGCCGCGCTGCTGAGCAGATCAGCTGCTGGGCAGCCGAAGAAACCTTCCCTGGGTCCTCCCCGCCGCCCACGCAAAGGGGAAACCCCGATCTTCGGGTCCTCGCTGCTGCCCGCCCGCCGCTCGCCCGCCCGCCGCCCGCCGCTCGAGAGCAAGAGGGGGAGAGATAGAGAAAGAGAGAGAAGAAAAGAAAGAGATGAGAGAGGGAGGAAGAGAGTGTGAGAGAGGAAGAAGCAAGATAGAGAAAGAGAGAGAGAAAGAAAGATGAGAAAGGAAGAGAGTGACATCATCGGGTGGGAAAAATCGCGATATAGCGTTTCGCGAAGATCGAGATCGTGAAAATCGAGGGATCAGAAGAGAAGGATTTAGGGGTAGTGATTTCTGACAGTCTCAAAATGGGTGAACAGTGCAGTCAGGCGGTAGGGAAAGCAAGTAGAATGCTTGGCTGCATAGCTAGAGGTATAACAAGCAGGAAGAGGGAGATTATGATCCCGCTATATAGAGCGCTGGTGAGACCACATTTGGAACACTGTGTTCAGTTCTGGAGACCTCACCTACAAAAAAATATTGACAAAATTGAACGGGTCCAAAGACGGGCTACAAGAATGGTGGAAGGTCTTAAGCACAAAACGTATCAGGAAAGACTTAATGAACTCAATCTGTATAGTCTGGAGGACAGAAGGAAAAGGAGGGACATGATCAAAACATTTAAATATATTAAAGGGTTAAATAAGGTCCAGGAGGGAAGTGTTTTTAATAGGAAAGTGAACACAAGAACAAGGGGACACAATCTGAAGTTAGTTGGGGGAAAGATCAAAAGCAACGTGAGAAAATATTATTTTACTGAAAGAGTAGTAGATCCTTGGAACAAACTTCCAGCAGACGTGGTGGATAAATCCACAGTAACTGAATTTAAACATGCCTGGGATAAACATAGATCCATCCTAAGATAAAATACAGAAAATAGTATAAGGGCAGACTAGATGGACCAGGAGGTCTTTTTCTGCCGTCAGACTTCTATGTTTCTAGTAGTTATTTCAATGTGGATTTGAAAATGACAAACTACAAGAATGACATGGAAAAGCTCAGACAACACCAAAGACTACACTATCTATCTATCTATCTATCTATCTATCTATCTATCTATCTATCTATCAATCAATCAATCAATCAATCAATTAATTAGATTTGTATGCTGTCCCTCTCCGAAGACTCGGGCGGCTAACAACAATATAAAAAGACAATGTAAACAAATCTAATATTAAAAACAATCTAAAAACCCCCAATTTAAAAAGATTAGTATTTGTCCTACACCAATGATGTGTAGGTGGCATTCCGAGCCATATCTGAAGGCACGTAAGATGTTGCCCTATGTCAGCTCCAGCACGTGCATGC
This sequence comes from Erythrolamprus reginae, assembly GCF_031021105.1. NCBI lineage: Eukaryota > Metazoa > Chordata > Lepidosauria > Squamata > Dipsadidae > Erythrolamprus > Erythrolamprus reginae. The sequence continues at coordinate 412,137,560 of NC_091950.1, forward strand.
TGGCCAGCTGATTTTTGGTCTTCTTTCTGGCTGTTTTTGCTCTCCCCAGGCTTCAGGAAAGCCTCTTGAACCCTGGGGACTGTGAAAAATGGCCTATCAGAAGTCCAGGGGCTTTAGTGAGGCCTGTGCGCATGCGCGGGGGAGCAGCACAGGGGGGTTGTGCACATGCACGGGGGGAAGGTATTGCATTATGGGTGTGGGCATCAGCGTGCATCTTTTGGGCACCTGAGCCAAAAAAGGTTCACCATCACTGTCCTATAACCTCAGCATTGAGGACAGAACCAAGAATTCATTAAGTCATTCTGCTATTTTTCCATTTTCTACATCTTCCTCTAACACATCTTTGGATATTTTTTTCCTTTTCTTTGCTACGTACTTGTCAAGTCTTTTCTGCATACTTTATGGACCATGATATATACAGTGATACCTCGTCTTACAAACGCCTCGTCATACAAACTTTTCGAGATACAAACCCGGGGTTTAAGATTTTTTTGCCTCTTCTTACAAACTATTTTCACCTTACAAACCCACCGCCGCTGCTGGGATGCCCCATCTGCGTTGCCAGCAAAGCACCCGTTATTGTGCTGCAGTGATTTCCCTGAGGCTCCCCTGCCTGGGAAACCCCACCTCCAGACTTCCGTGTTTTTGTGATGCTGCAGGGGAATCCCAGCAGCACAAAAACGGGTGGTTCGCTGGCAACGGAAGTCTGGAGGTGGGGTTTCCCAGCAAGGGGAGCCTCAGTGAAATTGCAGCATCACAAAAACAGAGGTCCAGAGATGGGGTTTCGAGGACTTCGGTGTTTTTGCGATGCTGCAATTTCACTGATGCTCCCTTCGCTGGGAAACCCCACCTCCAGACTTCCATTGCTAGCGAAGTGCTCGTGGTTTCCCATGGAGGGGAGCCTCTGGAGAATCCCAGCAGTGCAAAAACGGGTGCTTCGGCTGGCAAAAGGGGTGAATTTTGGGCTTGCACGCATTAATCGCTTTTCCATTGATTCCTATGGGAAACATTGTTTCATCTTACAAACTTTTCACCTTAAGAACCTCGTCCCGGAACCAATTAAGTTTGTAAGACAAGGTATCACTGTATTTTGCTATATTTATCACCACCCCTCCCCCTTTTCTATTCTAGATATATAACACAAAGCATCAACTTACTGGATCGAAGACCAACATCCTACAAAGGAGATGAACGGCTTCATGTGTAGCTTGGCTGGATAATGTATACAGGACAGGAAGGGATGGCTGTGAAAAAAAAAGAGAAAAAGCACCGCGTGTCAATTGAGATGCCAAAATGCATGATTCTTTTCTGAATCATGGCTAAAATTGTCTATATTGTCTTATTATTGTTGTTAGCCGCCCTGAGTCTACGGAGAGGGGCTGCATACAAATCTGATAAATATAAATATATATAATATAAAATTATGTATTCTGTTCAGAGGTTTTTTAATGATTTTTTTAAAAAAAAACTGTTTTGAAAATGAATTAAGTGGACAAGTTAGTCTAGCAAGTTCTTCTAGCAAAAAACAGATTAGGTGAAATCCAGCAAAGGGAAGCAGATTAAAAATAAAATTTAATTGTTCTATTTTTTGTAATTTTAATTCATTTTACATTTATAACTGTTATATGTTGCCTTATCTTGATGCACAAGCCAGTCACCTGAGCAAAAAATGGTCAGCAAATAAATTTCATAAATAAAAATTAAAAAAATTAATTCCTAGAATTCCTAACAGGCACCTGAGATGAATGGGGAAGCATTATCCACAGGCCCCCTCTCTCTTCTTCTTCTAGCTGACCCTATGACACTCTGACCCTATAACACTCACTGATTTAGTTGTTCCTAAGTAAGGTCATAGAGCGATTAAGCCTTAAAGGGCTTAAAGAACTTTACATTAGAATGAAGAGAGAGAAAAATGACCTCTAAAGTTCAAAAGGAATGTAGGTAACTAAAAATAGATCTAACCTCTTTATGCAAATGTAAAAGCTGTTTTGTTTTTCCTTAGACAAAAAAAGAAATCATATTAAAATGTAATGAGTTTAGAAGCGGGTTGGTCTTCATCACTTCCTACACTATTGTTTTCTTAGTGTGGTGCTTCTAAAAAACCCTGCTTTACTATGCAAATTCTAAAAAAGAAAGCATTATAGATGTAACATGTGCACGAGTTGGGAAAAACCATTAGAAACAAGAAGGAAATGATTATATAATTTTCCTCCTATTATTGGCAGGTGATTAATTGTTATTGATATGTGGGAGGAATGTCTTATACTCTAACTCAGTGTTTCCCAACCTTGGCAACTTGAAGATATTTGGACTTCAACTCCCAGAATTCCCCAGCCAGCATTCGCTGGCTGGGGAATTCTGGGAGTTGAAGTCCAAATATCTTCAAGTTGCCAAGGTTGGGAAACACTGGTATAAACAATATGAAATCATTTCCTTGTCCCCATAACATTTACATTTCCAGAAATGTCCTTTCTCTTCACTTTTCATTCAATGTACACCTTGTAAGAAATAACTATCTTTGATCTAGAAATGTGGATAAATAGATTAGCTTTAGAGATTTCAGTAGCAGCTCATTTCAGTTCTTTAAAATGCTTCTGCTTTGGATTATGGCTGGGATTATATTAATTCAGTTGGGTTAAAAACTTTCAAGAAAGGGTCTCCTTTTTTGTGGGTTTCCCCAATTTATACTCCTTTCAACTTTTGAATTGAGAGGACTAAGCAAGAATAAAGGCTCCACTGCCACATTAATGTCAAAATATTGATCTGATTTATATTTCATAAATATTCTCACCAGTGTGGTGTAATAATTGAGTAACTGGACCTGAACCATGGGGATCCATGTCTATCCTCAGCCATGGAAGCTCCCTGGGAGATTTCGGAATATCCATTCTGTTTCATTTTTTTGTTATCTCAAGGATGATAGAAAACGCTGGCTGGGGAATTCTGGGAGTTGAAGTCCAAATATCTTCAAGTTGCCAAGGTTGGGAAACACTGCTCTAACTTACCTCACTGCTGGTTTGCTTCCTCCCACAGCACATGGGTGCATATGCACAGTGCCAGAAAATAAAAAAAAATCCTCCCCCCCCCACAAACCCTTGAAAACAAGATGGTGACTCATGTGCAGTGTTGGAAACTGAGCTTCTGCACATGCGCAGAAGAAAAAAAAAGGGTGGCGGCATCCATGGACCAGCACTGACAGAACCTGTTCCGTGACATCACTGTGACATCACCAGTAGCTTGCTAATGGTCCAGGCGAACCGGTCCGAACCAGGAGGACCCCATCTCTGCTTACATCTAACCAAGAACCAACACATCTTCAGTTTGAAGTAAAACTAAGCAATCAAGCTTTTGCCGTATCAATTTATGTAACATTAACATAAAAGGTGAGATGCTAGCTAGCATTACAGAACAAAGATTTATAAAAGGTTTCATAGGATCCTTTCCATATGAATTAGGACACCATGAGAATGAATATTCTTGAAGGATGATAGTAGGATCCCATCGCGTTTCACAAATATGACAGTTGTTCTACACCAGTTCTATATATATATATATATATACCATATGGAATAATATGTGCAAAGTTTCATTGAAATTGTAGGTGGTCGAGTGGAGACACCTGGACCACTTGACAAAGAAAGACCCATATACAAAGTACTCCCTTCTGTTAAGAGTAACTGAGAAAACCTTGAGTATAATTCCACATTACTATTATTACCTGTGGCCCTGCTACAAGTATATAACTCTAAATAGAAGTCAAGTTGCAGCAGAAGTTCCCTCTTCCAACACACTAAAAAAACCCCACTCTATTCCTTATGTTTTTAAAAGTTGTGTTAGGCCAAGACTGCTGATTGCGACTAAGAATACAATAAATCTTTATTAGTAGTACTTTTAAAATTGGAAAATCCATCAGCTGATCTTAGGACACTCCGCCTGCATCGATGTAAGGCTATATTTCCAGGAATTGTAAATCTGGCCAGTTATACAAGGTGATTATAACAACACCTTAGAACAACTCTGAAATATTATGGATTTTTTGGGGGGAGAGGGGAGACTTTCTTTCCATCTCTCATTTCTTGTCCCTCCACTGCATTTCCATATGGGTCATTCTTTGTCAAGTGGACCAATTTTAAGAATCGTCCCCACTCAACCACCTTCAATTTCAATGAAACTTTGCATATATATTCCTTATGGTATAAAACTGAGATGTGCAAAATTTTAGGACTAAAACTTTGCACACCTCAGTTTTATACCATAAGGAATATATGTGCAAAGTTTCATTGAAATTGTAGGTGGTCGAGTGGAGACACCTGGACCACTTGACAAAGGAAACCCATATACAAAGTACTCCCTTCTGTTAAGAGTAACTGAGAAAACCTTGAGTATAATTCCACATCACTATTATTACCTGTGGCCCTGCTACATGTATATAACTCTAAATAGAATTCAAGTTGCAGCAGAAGTTCCCTCTTCCAACACACTAAAAAAAACCCACTCCATTCCTTATGTTTTTAAAAGTTGGGTATATGCAGTTTTCATCATATTGTAAAATGATGTTTATATAATTAGTATTTTTGCACTGCAAATATTTTCAATTATTACACATCAGAATTTCCTGTTGAGAAGAAGTGCCATCAGAACAATGGTTACTCAAACAAAATGGGTGACATCCTAAAATAGATATTATATATCTATTTTATTATCTCCAGCCATTATATTTGATTTCATACCTTTTGGCTGAAATACCCAAAACAAGAGATGGTAAAACAAATGGACGTTATGTTTTTAAAATTATCGTCGGTCCCTGGTAGCATCTGTCCAAACTAAGGTAAGTGGGTCATTTCAATCTATTTTAGCCTCATTGTAATTGGTTCACAGGCTGTACTTAATGCCCAGGAATGCAAAAGATCTCTTTTCCTTAGCATGTCTTTGTATTATTACATATAAAAGTTCCACTCTCCTCAGGTCATACCCACTCTCTGCATCAAAATTTTAACTTCCATAAAAGCCAGAGAGCATGACATATTAAGTATCAGTTCTGCATAGCTGAGATAAATTGCTTTGTGATTGGTCCCAGTATAAATCCCAATCAGGTATTGTTCTTAGAATGAAAATTAAAAGTTGCCATTAGAAGATTTTGCATTACCAATTTCTCCAAATTAGAAAAGAATCACTCCACCTGTTTATGAGGACCCCTGAGTATGTGAGCCTTGGCGCCTTCACAAGCTGTCCTCATTGCTTCCAGTGACGGTGTCCCCAAAAGATCTGTGATCAAATCCAACTGCAGAAATGGGAAAAATAAACCAGCATTCCAATTTTATTTTAGAAACATAGAAGACTGACGGCAGAAAAAGACCTCATGGTCCATCTAGTCTGCCCTTATACTATTTCCTGTATTTTATCTTACAATGGATATATGTTTATCCCAGGCATGTTTAAATTCAGTTACTGTACTGTGGATTTACCAACCACGTCTGCTGGAAGTTTGTTCCAAGGATCTACTACTCTTTCAGTAAAATAATATTTGCTTTTGATCTTTCCACCAACTAACTTCAGATTGTGTCCCCTTGTTCTTCTGTTCACTTTCCTATTAAAAACACTTCCCTCCTGAACCTTATTTAACCCTTTAACATATTTAAATGTTTCGATCATGTCCCCCCTTTTCCTTCTCTCCTCCAGACTATACAGATTGAGTTCATGAAGTCTTTCCTGATACGTTTTATGCTTAAGACCTTCCACCATTCTTGTAGCCCGTCTTTGGACCCGTTCAATTTTGTCAATATCTTTTTGTAGGTGAGGTCTCCAGAAGTGAACACAGTATTCCAAATGTGGTCTCACCAGCACTCTAGATAGCGGGATCACAATCTCCCTCTTCCTGCTTGTTATACCTCTAGCTATGCAGCCAAGCATCCTAACTTGCTTTTCCTACCGCCCAACCACATATACTGAGAAAATGCAATAGTGTTACTACCCTGTCTGTTTCCTCACTACGTTTAGGTATTCTTTGAAACTGGGGCAAGTGAACCTATGTGTAGCTTTTATATACAGGTAGTTATTGACTTATGACCACAATTGAGGCCATTTCTGTTGCTAAGCAAGACAGTTGTGAAGTAAGTTTTGCCCATTTTACAACCTTTCTTATCACAGTTGTAAATTCAACCACTGCAGTTGTGCAATGAATCTGGCTTCACCACTGACGTGGTTTGTCAGAAAGTTTCAACAGGTGATCAGATGACACCTGGGATGCTTCAAGTGGTCATAAATATGAGCCGGTTGCCAAGCATCCGAATTTTGATCATGTAATCAGGGGGATGCGGCAATGGTCATAAATATGAAAAACAGTCTTAAGTCACATTTTTCCAGTGCTGTTGTAACTTCCAATGGTCACTAAACAAATAGTTGTAAGTCAAAGGCTACCTGCAATAGCTTTCGACCTAAGTAATACAATCACTTTATACAGAAGCAACAAATGCAATGAAACCACAAAGATAATAGTAAAAGCAGTGTTGTGGTTAGCTCTGGCCCACCTCCTGCCCCAAGGACTGTGGATGTGGGGGAGACATCCACATGCTGCAGGCCTGTTTTGCCCCCCCTGGTGGAATCTGCTGATGAAGGCTCCTCAGACCAAGAAGACATGAGTGACAGGGAGGAGGAGAGTGGGGCAGTCAGCTCAGAAGGAGATCAATTATCTATCTCCTCCTTGGATTCAGAACAAGAGTTAATGATACAGCCACGCATGCGGAGAGCGATGCATAGGCAACAACAACTGAGAGATTATTATCAAAGAAAATGAGGCCACCTGTGGTTGGGTGGGGCTGTGGTAATTAGTGAGGCTGCTATAAATAGCAGCCTGTGGGTTTGGCTATTGTGGAGGATTATCTGATCATTGTGTTTCGTGCCTGCCTTGCTGACTTCGACCTTTTGTGTGCTGATTTTCCCCTGCTTTGAAACTAAACCAGGGCAAAGTGTGTTTCACTTTGTGAAAGACGAAGGACTGTGAATTGCCTCACAGCTGCAAGCTAAGTATCTCAGAACTGATAAGGGACTTGTACAAATTACCAGTTTGTTTGGAGACGAGTGCTCTTTGCTATACCAAAAGAGGGCTTGGTTTAAGTGAATTTTCATTATAAAGAACATTGTTTTGAATTTTCAAACGTGTGTGTGTCTGAAATTTGTACCTGTGAATTTTTGGGAGGATTCTACCAGAGAGCCCGACAGAACAAGCAGTAGACAAACAAATAATTTTAAATATTATTAAAAACTCCAAAGATCACAATGAACTTCACATTTATGTTGCCAAGAGAATTCTAGTCCAAAACGCAAAAGCAAGACTAGTACACACTGGTCTACCCTGCTGCCCTAGTGACCAACTGACTTCCAAGTGTAATTGAAGATGCTAAGTGCCACATTCAATGACACTTCATGGCCCAGCTCCAAAATATTTGTTAGGCCATACCTGCCTATCCAGCAAAATCATGAGTGGCATGCATCAGATCCCAAGCAGTGTCATCCGATGAAACAGGGGTCCACAAACTTGGCAACTTTAAGATTTGTGGACTTCAACTCCCAGAAAGCATAGCTGGCTGGAGAATTCTGAGACCTGAAATCCACAAGTCTTAAAAGTTGCCCAGTTTGAAGACCTCTGTGATGGGACCTAGGAGATTTGTCTTCGTTGTCACTGTGACTGCAACAGCATCTCCTCAAAAAGACATTGAAGATCCATTTTCCCCAGGCTCTGAGTCAGGTCAGCACATCAACTTTTGCAAGTGAGCTCTCTCTGGTGTGGGATGTGTTTTTTAATGGATTTCTATTTATCTATTATGTTTTCAACCTTCTGTTAGCCGCCTAAAATTGCATCCCGAGTGGGAAGCTATATAAACCCCATATAAGCAAATAAATAAATGAAAGCATTCAAATGTGTCTGCGGAGAAAACTCTCTAGTTTGGGCACTAGCATAGAATAATACAGGTCGTCCTTGACTTACAAGTGTAACTGGGCTCAAATGACGGTTCAAAGTTATGCCGGATGTTAAGCGGGTCATTATGTGAGTGATCCGATTTCATGACCTTATTTTGTGGTAGTCATTAAGTGAATGCTGCCATTAAACGTATGCTCTTCATGAAGTGAAGCCATCATTTTTTTTTTTGCCAGTAAACCAGTAAACACTGGTTTCCAGCACAAAAAACCCATCATCACTCATGGTCATGTGACCCAGGAATGCTGCCAATTGTGGTAAATTAGGGTAGTTGCTGTTGTGGTTAGCTCTGGCCCAGGTCCTGCCCCAAGGACTGTGGATGTGGGGGAGACATCCACATGCTGCAGGCCTGTTTTGCCCTCAGTGGAATCTGATGATGAAGGCTCCTCTGACCAAGAAGACATGAGTGACAGGGAGGAGGAGAGTGTGGCAGACAGCTCAGAAGGAGATCAATTATCTAGCTCCTCCTTGGATTCAGAACAAGAGTTAATGATACAGCCACGCATGCGGAGAGCGATGCATAGGCAACAACAACTGAGAGATTATTATCAAAGAAAATGAGGCCACCTGTAGTTGGGTGGGGCTGTGGTAATTAGTGAGGCTGCTATAAATTGCAGCCTGTGGGTTTGGCCATTGTGGAGGATTATCTGATCGTTGTGTTTCGTGACTGCTTTACTGACTTTGACTTTTTGTGCGCTGATTTTTCCCCGCTTTGAAACTAAACCAGAGCAAAGTGTGTTTCACTTTGTGAAATAAGGACTGTGAATTGCCTCACAGCTGCAAGCTAAGTATCACAGAACTGATAAGGGACTTGTACAAATTACCAGTTTGTTTGGAGATGAGTGCTCTTTGCTATACCAAAAGAGGGCTTAGTTTATGTGAATTTTCATTATAAAGAACATTGTTTTGAATTTTCAAACGTGTGTGTGTGTCTGAAATTTGTACCTGTGAATTTTTGGGAGGATTCTACCTGAGACCCCGACAGAACAGTTGCCAAGTGCCCCAAATGAGGTGGGTTGAGGGTGGACGTCTGGACTTCAAATCTAGGTCGTAAATACCTTTTTGGGAGGTTTGTTGTCACTTCAAATGGTCTCTAAGTGAGGACTACATGTATCTTTTCTCTAATAGCCACTTGGCTCTCGCTTAGAAGGCAGGACTTCAGCCTCTGAAGACTACAGGCAGTCCTCGACTTATGACCACAACTGAATCCAAAAGATCTGCTGCTAAGGGAGGCATTTGTTAAGCAAGTTCTACCTCATTTTACGACCTTCCTTGCCACAGTTGTTAAGTGAATAAACTGCAGTGGATAAGTTAGCAATATAGTTGTTAAGTGAGTCTGGCTTCCCCGTTGACTTTGCTTGTCAGAAATTGCAAAAGGTGATCACATGAGCCCAGGACACTGCAACCGTCATAAATATGAGTCAGTTGCGAAGCATCTGATTTTGATCACATAATTATGGAGTTGCTAAAAGCTCATTTTATTTATGTGTGAAAAATGCTCCTTAGTCACTTTTTTCAGTGCCTTTGTGACTTGTGAATGGTCACTAAAGGAACTGTTGTAAGTTGTGGACTTCCCACACTTAATTGGAGGGCAACCTCATTTACTTACTCTAAATGCCTGGAGAATCCTGACAATTGTAAATTCGAATCCCTGGTCCTTTTAATGAACTGTGTTTCCAAGAAATTTAATTAAAACAGGCCATAGGCAGATCAATTTAAGGTCATTAGGACAAATAAAACTGACATGGACATACCATTCCTATCAAAATGTACCGTAACACAACAGTGGAGACAAAAGGTCAGTAGTCAGGCATTGAGCTTTCATTCAATGGGTATATGATGTTAATTGGAAAAAATCTCTTAGCTTCAAATTTCATACACAGAGCAGAAACCATCAGCCTCACAATGGTTGGTGTTTTTTTTGATAAAGATGAAATATAGATATGAAACAACAATCATGTTAAGGAAGCTACACATGAGAAATATTCAAGAAGCATGCAACTAAACCCAGGAAGCTTCCTCAAAGCATAAACATCAAATACTGTGACTGAAATCTGTTTATACAGAGCCCTGGTGTGCTGCTGACGGATTGGCAGAATCCCCAGACAGAATAGTTGGAGAACCGGACAAATATGAGAAGGACTGTGCTGAGGAAGATTTTTTTTTACAGCAACTTAATCAACTGACCCCCTAGCCACAAAACCTTTCATCCATGCCCGGCTATAACAGTTTTCCACTCTTGATCTGACAAGACAAGACAAAACCAAACCAAAAGTGGTCTCATTCTTGATTAGACAATTTATTTGTAATAATGCAAAACGGTTTGCAACTTCACCCTCAATATAGAAATCACTGATTACTGTAGGTGTGTCACTTAAGTGTGAGTTGAGTGGCTATCCAATTGTGCTCATAAGGTTACATACCCTGGCAGAATTTATGATTTCCAGGCCATGTTTCAGAGAATATGAATGGTAGCACGAAAACCTCCCTTTTACTCTTGGTTAGTGTTTGGCTGAAGCCGTTTATAATCAACTGTGTTTAGTAGTTTTCAATTGTAATGACAACAACAACAACAACATAATAATAATAATAATAATAATAATAATAATAATAATAATAATAATATTAGATTTGTATGCTGCTCCGTAGAAACTACCCAAATGAGCCTGATCACAAGTTTATATACCCCAGTTCTTAATACAGTCTGTTGCTCCCTTTAACATCAATGACAGCTTGAAGTCTTTTGCGGTATGTATGGATGAAGCTCTTTATCCTCTCAGATGGTAAAGCTGCCCTTTCTTTCTTTCTTTCTCTTTCTTTCTTTCTCTTTCTTTCTTTTCTTCGATTTTTTTATGCTGCCCTTCTCCTTAGACTCAGGGCGGCTTATAACATGTTAGCAATAGCACTTTTTAACAGAGCCAGCCTATTGCCCCCACAATCCGGGTCCTCATTTTACCCACCTCTGAAGGATGGAAGGCTGAGTCAACCTTGAGCCAGTGATGAGATTTGAACCGCTGACCTGCAGATCTAGCAATCAGCTTTAGTGGCCTGCAGTACAGCACTCTACCTGCTGCGCCACCCCGGCTCAGATGGTAGGGAAGGCCCTTCTTTTTTGCTTTCCCCAGGCTCCAGAGCCTTTCTATGGGCCTGGGGAGGCCAAAAACGGCTTTCCCCACCTTCTCGGAAGCCCTCCGGAGGCCAGCTCTTATATTATATTCCTCCTGGCAAAAAGCCTCCAGGCCCTGTAAATTCTTGGGCTGTCTTGCTTGAACTGCACCTTTGAGCTCTCTCCAGAGTGACTCAATGATATTGAGGTCAGGAGACAAGAGATGGCCACTCCATAACCTTCAGTTTATTCTGCTGTAGCCAATGACAGGTCGACTTGGCCTTGTGTTTAGGATCATTGTTATGTTGGAATGTTCAAGTATGTCCCATGCACAGCTGCCCAGGCTGATGAATGCAAATTGTCCTCCAGTATCTTTTGATAACATATTGCATTTATTGTGCCATCAATTCTGACCAAATGTCCTGTGCCTTTGTAGCTCACACATATCCAAAACATCAGTGATCCACCTCCTTGTTTCACAGTAGGAACGGTGTACTTTTCATCACAGGCTTTGTTCACTCCTCTCCAAATGTAGCGTTTATTGGTTGTGGCTGAAAAGCTCAATTTTGGTCTCATCACTCCAAATCACTCCAAATGTGCCTGAAGGTTTGAGGCTTGTCTCTGTGCTGTTTAGACTAAGTGGGACATTTACAAAAGGAAAGGGAAAGTAGTTCCAGCCTTCTGTTCTTTTCCAGCCCCTGGATACAAATTTTCCCTTAAAACTTTCTTTTTTCGCCTTATTATTTTAAAAAGTTCAATTCGCTCAGATCTTCCAAGTTTATCATATACAGTGATACCTTGTCATACAAATTTAATTTGTTCCGGGACGAGGTTCTTAAGGTGAAAAGTTTGTAATACGAAACAATGTTTCCCATAGGAATCAATGGAAAAGCGATTAATGCGTGCAAGTCCAAAATTCACCCCTTTTGCCAGCCGAAGTGCCCGTTTTTGCGCTGCTGGGATTCCCTGAGGCTCCCCTCCATGGGAAACCCCACCTCCGGACCTCTGTGTTTTTACGATGCTGCGATTTCACTGAAGCTCCCCTTGCTGGGAAACCCCATCTCCGAAATTCCGTTGCCAGCGAAGCGCCCGGTTTTGCACTGCTGGGATTCCCCTGCAGCATCACAAAAACACGGAAGTCCGGAGGTGGGGTTTCCCATGGAGGGGAGCCTCAGGGCAATCCCAGCAGCGCAAAAACGGGCGCTTCACTGGCAACAGAAGTCCAGAGGCGGGGCATCCCAGCGGCAGCAGTGGGTTTGTAAGGTGAAAATAGTTTGTAAGAAGAGGCAAAAAAATCTTAAACCCCGCGTTTGTATCTCGAAAAGTTTGTATGACGAGGCGTTTGTAAGACGAGGTATCACTGTAGTAGTAAAATTATACCTTGAAATCTTTTTTTCTCTTTTTGTACTCTTCTTCTGCTTTTGCTGCTCTTACGAAATTTTAGGTTCTTCTTATTATTATTTTCTTGCTTCCCACTGGTAAGGACGGATCACAAATGGCCGAGCCCTCTGAGAATTAGAGGGTCGGTTCAACTTCTCCAGAGCTGCGGGGCGATCCCTTGCCTCCAGAGCTTCGGCGACAGCTCCTCGGGTTCAGGGAAGCCCCCTGTTCTCGGAACGTGCCATCCGGACCTGAACCAACCGCAAAACGCAACCTCTGGAGGGGTTGAAGGAGTCTCAGGGACAGAGCCCTGCCCCGGAGCCTCCGCTGCGATCCCGGACCATTTGCGTAGTAATGGCTTCTGGTGACTCGATCATGCAGCACATCTTTCTTCAAGTGCCTCTGTATTGTGCATCTTGCAACAGCCACACCATGTGTTTTCAGAGTGCCCTGTATTTCACCTGAAGTAATTTGTGGGTTTCTCTTTGCATCCCAAACAATTTTCCTGGAAGTTGTGGCTGAAAGTTTACTTGGTCTACCTGACCGTGGTTTGGTTTCAAGACAACCCCTCATTTTCCACTTCTTGATTAGAGTTTGAATACTGTTGATTGGCATTCTCAATTCCTTGGCTGTCTGTTTATACCCCTTTCCTGTTTCATACCGTTCAACTACCTTTTATTTATTTATTTATTGTTAGAGTTGGAAGGGACCATGCGGGTCATCAAGTCCAACCCCCTGCCTAAGCAGGAACCCTATAAGCATCCCAGCCAAATGGCAGTCCAATTTCCTCTTAAAAATGTCCAGAGTATTGGAGTTCACAACGTCCGCTGGTAGGTTGTTCCACTGGTTGATCGTTCTGACCGTCAGGAAGTTCTTCCTTATTTCCAGGATGAATCTCTCCTTGGTCAGCTTCCAGCTGTTGTTCCTCCTCTGGCCCTCCGGTGCCCTGGAGAATAAAGTGATCCCCTCCTCTCTGTGGCAACCCCTCGTATACCTGTAGACTGCTATCATGTCCGCTCTGGCCCTCCTTTTCTCTAGGCTATCCATGCCCAGTTCCTGCAGTCTCTCTTCGTAAGTCTTGGTTTCTAGACCCCTGATCATTTTGGTTGCTCTTTTCTGCACCTTCTCCAGAGTTTCAATGTCTTTTTTGAAGTGTGGTGACCAGAACTGAACACAGTACTCCAGGTGTGGTCTGACCAGGGCATAGTAGAGTGGTATTAAGACTTCCCTGATGCAGCTTAGGATTGTATTGGCTTTTTTGGCTGCTGCTGCACATTGTTGGCTCATGTTTAGTTGATTATCCACCAAGACTCCGAGATCTCTTTCGCAGTCGCTACTGCTGAGAGGGGTTTCTCCCAGGCTGTATGTGTGTCCAGGTTTTTTTTTTACCTAGGTGAAGGACTTTGCTCTTGTCAATGTTCCCGCAGATCCTTAGATAATTCTTTTGCTTTCCCCAGGACTCAGAATCCAGGCACATCAGTGCAGGCCTGGATGAAGGATGCAAGGGTCTGTCAAGAGGCCAGAAACTCATTGGCCTTTTATACACACACACTGATTACATGCAAACAGATCACAGATGAGGATGGTTACCTTTAATAGCCATTCACACCCTTTTGTGTCAACCTGTGTGCATGTTATCAGGCCAAAACCACCCAGGTATGTAAACTTTTGATCAGGGTCATTTGGGTAGTTTCTGTTGTCATTATGATTGAAAAAGAGTAAACAGAGTTGACTGATAATAAATGGCTTTAGCCAAACACTAACCATGAGTGACAGAGAGGTTTTCATGTTATCATTCATATTCTCTGAAAAATGGCCAGGAAATCATAAATTCTGCCAAGATATGTGAACTTATGAGCATAACTGCATAAAATTGTTTAATAAGTAAGTCCTTGCCTTTCGTAAGCTACTTAAAACCCACCTCTGCCGTCAGGCATGGGGGAATTGAGATACTCTTTCCCCCTAGGCCTTTACAATTTTATGCATGGTATGTCTGTATGTATGTTTGGTTTTTATATTAATGGGTTTTTAATCATTTTTAGTATTGGATTATTATTGTACACTATCTTATTATTGCTGTTAGCCGCCCCGAGTCTCCGGAGAGGGGCGGCATACAAATCCAATAAATAAATAAGTAAAATAAATAAATAATTAATAAATTACTATGAGTGAAAAAAGCTAATGTAAAGAATAGCAACTAAAGCTCTTGCAACTTTGCTATTTATCCACCCAACTTAAACATTTTGCAAAAGAGTTCAGAATAGCATCTCACTTTTCTAGCTAATCCATATTTGTAAGAAGCATTTTCAACATGCTAAAGATAAACCACCCACATTTGTCCTTGCAATTCCTGGACTAGACGGGCGGTCTTGAGTGGGCTTTTAACTCAACCTCCATTCCCCATCTGTCACCCCAGAACAATGACAATCTACCTCGCAGGGCTGCACTGGAATTAATCAGATAAGCAAAAGCAACTTTGTTCTTTCTGGACAGGAAGTGGGGTCCCCCAGAAACTCTAATATTGAAGAAGTAAGAGAAACGTCTAATGGTCATATCACTGAAATAGTAATTAAACAAACTCATTTAAATCATCAGGTCTCTAATGGTTAACCACAATTTCTTAGTATAAAAAGTAAAGATTGTGTGTACGCATGTGTGTGACACACACACACACACAACAGCCACCCAAAAAAGAGCCGGAGTGGCACAGCAGGCAGAGCGCTGTACTGTACTGCAGGCCACTGAAGCTGACTGTAGATCTGTAGACCAGCGGTTCAAATCTCATCACCGGCTCAAGGTTGACTCAGCCTTCCATCCTTCCAAGGTGGGTAAAATGAGGACCCGGATTGTGGGGGCAATATTCTGGCTCTGTTAAAAAGTGCTATTGCTAACAGGTTGTAAGCCGCCCTGAGTCTAAGGAGAAGGGCAGCATAAAAATCGAATGAATGAATAAATAAAATAAATAAATAAATAAAATCACAAAATATCAAAGTACGTTGAATGAGGCATGTTGGCAGTTGCAATCCAACCTTTTAGGAGGGAGTACCTGCCCAGATCTATTGCATTAAAAGCAAAGCACCTTTATACCTGCTGAATGGGGCTTTGAGCTTGAAACAATATTCTTCGCCCCAGCAGTTCGGCAAATATACAGCCTATAGACCAGATGTCAATAGCGTGGCTGTAGTGACGGCTTCCCATCAGGATTTCCGGAGCCCGATAATACTGAGTAACAACTTCCTGAGTCATATGACGAGATTCATCTAATTCTTCCACCCTGGCTAGGCCAAAATCACAGATCTGGAAAAGCAAATATTTGATAATGTTATAAACAGTGAATGTAGGGAGAAGAATTCTGATATATCATCCTAGTAATTTTTCTCTCTTTTGGGGGCACCGACAAATCAGTGTTGACTCTGACACTGGAGACAGCCTGAAGTAGGTCCCTGGAAATTGTCTTGGAGAGATTTCAGAAGTAGTTTTCCTGGGGTTGAGAGAGAGAGTGGCCCAAGGTCATCCAGTTGAGTTTGTACTAAGGCTAGAATTCCCAGTCTCCCAGTTTGTAGCCTAATGCCTTAACCACTATACCAAACTGATTCTTCATCTTAATAATAGTCTGTAAGAAACAGAGCTTGGGCACACAGGTGAACCATCATCAGGCTGAAGTTTCAAGCTTCGTGCTGTTGTAAATATGGAATGTTTGCAACTGCCATTTCTTCCTTGTATATAGTGTTAGGGGTGGAGATTTGGTTTGAATGCAGCAAATAGATTGGGTGACTATGTTTTAGTGATCTGATTGGTTGGTGGAATCATAATTACTTGAAGGATTGACATGGTGATTATTATGAAGTGCTTTTTTGTTTAAGGCTGGTTTCCAAATCTCTGGTAGGCGGGACGTATCATCCCTTTTATTCATGCAGAGGGGGTGTTTCTCAATCTCTACAGCTTCTAAAGTAATTCTTCTATATAAATTTTCTGTTTTGGAAAGTAATTTAGTTTTTTCAAAGTCAATTTCGTGCCCTGTTTTTTTAATGTGCTGGACAAGGGAGGAAGTCTTTTCTTCTTTTTTAACTGCATTCTTATGTTCTGCAATGTGTGCACTTTCTCTTCGATTGGTTTGTCCAATGTATGTGGCTGCACATGTTTTGCAAGGGATTTCATAGATTCCTTGGTGTTCTAATTGGATTTTATCTTTTGGGTTCCTTAGGATATTTGATATTTTTTGGTTAGTGAAAAATGAAGTTTTGATGTTATGTTTGTGCAGAATTTTACTAATTTTGTCTGTGGTGCCCTTGATGTAAGGGAGGAGGGTGGTACCATTGTCCTGTTCTTGATCTTGATTTTTGGGGGGTGTCTCTTTTTTGATTAGGTTTGTGATTGTATCTCAATAAAATTAACTGCCTTGGAAATGGCCCTGGGTTGGGCTGAGAGGCAAAAAAAGGAGCTGTGATGTTCCTTCAATACACCAGGGTGATTCAACACAAAAATATGTAACCCTTCCCTGGTGCAGAGCTGAAGGGATTGGATACTGTAGCCTAGAGGTTAATTCTCTGCCTTACAAGGCAAAGGTTGCAGGTTCAAGTCCCAATGGGGTATAGCTAGCTGATGAGGCCAAAATAAGGCCGAAATAGATCTATCCTAGTCTCCCTTAATTTTCAAATTCAGCAAAAAAAAACATGTGACATATATTTATTTATGTATTTATTTATTATTGGGAAACAGGTGGTTTCCAGCCTCCAGAGGGCTTCCAGGGGGCGAGGAAAGCTGTTTCTGCCCCCACCCCTCTTTTGGCACCCGAGGAAAAAAAGGTTTGCCATCACTGCTATAGATGATTCATATAGCTTGTGACAACTATAACTATAATCCTCCCACCATTATGGGAATAGAAACAATGCAGTAGAAGCCACACTCACACACAAGCCCAGATCATCTATGAATGTTGATGCATGCTACAAGGCAAGTGTACCACTCACTTGATCTCCCACCATTTTTTGTATATGGCCATATTTAGGGTGGATGGCGGGAAGGTGAATTAACACCACGCAATGCCATATAAAAGCTCAATACAACAGAGCTGTAAATCTCTCCAGAGAGAAAATTAGTTCTGTGCATCATGAAAATGAATCCTAATCTAGCTCTCATTGTTTTTAAGATGTGGATTTATTTTCTATCTAATGAGATTCAATCATAAGCGCTGCTAAAGTGCACTTGCTGTTTTTAACAGTGAGTCCTTACCCTCGTGTAGCAGCAAAGGGCTGTATTGTCAATGTTCTCAGAAGTAGCAATATGAAGATATTAAAATAATCCTATAATGTTTTAAGCTGGAGTAAACACTCATTTTTTCCTAGAGCAGCAGAGACTAAACTCTGCCAACCCACAATTCTAAGCTACTCAGTTAACAGGAAATAAGTGTCTATTAGCTTCAGTCGGAGAGTATTTATTTACAACGAGGGAACATCTCTAGCATTTAAGCACAGTGTGTTTTGTTTAAATTTATTATGGGGAGGAGATGAGGAGAAATATAATTCTCCCTGTGCTGCTACTTAGTCCAAGTCAAATTATTTATGCCAACAGAACACAATCATACCTGACAAATATGGCAATTGAATTGTTAACAATACTTCTCAGTGTTGTAATCATACTGCCAATAATGCATTCGATGAAATCCTATTTTTAAAATAGGGACAGATCTTCACCAATACAAATGCATTAATATTTATGGTTGTTTCGTGTTTTATGGTTTTAATGACTAGAATAGATTATAGAAAGATGAGAGCTTGGTTATAACCATACAATAAGAAGTCAATTTATAATTATACAGTGATACCTTGTCTTAAAAACTTAATTGGTTCTGGGATGAGGTTATTAAGGTGAAAAGTTTGTAAGACGAAACAATGTTTCCCATAGGAATCAATGGAAAAGTGATTAATGCGTGCAAGCCCAAAATTCACCCCTTTTGCCAGCCGAAGCGCCCGTTTTTGCGCTGCTGGGATTCCCCTGAGGCTCCCCTCCATAGGAAACCCCACCTCTGGACTTCTGTGTTTTTGTGATGCTGCAGGGGAATCCCAGCAGGGGAATCCCAGCATCGCAAAAACGAGCACTTAGCTGGCAACGGAAGTCCGGAGGTGGGGTTTCCCAGTGAAGGGAGCATCAGTGAAATCGCAGCATCGCAAAAACACTGAAGTCCTCGAAACCCCACCTCCGGACCTCTGTGTTTTTGCGATGCTGCGATTTCACTGAGGCTCCCCTCGCTGGGAAACCCCACCTCCGGACTTCCGTGTTTTTATGATGCTGCAGGGGAATCCCAGCAGCGCAAAAATGGGTGCTTCGCTGGCAACAGAAGTCTGGAGGCGGGGAATCCCAGCAGCAGCGATGGGTTTGTAAGGTGAAAATAGTTTGTAAGAAGAGGCAAAAAAATCTTAAACCCCGGGTTTGTATCTCAAAAAGTTTGTATGACGAGGCGTTTGTAAGATGAGGTATGACTGTATTTATAACTGCTGTGAAGAAGATCAGAAGCTACCGGCACTTGGTTGTATCTTTTTTCTTTCTGTTCTATTTTTCTTTCATTTCTTTTCCATCTCGCTTTCCCTCTGATTTCTTTTTTTCCCTCACTCTATATTAGTTTGTATATGTATTTAATTTTTTACACTCAAATATTTATGACTATTCCAGAGAAATGCAAAGTACACAATTTTTACAAAAATACCTTAAGAACACAGTTGCTGTTCACAAGAAGGTTCCCTGGTTTAATGTCTCGATGCAAAATACCAGCTGAATGTAAGTATTTCAGGCCTAGAAAAAGCAAAGCAGAACAAAAGTTCAAAATAAGAACAAGCTGTGGCATCAAATCTGTGTCTGCAAAAACTGACATATTGGAAGTATTGTTTTTTTTATACCCTCTCTAGGCTCCTAGAGAAATTATTTAGTAGTTAAGGTTTATTTCTCAATCTTGGCAATATCAATACATGTAGACTTCAATTCCCAGAATTCCCCAGACATCATGCTGGCTGTGGAATTCTGGGAGAAGAACTCCACATGTCTTAAAATTGCCATGATTAAGAAACACTGAGCTAGTAGGAGTGGGAAGACTAAGGTTTAGGCACAAAAGCCAGCAAGGGTGACCTTCGGCCAGACCCTCCCACTCGGCATAAATCAGCACCAGGCTTTGCAACAAGCTGGCCAATGAGCAAAGAAAATCATATCTATTTTTTGCTTTATCTGCTGATAAGCTTCATTGTAAAAACTTGGCAAATGGAATCCATTCCCACCATAGTGGGAAGAGGCATGATTATTTATTTATTTATTCAATTTTTTTAATGCCGCCCTTCTCCTTAGACTCAGGGCGGCTTACAACATGTTAGCAATAGCACTTTTTAACAGAGCCAGCATATTGCCCCTACAATCTGGGTCCTCATTTTACCCACCTTGGATTAATGAATTCAACAGATGAAAGTGGACTTAACTATAGTCCAATACTTTAGCCATTTCATCATATTACACTGTTCAAGACATATAGTGAATATCCTAAGATTAAGATGAGGGAGACCCAGGTTCAAGTTCTACTTTAAAAAATGTGGATTAAAAAAACCCTTTCCAGACTAAAGAAGCATATATTGCTAATCAAGGAGAGACGCAACCTAGAACTAAGCAGAAATTTCCTGACAGTGAGAACAATAAGCCCCAGTGGAACAGCTTGCCTTCAGAAGTTGTCTGTGCTCTATCACTGGACTCTTTTAAAAAGTGAATGGACAGCCATTTGTCTAAATTAGTATAAGATCTCCTGCTTCAGCAGGGGTGGACTAGAAGACCTCGAAGGTCTCTTCCGTTATTCTGTTATGTATACATTTTTTTTTCCAATTTTAAATTGAATTCTTATTATTCATAGCAATTCAGTATGAATAAACAAATTGCAGTTGTAAATGTTGGTTTTAAAGTGCTTCCTTGCAGGGAAACCTTTACTCAATTTATACGGCTCCTCTCTTCCTGCTGTTTCAATGCAGGTAGTTCTCAACTTATAGTAATTCCTTTAATGGCCGTTCAAAGTTACAATGGCACTGAAAAAAAATGACTCACAACTGATTCTTGCACTTATAAGTTTTACAGCACCCCGTCCCTTCATGAGATCAAAATCCAGGCACTTAGTAACTGGCACATATTTACAATGGCTGCAGCATCCCGGGGTCATGTGATCACCATTCCCAGTTGACTTCTGACAAGTAAAGTCAATGGGGAAGTTGGATTTGCTTAAAGATCACGTGATTCTCCTATAACTATGCAAAAAAAAACCCCCACCCCTATTTTATCGGAAGTCCCACAAATTGGCTTCTAGTGGAATGTTTATATTACATGGTCATCAGTGGGGAAATACATTTTACATGTTGCAGTGGAGTTCCAATGTATTTGTTCCACATTAAAAATCTAAAGTAAATTACCTCTTAAAATCTGGTAAAGAAAAACTTTGACGTGATCTGAGCTGAGTGGCTGTGGAGAGACGATAATCTTATGGAGATCACTCTGCATCAGTTCTGTAACAACATATCTTTAATTGTATTCATTAAGGAAAATACCAGACAGAAAGTGGATCCGTTCTTGCAAGATGTAAGAGACTTCACAAGAGCTCTTTCTCATATCCTTTAACTGCACAGCTATTTGTATGCTACAGAATCAGAAATGATTTGGACAGTTTCTAATAATAATTTTAATCATAAGGCCCTGCTGTTCACCTCTAAGCCCTTTTTAACATTAGAGGACCAGTGAAAAACCTTTGTGCTTGAGGCAGCAAATCTCTTTCTTTCCAGTTACACATCACCCCACCCCCCCCGGTTGGTAATTTTACACCAGAAATAAGACAAAAAGTGCCAGTGATAGACCTGGGACTGACAGGAAATCGAAATCATACCAGGGAACCTGCCCACTGCTCCGCATGCAACATTAAGACAGGGATGCAAGTTAAAGAGACACCTTGGGAAAGAGTAATCACCCTTATCTGTTCACTTGAGTTATAACTGTTTAGAAGATGATTACACAATTTTCTACAGTCTCCAATAAAATCTTTCAATATAATTGAATGGCAGATCAAGATGTTGAACTGGGCTCCACCTCCTGCATCAAGGCAACTGCCAAGTAAGATTCTCTGATGTTTGATCTTGGTTGTTGACAACAGTCTGGGAGGACACACAGCCTGAAGCAAAAACAAGTGTATCTTGCTTTTCAAGTATCAAGCTGTGCTTTCAGCACTGGAAGATTTTAGGAAGAAGCAGCAGTGAAGAAAATAATTGTAAGCTTAAAGAAAAAACAACAACCCAGAATTAGAGTTGCAAATGCAACATAAATGGAGTTGGATCAGAAACATAGAAGACTGGCGGCAGAAAAAGACCTCATGGTCCATCTAGTCTGCCCTTATACTATTTCCTGTATTTTATCTTAGGATGGATATAAGGAGAAGGGCGGCATACAAATCTAATAAATGAATGAATGAATGAATGAATAAATAAATAAATAAATGTATGTTTATCCCAGGCATGTTTAAATTCAGTTACTGTGGATTTACCAACCACGTCTGCTGGAAGTTTGTTCCAAGGATCTACTACTCTTTCAGTAAAATAATATTTCCTCACGTTGCTTTTGATCTTTCCCCCAACTAACCTCAGATTGTGCCCCCTTGTTCTTGTGTTCACTTTCCTATTAAAAACACTTATCTCCTGAACTTTATTTAACCCTTTAACATATTTAAATGTTTCGATCATGGGACCTGACATGCAAAGATGACGCAGATGACAATAGCATCTTTATATTACTGTAGTTCTGGAACAGAATGCACGGGAATGACAAACATAGAAACATAGAAACATAGAAGTCTGATGGCAGACTAAGACCTCATGGTCCATCTAGTCTTCCCTTATACTATTTCCTGTATTTTATCTTAGGATGGATATATGTTTATCCCAGGCATGTTTAAATTCAGTTACTGTGGATTTACCAACCAAGTCTGCTGGAAGTTTGTTCCAAGGATCTACTACTCTTTCAGTAAAATAATATTTTCTCACGTTGCTTTTGATCTTTCCCCCAACTAACTTCAGATTGTGTCCCCTTGTTCTTGTGTTCACTTTCTTTTAAAAACACTTCTCTCCTGAACCTTATTTAACCCTTTAACATATTTAAATGTTTCGATAATGGGAGCTGACATACAAAGATGACGCAGATGATAATAGCATCTTTATATTAGTTCTGGAACAGAATGCAGGGGAATGACAACTTTTAGGAATTACAATTTTACCTTTTTTAAACATACAACATAACTGATTTTATTTAGGAAACAGAAAATATGGGTTGGAACAATAAATGCTCTCTCATAGATAACCCGCAACATGCTATTTCCTTATCTAAACAGAGAAACAGAATGACCATAGGGGGGCCAAAAGAAATCAGTGGGAGTGGGAATGACTTCCGACTTCTTGTTGGCTTCCCCATTGAGTATTTTTGAGGGAAGTGGACAGTGAGCCTCAAAAAGCTTCCTTCCTTCCTTCCTTCCTTCCTTCCTTCCCCTCCATTCACTACCATCCTTTGCTCCTTCTTTCCCTTTCCTCCTTTCTTCTCCTTC
Organism: Erythrolamprus reginae; assembly: GCF_031021105.1. Taxonomy (NCBI): domain Eukaryota; kingdom Metazoa; phylum Chordata; class Lepidosauria; order Squamata; family Dipsadidae; genus Erythrolamprus; species Erythrolamprus reginae. Next base: position 412,160,618 of record NC_091950.1, read on the forward strand.
CTCTCTTCCTCCTACTTCCTTACCCATTCTCCCTCCTTCCTCTTCGCAGCAGGAGCGTGTGTGTGTGTGTGTGTGTGTGTGTATTTGTGTGTGTGTGAGAGAGAGGGAGAGGGAGGGAGGGAATGCAAAGGAGTGTGGTGCGAGCACAGAGGGACTGGCACTCCCGTGGACATGAGAGAAGCTGTCAAGGAACATTGAAAATGACAATCATAACCGACTGTGGCAGCGCTGAAGCAGTCACAACTTGCCTACATTTCATTCCCTTAGGAGTAATGGATCCTGGCATTCTTTAAGTTAGCCCAGTTGATGCAGCTAGTTGAAAAAGTATTGCCCTATAATGTATTGTTTCACACAGTTAAAAGATACAAGAATCTGTGTGTATGTGTGTGTGTTTTAAAAGCAGTATCTTTTTCCGCTTTAAATCTACTTATATAGCAAGTCGCCCATCTCACAACTGTGACTCTGAGCGGCTAACGATTTGTTATAATCTCTGTATATTTTATTTATTCCTTTCTGCTTCTCAAATCTCTTTGTAGGTGGCTTGTATAGATATATTTACAGTGAGGGGTAAACTGACATGTATATTCCAGTGTTTTAATTATATTTTTTTCTAGAAATAGCAGAGAGAAACAACAATCACAACTGAGATTTAAGGCAGAAGGAGTGACATGTTTTCTTCTACATGAATAAAGTGGTCACATTAACCCTTCACTGGGAGTTCAGAAGTATGCGCACATATGAGCCTAGTGGCTCCACATCTTTGAAACAAATTTATTTATTTATTAAATTTGTATGCCGCCCCTCTCCGCAGACTCGGGGCGGCTCACAACAGCAACAGAAAAACAGTGTAAAATACAAATTCAATAATTAGAAAGCTAAAAACCCATAATTTAAAAAACATTCACACAACATACCATACATAAACAGTATAGGCCTGGGGAAGATGGTACACAGGTGGCAAAACAGGTTTCATTTGTGGTTGTTAAGTCGAGGACTATGTGTAAATAGATACACTTCCGTTTCCAAGTGTCCAATCACACTTGGTTAATAAAATTCAATTCGAACTGCAACTTCACGGGTAAAATGTTCCCGGTTGGCTCGTGCCTGTCGGTTGTCAGAACAGAATGCTTTGTGCATGCGCAGAGGGTAAAAGAACCCAAGTGGCAGCGCCCAGGCAGGTGGATGGAGCCTCGCGCTCCCTTCGTGACCGGCTCTCTGACAAATGATAGGCAAGAGCATACCGGGAGCATTTCACCCCTGTACAACTTGGGTCACTTTTTCATTGCTTTTGCTATCATGGGTATACAGTCTCCTGTTTGAGCAGGGGATTGGACTAGAAGACCTCTAAGGTCCCTTCCAACTCTGTTATTTCCTCTTGTGTTGCATCTGTGTGTTTGCATATGCTTTGTATCATGAGATGAGGAGGGAATGTTGCTTAGAATCGGTGAGTCAGCAACATCCCAAGTGTCTGATCAAATGCTTGTCCCAGAGGGATGCATTTGTGTGTGTGTGTGTAACATATTTTTGCTGATAATGAAAAGGAAGGGAGACTACAATAGATCTATTTCGGGTCTATTTGCCTTCATCAGGTAGCCATACCCTTCCTGGGATTTGAACCTGAGGCCTCTGTCTTGTAAGGCAGTGGCCTTAGCCTAAGGCTACAGGCTCATCTCCTGTATTTATGTATGTGTATGTATGTATGTATGTATGTATGTATGTATGTATGTATGTATGCGTGTCGTCAGGCAGGGGGGAATTGAAATTTTTCCCTTCCCCCTTATGCTTATAGAATTTATACATGGTATGCTTGTTTGTATGATTGGTCTCTTAAATTGGGGGGAGGGGGGTTTAGATTATTTGTTACATTGTCTTCTTTATTGTTGTTAGCCGCCCCAAGTCTTCAGAGAGGGGCGGCATACAAATCTAATAAATAAATAAATAAATAAATAAATAAATAAATAAATAAATAAATAAATAAATAAATAAATAAATGCATGTATGTATATATTTTTCTTTGCAGCTGAATCCAACTTATTTTTTAAACCTGATCTTTCTTTTGTCAACTTTTTCCCAATGCCAATTTTGGGCTGATCGTATTCTTTTTTCATAAAGTTATACTGCTGCCTGCCTTACAGACAGAGTCCCATGCCTCTTTATTCTATTTCATTTAGAACATAGGGTAAGAGAGTTGGAATAGACCTTGGAGGTCTTCTAGTCCAGTGTTTTTCAACCAGTGTGCCGCGGCACATTAGTGTGCCGCGAGACATGGTCAGGTGTGTCGTGAAGCTCAGAGAGAAAGAAAGGAAGAGAGAGAGAAATCAAGAGAGAGAGAAAGAGAGAGAGAAAGAAAGCAAGAGAGAGAAAGAGCAAGCGAGCAAGAGAGAAAGAGAAAAAGAAAGCAAGAGAGAGAAAGAGAGAGAGCAAGAGAGAAAGAAAGCAAGAGAGAAAAAGAGGGAGGGAAGGAGAGAGAGCAAAAGAGAGAGGAAGGAAGAAGAGAAAGAAAGAGGGATGGAGAGAGAGAAAGAAAGATGAAGGGAGAGAAAGAGAGAGAGAAATAGAGCGAAAGGGAGGAAGAGAGAGAGAATTTTTTTGTCCAAACTTTTTTTTAGCCCCCCCCCCCCCCCTCCGGCTCAATGTGCCCCAGGGTTTCGTAAATGTAAAAAATGTGCCACGGCTCAAGAAAGGTTGAAAATCACTGTTCTAGTCCAACTCACTGAACAAGCAGGAGACCAGATACCATTCTGGTCTCTTTTTAAAATCCTCCAAAACTTCTGAAGGCAAGCTATTCCCATTGGGTGATGGCTCTCAGTTAGTTTTAGGTTGATTCTCTCCTTGCTAGAAGTTATGTAACCTTTACTACAGTATATAAAGTTTGTAACAAGGTTATAAGGTTTTAATTTTCATAGAAGGAATGAAAGTGTCCGTGTCTCCTCCCAAATTTATTTGTGGGACAGGAATTGCAGTACAGTGGTCTGTACTTCATTGCGGCAGGTGACACTTACTTGTTTGGCTCTCCCACCTAAATCCTCCCCAGCTTCAGTCCCAAATAAGATAACTCCCAAATGTGTCAACTAGTTGCCATGCCAACTAAAGCAGCTTAAATGAAATAAGGTCCTGGAATGGCCTATGCACTGCTTTGGGTCTGCTGTGCTTTACAAAAAAAGTGTTTCAGAAGGACTCAAAGGTGCTATTAGCTTGAATAGCAAATATCTTTTGATTGTCTCTGGACAATTTAACAAGGGCCTAGAAACAAGAGCAAAAGCAGATTTTCCTTGGAGCGCCAGAGCTTTGGTAGGATTTTAAATCGGCTGGCATCTGGGTAGGTCAAATATGGCGATGAGCTCTCTCCTGACCTTACCTACCATAAAGGCATAATTAAACAATATAACAAAAAGTCTGGAGATTGTGATCCCCTTATATAGAGCGCTGGTGAGACCACATTTGGAATACTGTGTTAAGTTCTGGAGACCTCACCTACAAAAAGATATTGACAAAATTGAACGGGTCCAAAGACGGGCTACAAGAATGGTGGAAGGTCTTAAGCACAAAACGTATCAGGAAAGACTTCATGAACTCAATCTGTATAGTCTGGAGGACAGAAGGAAAAGGGGGGGGACATGATCGAAACATTTAAATATGTTAAAGGGTTAAATAAGGTCCAGGAGGGAAGTGTTTTTAATAGGAAAGTGAACACAAGAACAAGGGGACACAATCTGAAGTTAGTTGGGGGAAAGATCAAAAGCAACCTGAGAAAATATTATTTTACTGAAAGAGTAGTAGATCCTTGGAACAAACTTCAAGCAGACGTGGTTGGTCAATCCACAGTAACTGAATTTAAACATGCCTGGGATAAACATATATCCATTGTAAGATAAAATACAGTAAATAGTATAAAGGCAGACTAGATGGACCATGAGGTCTTTTTCTGCCATCAGTCTTCTATGTTTCTATGTGTGGTTTCAGTGGATGCCCTGTCTTTCGACACTTAACTCCAATTCATATCATGGCAAGAGAGCACGTGAGGTTGCTCTGGTTACAATTCCTTCGAACCAAGCAGCACCTCCTGGGCAGAAAATACTGACAGTAATAATTAGCAAATCGCTGCATAAAATTAGAACGACGAAATAGCAATTTACTTCAGAACAACCGTAGCAGGGGACAATAGCAGACCTTTCATTTGTGCTGACTCAGAGGGCATAGAAGTCAACGGGCAAACCAAACCAAAAGTGCAAGTCTAAGTATTGGTTCACAATTACTTTTGCAGCAAGTGAAGAAGTTCAGAAATATCTGCTAGTTTCTCCCCAGAGGGGAGGGGAAAAAAGCATTTTTTAATAAACATAGAAACATAGAAGTCTGACGGCAGAAAAAGACCTCATGGTCCATCTAGTCTGCCCTTATACTATTTTCTGTATTTTATCTTAGGATGGATATACTGTATGTTTATCCCAGGCATGTTCAAATTCAGTTATTGTGGATTTATCTACAACGTCTGCTGGAAGTTTGTTCCAAGCATCTACTACTCTTTCAGTAAAATAATATTTTCTCATGTTGCTTTTGATCTTTCCCCCAACTAACTTCAGATTGTGTCCCCTTGTTCTTGTGTTCACTTTCCTATTAAAAACACTTCCCTCCTGGACCTTATTTAACCCTTTAACATATTTAAATGTTTCAATCATGTCCCCCCTTTTCCTACTGTCCTCCAGACTATGCAGATTGAGTTCATTAAGTCTTTCCTGATAAGTTTTATGCTTAAGACCTTCCACCATTCTTATAGCCCGTCTTTGGACCCGTTCAATTTTGTCAATATCTTTTTGTAGGTGAGGTCTCCAGAACTGAACACAGTATTGCAAATGTGGTCTCACCAGCGCTCTATATAAGGGGATCACAATCTCCCTCTTCCTGCTTGTTATACCTCTAGCTATGCAGCCAAGCATCCTACTTGCTTTCCCTACCACCTGACTGCACTGTTCACCCATTTTGAGACTGTCAGAAATCACTACCCCTAAATCCTTCTTCTCTGAAGTTTTTGCTAACACAGAACTTCAGAAGAGAAGGATTTAGGGGTAGTGATTTCTGACAGTCTCAAAATGGGTGAACAGTGCAGTCAGGCGGTAGAAAATAAGTAGCTGGATTTTCAAAATTCGGTTTTGTTCACTGCACATGTGTTTGTTTATGCAGATTCACAGCAAAACAAACTCCAAAATATTCAGTTGGGTTTGGTGGTTGGGTTTCTGTTCTATTGTAATATGGCTTACATTATTCCTCATTGATTAAATTTTGGTACGTAATGAACATGCATCAGGAAAACAGAGGAAAAATTAAAGAATGGCGAAGAAGATAAAAGATCCCTCTGTATATTTTTTAGCCAACCCTGGCATTATGAAGTCCATCAGCTGTGGTTTGTTGCACTTTTGTTCAAATTTGTATAGTTAGCCCTTATTTAACTACTACTCGTTCAGCAATTATTTGAACATACTCTTGAGTGAAACCTACTGTAGGACCAAAGGAGGGGCCATCACAATGTTTCTACGATCACGTGATTGCTGTTTGCAACATTTGCTTCTGGCGTTTGACAAGCAGTCAATGGGGAAGCTGGTCTAGATTATACAAAGAAACTGGGGGGAAAAGGTAGATCATACTCATCTCAGACAGTTGCATAAACTGGTTATAAACAATGACATTATATAGTTGTCCAAACAATTCACTGGAACATGTGTAAAGATGATAATTTGCCAGTAAAAATGGTGGGAACATAGAGCTGAAAAAGTAATTGAAAATGAATAGCTTAAAGTTTTGTGTGATTTCTGAATGTGAACTAATGTGAACTAATAAAGATTTGGCTAACAATACAATAGACCTGATTGCAATTGAAAATTGTGCATAATTAATATGGCAATACCAGGAAATAATATAATAGAGGACAGAGATTTGGAGAAGATCACAAAGTATCAAGATCTGAAAATCAAAATTGAAATAGTTGGTTGCCAAAAGGCAACCAAGTGATATTGTGCATAATGACGGCGTGGGATTCGCTTAATAACAGCAACTGGAAGTGCTGTTGCTAAACAGGGCGGTCATGAGACCTCATACTTTACAACTGCTTCACTTAACAACTGTCTTGCTTAGCAATGGAGTTTCTGGTCATAAATTGAAGACTACCCGTATGTTGTTTTATTGCTGGGGCTGGTTTCAATTGTATTGTATTTTATTTCTTTGCATGTTCTGCACTTAGAAGTAAATACACACTACATAAGAATTACTACTAAGAATACTACCACTATTGCTGTGCAGCTCAATTCCTTAACATTCCAATCTTTAAAAGCATAAATAATTCTACAAAGGCCATATGAGCATTAAAAACTTGCATAAACACCACAGTGTAAATGCACTACTCACTGGGCAAAAAGCTCAGGATTATGGTATTATGGGCTATTACTGGGCTTAACTATACCCGTGCTGAAAATGTGTGCTATTTATGTGAAACTCAGAAATGATACAATTCAGGCAATTTTAAGAATATCGATGTGGTTTGACTGAGGAATCAGACAGGCTAGATGGAATCCTCGGTGGGCCAATATCTCTACTCATCATTAGAACATGAGTTTTGCAATTGATTTCCGTTTATACAACAGAATTATCAAAGCACAAAGTATCACTTCATATCATGCATTTTCCCAAAGAACAGTTCAGATCTTTAAATGAGTTCTGTAACAAATGCACAACTTTTGCTAGGCCAAGGATTATACAGGTTTTTTAACAGTAGCTTGGAGGCTGTAACTGAAAGATCACACAAATATTAAGACTTTATGGGAGTATATGAAAGTATGATTAATACTGCTACTTTTAATTATTTAGCACACTTTTCGACAGATGCAAATACAATTACTGTACATTAACACCCAGCCCTCCCTTCTGAGTTGTTTCTAAATTAAGTCAGACATATATGAGTAAAGTTTATCCTCGACTTTCTTTTCCCAAGTTTAAGCATACAGCCAATAAGAATAGTATTGTGTATAAACTGACTCCAAATTAAGAGGTTAAAAATATCCAACTTAATCAAAATAGTTTAAATTAGTCTGAAGCCACAGCGATATTCAGCCCTTGAAAGCCTTGGGAGTAGCCCTCAGAGCAGAGGTCTTCAAACTTGGCAACTTTAAGACTCGTTGACTTCAATTTCCAGAATTTTCAAGCCAGCTGCTGGCTGGAGAATTCTGGGAATTGAAGTCCACGAGTCTTAAAGTTGCCAAGTTTGAAGACCTCTGCCTTAGAGATTTCTAAAAATTGCTATTAAATTGTTATTTCTAAATGACAACAAAAGAATACAATGCAACCTATAAAGCCCTCCATGGCTCCAGACCAGATTATCTCAGGGACCGCCTTCTGCTGCACGAATCCCAGCGACCAGTTAGGTCCCACAGAGTGGGCCTTCTCCGGGTCTCGTCAACTAAACAATGTCGTTTGGCGGGGCCCAGGGGAAGAGCCTTCTCTGTGGCGGCCCCGGCCCTCTGGAACCAACTCCCCCCGGAGATTAGAACTGCCCCCACCCTCCTCGCCTTTCGTAAGCTCCTTAAAACCCACCTCTGCCGTCAGGCATGGGGGAACTGAGATACTCTTTCCCCCTAGGCCGTTACAATTTATGCATGGTATGTTTGTTTGTAGGTATGATTGGTTTTAAAATAAGGGTTTTTTAGTTGTTGTAGTATTGGATTTACATGCTGTTTTTATTATTGTTGTTAGCCGCCCCGAGTCTACGGAGAGGGGCGGCATACAAATCCAATAAATAAATAAATAACTAAAGATCTGTAGAGATTCTCAGTCATCGAGGTTGTGGTTGTCCTAAAGGTACTTTTCAGGAGGCAACTGGACTTTAGTTTAGTTTCATTAGTATGTAAACAAAATGAAATAAAGTTTAGGTTTTATTAGCACCTCAATTAGCTACTTGGAGATCTAGCCACGTCCTGTTAAATGTAAACAAACAAAATGACTGAACTCCAGTTTTGGGGATTGGGAGCGAATGTGGTGCAGAGTTAAAGGTTTGGGACTAAGACCAGGTTGAAGGCCCTGCTTTCAGAACTCTGTCACATTCACTGGTTAACTTTGGATGGTTATTTTCTCTACCTTGAACTATTTGCCAGGGTTATCATTGGGAAGAAAACAGGGGAGGCCTTGAGTTCCTGGAGAAAAGGCAGGGCAGAAATCTAAGGTAAATAGAGGGTGATTGTAGAAGTGGATTAACTCAAGAGCCACAGGAGAAATGAAAATAAAATACAGAACTATCTTCCACAACCATGGAAGGATGAATTGCTAGAGCCTTTGCAAAGGAATGAAGGGCTTTCCTAAGAGAGGAAAAATGTCACTTCATATTATGCATTAATATAAATGGAGTTGAGTGTTAATTCAAAGATTTGCATACAAGTTTCAAGACCAAAAAACATATCAAGATATTAATAGCTGCACAAACAGCATAGCGTTGAAACCTGGCTATTTTATGCAAATATATTTTTCTGTATTATATCTCCCACCCCGAAGCTGTCAGCCTGGCTGATTCACTTTCAGGCAATGTCATTTTAGCCATGCTAATTTTTCCAAGTACAGTAGAACCCCGACTTACGAGACTAATTGGTTCCGGAAGGAGGCTCGTAAGTCGGAACGCTCGTATGACGAAACATTGTTTCCCATAGGAAACAATGTAAAGTCAATTAATCCGTGCAACAACAAAAAAAAACCGCTGCCGCCGAACGCGGAAGTTAGCATTCGGCTTCAGGAGACAGCTGCGAAGCGGCGCGGGTGTTTTAAAACGTGGCAGCCGGCCTGGGGGGTTCGGGGGGTTCCCCCCAAGCCCCCCAGGCCGGCTGCCACGTTTTAAAACATGCGCGCCGCTTCGCAGCTGTCTCCTGAAGCCAAACGCTAACTTCCGCGTTCGGCTTCAGGAGACAGATGCGAAGCGGCGCGCGTGTTTTAAAACGTGGCAGCCGGCCTGGGGGGCTCGGGGGGAACCCCCCGAACCCCCCAGGCCGGCTGCCACGTTTTAAAACACCCGCGCCGCTTCGCAGCTGTCTCCTGAAGCCGAACGCGGAAGTTAGCGTTCGGCTTCAGGAGACAGCTGCGAAGCGGCGCGCGTGTTTTAAAAGGTTGCAGCCGGCCTGGGGGGCTTGCCAGAACCCCCCTGAGCCCCCCAGGCCGGCTGCAACCTTTTAAAACACGCGGGATACGAGCGCCAAGGAGCTGTCTCCTGAAGCCGAACGCGGAAGTTAGCGTTCGGCTTCAGGAGACAGCTCCTTGGCGCTCGTATCCCGAATGTGAGCTCGGGAGGCGAACAAAAATGTCGCTCCCCTCCCAGCTCTTATCTCGAGTAGCTCGTAAGTAGAGCTGCTCGTATGTCGAGGTTCCACTGTATGCTTATTCATTTTCATTCATATCTTATTGTATGGTCAGTAGCTGAGCTCAAATATTCACCACTGGAGCACTTTAGTGGTTACATATTTAAACAGTTTGCAAGCGGCTCATTCTCTAGTCTTGATCAGATTTTGCAAGCTAAACTTTTAGATGCATTTTCCTATCCACCGTACATCTCTTTTATATACCTGTATTCATTAATTTAAATTTACAACAACCATTTACTTCTTGAAGTAAATATTGGTTCCAGATCACTGGGTACCAGGTTCTTAAAAACTCTGTTCAAGCTCCTGGAAGTAAAGCTCTATCTGTCCACCACTTCCTATCTAAAAAGGGAGGCAGAATAAACTAACAGTGTACTACAACAGTACCTCTGTTGCTATGCTAGGTACCAACAGAAATGAGCCAGGAGTAAAATTCAAAATTTTTACCTAGCGATTCCGTGGGCAGGACTTGGTGGGCGTGGCAGGGAAAGGATACTGCAAAATCTCCATTTCCTCCCAACTCCAGGGGAAGGTACTGCAAAATCCCCATTCCCACCACACTCTGGCTGGGCCCACTCTGGGGCCAGCCAGCAATGGCTACTCAAAATTTCTGCTACTAGTTCTCCAGAACCTGCTGAATTTCATCCCTGAACTGAGCCCAACTCCTACCCTTCAGAGAATTTCCTTAGAGTTAATAACCTGATCCTACGTAGCTTCTGCTCCGGCAATCTCACACTACTCACAAGAGCCTACAAAACTTTTGCCAGACCCATCCTTGAATACAGCTCATCTGTCTGGAACCCATACCACATCTCGGACATCAACACCCTTGAAAACATCCAAAGATATTTCACCAGAAGAGCCCTTCACTCCTCCACTCGAAACAGAATACCCTACGAAAATAGACTAACAATCCTGGGTTTAGAAAGCTTAGAACTACGGCGCGTAAAACACGATTTAAATATTGCCCACAAGATCATATGCTGCAACATCCTACCGGTCAATGACTACTTCAGCTTCAACCGCAACAACACAAGAGCATGCAACAGATTCAAATTTAATATTAACCGCTCCAAACTTGACTGTAAAAAATATGACTTTAACAATCGAGTTGTCGAAGCGTGGAACTCATTACCGGACTCAATAGTGTCAACCCCTAATCCCCAACATTTCTCCCTTAGACTATCCAAGATTGACCTCTCCAGGTTCCTAAGAGGTCAGTAAGGGGCGTACATAAGTGCACTAGTGTGCCTTTCGTCCCCTGTCCAACTGTCTTTCCTTTATCTCATATATCATATATATTCTCTTCCATATGTATTGTGTATTGGACAAATGAATAAATGAATAAGTGAATGAATGAATGAATGAATGAATGAATGAATAAATAAATAAATAAGTCCGTGACACATTCTTGACCTAGTCTCTGCTATGCTGGTTCCTCTGATTACATACTAAAGGACCCAGCTTACAACTCCTCTTTAGTCACCAGTAAGCTGTCATGTACATGCATACAGATCCTACTGCACTCATGTTGCTTCCTCCATCTACGCTTCTTACTTGCTGTTTCTCCAGCCAAATTTTCCTGATACCTTCTCAAGCCTCCTTGCCAATATATCACTTCTACTGCTTGCATCAATACTTTCCTTCCGTCTCCTAGGCCCCCCCCCCCCAAATTGGGGCATCAACTACAAAGCCCCCGTGTCATCTCCCTGGCGCCTCTGCAAGTCCCCGTTTAGCAACTGCCTCATTTATTGACGGTTTGTGGTTAACAGCGGGGCTGAAAAAATAACTTTGTGGCCCATCCTAATCTTTATGACCTTTGCAGGTTTGTAATGCAAAGGAGAGCTGAAGTAAAATAATAAGCACAGCTAGTTTCACGTAGCTACCACTTCACTTAATGACCAAGTTGTTTGTCCCAATTATGGTCATGAAATTTGTGTTTGCAAAGATTCAAACTCAATCGATTTACTGCATGTTAATAACGGGGCAAGAGGAGAGAAACAGTTTTCACCAATGGCAGTAGGTTTTTTACGTCTGTCAGTTTAGTTCAATGATATGAATAGCAAAAAGTCATAAAAATGTCATTGTCTCTATGAAATTATTTTCAGCTGGCTGCCTCTTTCCTTCCATTTAAAAAAAAAAATCCTTATACAATACAATACTGTACTCTACAGGCAAACATTAGTGACAGCATCGGCTTTATTTGTTTGCCTTAGGCAGAAATTTAAGTGGGGATAGCCATTTTGTGGAGCTTGTACACAATTTTATAAAGCTCCTGAGAAGCAAATCTACAATTATGAGAAGAGCATCAACATAAAAAAGCAATTGGATCCAACAAACAAGACACTTCATACTCGTTTTAATAGGAAATTCCGGCCTCTGCCTCTCTTAGTTATCGTTTCTTTCAGTGTGTCATTTCTACCATTCTTTGGACAAAATACCATCACCGTGATAGAGATCAAAATAGCTCAGGAACTATATGTACTAGAGGTTTTCAGGTTCTGGCGGCTGCTACCTCGTAATTAAACTATACATATGGACATCATATTTAGAAATGGCAATAAACAGAAGGAAAGGAAATGGATTTTATTCTGATTGTTGTTGCCGACTATAGGGGGTGGGCTTACCTCTGTTTCGTGGCCATGAATCAGGCTGTTTGAAGACACATTTCCACGATTAGGGCATGGGGTGAGGTATCATCAATATGCCGATGATACCCAGTTATACATCGTCACCCCATGTCTAGTCAACGAAGCAGTGGAAGTGATGTGCTGGTGCCTGGAGGCTGTTGGGGCCTGGATGGGTGTCAACAAATTCAAACTCAACCCAGACAAGACGGAGTGACTGTGGGTCTTGCCTCCCAAGGACAATTCTATCTGTCCATCCATTACCCTGGGGGGAGAATCACTGACCCCCTCCGAGAGGGTTCGCAACTTGGGCGTCCCCCTCGATCCACAGCTCATATTAGAGAAACATTTTTCAGCTGTGTCGAAGGGGGCGTTCGCCCAGGTTCGCCTGGTGCACCAGTTGCAACCCTATTTGGACCGGGAGTCACTGCTCACTATCACTCATGCCCTTATCACCTCGAGGCTTGGCTACTGTAATGCTCTCTACATGGGGCTATCTTTGAAAAGTGTTCGGAAACTTCAGATCGTGCAGAATGCAGCTGCGAGAGCAGTCATGGGCTTTCCCAAATATGCCCATGTTACACCAACACTCCGCAGTCTGCATTGGTTGCCGATCAGTTTCCGGTCACAATTCAAAGTGTTGGTTATGACCTATAAAGCCCTTCATGGCACCGGACCAGATTATCTCAGGGACCGCCTTCTGCTGCACGAATCCCAGCGACCAGTTAGGTCCCACAGGGTGGGTCTTGGCGGGACTCAGGAGAAGAGCCTTCTCTGTGGCGGCCCCGGCCCTCTGGAACCAACTCCCCCCAGAGATTAGAATTGCCCCCACCCTCCTTGCCTTTTGTAAGCTGCTTAAAACCCACCTCTGCCGCCAGGCATAGGGGAATTGAGATACTCTTTCCCCCTCGGTCTTTACAATTTTATGCATGGTATGTCTGTATGTACGTTTGGTTTTTATAATAATGGGTTTTTAACTGTTTTTAGTATTGGATTATTATTATATGCTGTTTTATTATTGCTATTAGCCGCCCCGAGTCTCCGGAGAGGGGCGGCATACAAATCCAAGAAAAAGAAAAAAAGTCTAGCATGATATTGGGCTGTTGCCTCCCCATTTAAGTGGTACCTATTTATCTATTTGCATTTGCATGGTTTTGAACTGCTAGGTGGGCAGGAGCTGGGAGAAGAAAGCCCGCCGCCCCGATGCACAAGCCATGAATCTGGGCTGTCAGTTTTGTAGCTGACAGGCTCAGTATTTTAACTGTTGAGTTATCACACCACCCACTTGTCCAACTCCTTCAGGAGAAAGAGGGGTCTCCAAATGTCTATCAAATACAGAAGTTGCCTTTTCCAATTAAAAATAATGCTTAAAATAAATTATGTTCATGCAGTATATTCAGTACACGATGAAAAACAACCTTTCAGCTTTAACTTTGGTTCCTTTCATTTCAAATTCTTTTTTATACTTCATATAAACCGTATTTTCTAGTATCTTTCTCTAAATATTTTTATATATTATGTTGCTTTTGTTTTTAGACAGCAATTTTCCTTTTGAGCATTATTTTCCTGATCTATTTTTCCATACAGTATATCTTTTCAGTGCAAATATGTATTACATAATTGGGAGAAGTGAAATTGCAGAGTTCACATAGCTTTAAAAGTATGGTAAATAAAGTTACATAGAAACATAGAAGTCTGACGGCAGAAAAAGACCTCATGGTCCATCTAGTCTGCCCTTATACTATTTTCTGTATTTTATCTTAGGATGGATATATGTTTATCCCAGGCATGTTTAAATTCAGTTACTGTGGATTTATCTACCACGTCTGCTGGAAGTTTGTTCCAAGGATCTACTACTCTTTCAGTAAAATAATATTTTCTCATGTTGCTTTTGATCTTTCCCCCAACTAACTTCAGATTGTGTCCCCTTGTCCTTGTGTTCACTTTCCTATTAAAAACACTTCCCTCCTGGACCTTATTTAACCCTTTAATATATTTAAATGTTTCGATCATGTCCCCCCTTTTCCTTCTGTCCTCCAGACTATACAGATTGAGTTCATTAAGTCTTTCCTGATACGTTTTATGCTTAAGACCTTCCACCATTCTTGTAGCCCGTCTTTGGATTTCAAATTAAAATGAGAATAAATCTCTTTCCCCATCTTTCTTTTTAAATTTCCTTCCAGAATATAGAAAGACAGAGCACATAAATCTAGCCATGAGGCGTTTTGTCACTGAATGTTCAAATTTTTAGAAACTTTTTTCCAAAACTTTTATTTTGCTCTAAAATGAATTTTAGCACAGTGTTTCTTTAAAAAAGAAGCACAGGTTTAAAATTCTTTTGTCTATTCTTAGTTTTTCCTCAAATAAGACAAGAAGACTTTCCAAACTTTTTTTCAGTAATCATCTATGTTAACATTTTAAATTAGCTCTCAATATAGCAACAGATTAACTGGATGAAAAGAAGCTGTCTGTTGTCATTTAGATTTTTAAGCTGATAAAGTTCCTAAGAGGAACAAAACAAATCTTATTTAAATCACTGTCCTTGGTTGGGTGGTCTTCCCCTAGATCTGAAATGCATAAAAAAAAAATAATAGCAAGTTCGGATTAACTAAGATGCTAGGGTTTTTACAAAGGAAAAAACAAGGAAACAAGCTCATTTCTACATTAAATCATTTTTAATGAAAACCAAGAAATGAAAACTTATTTAAGTATAATGATAACACTTGATAAGTCACTAATTGCATGCCTGCTGCATAGCTATGTTCTTAGATGCACTTTAACTAAAGGAACTCAAGATTGAATCAAAGTGTCTTCAATACCCATAAATTCTTTTATGTTATATAATATTTATATTTTGCTAACAGCTTTTAAAGCTTCAGTTTCAAGACTTAGGAATCAAATAGTTGCAATTTAGCAAACTATGGGTGATTGTGAATTGGTTGTGGCCAGTTTAAAAAGAATATTTATTATTTCATTTTCATTAAATATTTTTTCCAAAAGCACAAGACAGAATACATAACATTTTGTCCCAATTTTCTATCATCCTTGAGATAACAAAAAAATAAAACAGAATGGATATTCCAAAATCTCCCAGAGAGCTTCCATGGCTGAGGATAGACATGGATCCCCATGGTTCAGGTCCAGTTACTCAATTATTACACCACACTGGTGACAATATTTATGAAATATAAATCAGATCAATATTTTGACATTAATGTGGCAGTGGAGCCTTTATTCTTGCTCAGTCCTCTCAATTCAAAAGTTGAAAGGAGTACAAATTGGTGAAAACCACAAAAAAGGAGACCCTTTCTCGAAAGTTTGGAACCCAACTGAATTAATATAATCCCAGCTATAATTTATTTATTTATTGGATTTGTATGCCGCACCTCTCCGGAGACTCGGGGCGGCATACAAATCCAAAGCAGAAGCATTTTAAAGAACTGAAATGAGCTGCTACTGAAATCTCTAAAGCTAATCTATTTATCCACATTTCTAGATCAAAGATAGTTATTTCTTACAAGGTGTACATTGAATGAAAAGAGGAGAGAAAGGACATTTCTGGAAATGTAAATGTTATGGGGACAAGGAAACGATTTCATATTGTTTATACAATATGGAAAATATATAGGAAGTCCTCGATTTACAACCACAATTGATCCCAAAAGTTTTATAGCAAAAGGAGACAGTTAAGAGAATTTTGGCCCATTTTACATCCTTTTAGTTCTTAGGTGAATCACCATAGTTGATAAATTAGTAACATGGTTGTTAAGTGAACAAAGCTTCCCCACTGATTTTGTGTATCAGAAGGTTGCAACAGGTAACCAAATGACCTCAGGACACTGTAATTGTCATAAATATGATCCAGATGCCAAGCATTTGAATTTATTTATTTATTTATTGATTGATTGATTGGATTTGTATGCCGCCCCTCTCCATGGATTCGTAATTGTGATTATGTGACCATGGGGACGCTGCAACAATCATGTGAAATATAGTTATAGGTCACTTTATTGTAACTTTCAACATTCACTAAATCATCGTCATCATCATAATTTTTAATGACCCCATAAACCCGTGGAGAGTGAAGTCTGGGCATCTGAATGGAGCTGAGTGTTTATTGACTGGATCCCCTTCCCGTCACCAATGTGGAGTTATATTCAGTAGACATATTCTCAAAGTGCCCAGAGAGAGAAATATCTACCTCTACCTAGGATCGAACTCAGAGCCTGAATTGTGAGATGACACCTCCACCTGTAGGCCACCGCACCACTCTTTAAAACATTCACTAAATGAACTGTTGTAAATTGAGGACTACCTGTATAAATTTGTTATATATATAGAAAGATATACAAGAATACATTTCCTATGCTTTCACAAGGTAGAATGCAGACCAGAATATTTCCGGGACCGCCTTCTGCCGCACGAATCCCAGCGACCGGTTAGGTCCCACAGAGTTGGCCTTCTCCGGGTCCCGTCGACTAAACAGTGTCGTTTGGCGGGACCCAGGAGAAGAGCCTTCTCTGTGGCGGCCCCGACCCTCTAGAACCAGCTCCCCCCCGGAGATCAGAACTGCCCCACCCTTCTTGCCTTTCGTAAAGTTCTTAAGACCCATCTCTGCCGTCAGGCATGGGGGAACTGAGACATCTCCCCCAGGCCTATATAGTTTATACATGGTATGTTTGTGTGTATGCTTGCTTTTAATAATGGGGTTGTTAGTGTTTTTTAAATTATTAGATTTGTTCTTACATTGTCTTTGTTATTGTTGTGAGACGCCCCAAATCTAATAAATCTAATAAATCTAATAAATAAATAAATAAATAAATAAATAAATAAATAAATAAATAAATAAATAAATAAATAAATAAATAAATAAGCACTGAACTAAAAGGATGTTCAAACTGTTCTATCTGGAACATTTATAACTTTTGAAGGACAATCCTCACAGCCCTCATAATTGTTTCTGCCTTACTGCGTAATTTTTCCCCTTTAATTATTTGAGTGCAATGAGATTTAAACTCCAGGACAGCTGTTTTTGTTTTATATAAGCAAAGAGCAGGTACAGAACGTTTGTTTCTCATATTTGTAATCTAGATCAAAGGTTATTCTAAGCAAGAAAGGGGCAATTTACAAGGAAGCAAAAGTACAGGGATTTTCTGCAATAAGGAGGGGAATACATGGGAATATATTTCAGAAAATATCTTAAATATATTTAAATATATTTAATATTATATAAATGAAAACTGAATCCTAATCTTACAAACATTCCCGTTTATATGTTTTACAGGAGTTTTTTTTTTAAGGATCCTTTAAAATGTCCATTGGAGAAAGGTCCACAGCTAGGTCTGTAGCAGCTTCATGCTCAGTGTTATTTAATACAAATTAAATACTATATTCTAGCATTGACAACAGGATCATTAAGCAAAACAAATAAGAGGAATGTACATTTCAAGATATGCCTGTAACAATCCTTTCCATCATTTATTCATATACATTATATGAGCATTTGCACATTGGAAGGCATTAATTTGCAGTCATTTTCCAAATACTTTCCTCTATATGATTAAAAGATAAATCTGGGGGGGAAATCCCAAAGCTGACCCATGAAGCACATTGACATATTCAATTCTTGTAACAAGAATCATAAATTTCTACACATGCCTTCAAATTCTTTTAGCAGCCCATTCTTATAACAATGTTTTTCTAGATGGCCTATTACAGCTGGCCTCCATATATCACCTTTCCCGATGCTAAGACTCAAGATGAAAAGTCCAAAATCTGCTTGCAGTTTTATAAGCTAGAATTAATTACACCTACCTCAATGAAATTATTTATTTAACATTTAGGATACATTTCTTCAAAGTAGTCGATGTGTGGTGGCTGGAGTATGTCGAGAGCGGAGAGTACCTAGGAAATAATATGGAAGTTGATTTATTACGAAAGCCTCATTTTACAAAAGAAAATGAATGAACAAAGGAAAAATATCTTCAGTTTGCAACGGTATCTTTGATGGTGGGAAGGGTGATCTAAAGTTTGGAAATCTGAGACAGAAACTCACCAATGGAAAGAGGATTGCTGATATTTTATCACAGCAGATTCAAGGATTTAATAAGGTCAATGTTTAGATTCCAACACACACACACACACCAGGCTATGTTTGTTTAGTTACTTATTATATTATCTAATATATTATTTATTGTAATATATTAGATGTACTGTATTATTATGTATTATCAAATGTATTATCTAATATAATAAATACACTTTTTCAAATGAAATGCTCAATTGAATTCACAAAATCTAAGACTGTTGAAGCAAAGTAAAAACACAGTTAACTTTCAGAGAAAATTTCAGATAAATCCTCAAAACAATTCAGGTAAAACTCCACATCTTCCCACCCATCCACCCTTCTATCACTTTTATTGTCCTCCTTAATTTAATTATTCATTTAACTGCTCATGATATTAGACATTACAATTTTTATTGATTGTTTCCCAGTATGATTTGATTGCTTATTTGTACCCTATGACTATCATTAAGTGTTGTACCATATGATTCCTGATGAATATATCTTGTCTTTTTGCATACACTACACCAAAGACAAATTCCTGGTGTGTCCAATCATACTTGGCCAATAAAAAATTCTATTCTATTCTATTTTCTATGTTGAAAAAGTATAGGTTACAAGTAATAATGGTTTGTTAAAATAATTTGAAATAAAATTATTTAAGGCTTTAAAAATTAGAATTGGTCTTAGAAACACACTGGGAAACACAGGTAGCATTAATATCTGTATCTCATGAATCAACAAAATCAGCTCCGGAATTGACAGTGTGGTAAATGAGTAGGCAAGTTTGAAGCTTTTGATTAATCTTCACTGCCAAAATGCTACAATACATGTATGATATGAGAGTGCCACATCAAACATTAGGTACGTCCACTCCATACTGGAAAAAACTGAACAACTGAAATTCTGGTGAATTTCTTGAATTTTAACGGTTTCACATTCTTTTTATATTATAGCTCTAGTGAAAAATTAATCCAAATCCATCATTAGGAAGGTAGAGTCAGCTGCTAAAGAAATCTCCAATTGCTGGTTAGACTATGTATATGAGAGATAGAACATTTTGCTTGATTGGTCAAATTAACACAGTAAGCTTTCATCTATTCTCCTTATTTGGTAAAGGCAAGGTAGTGCTTAAAAAGAGGGGACTGCCTAGCCATTCCAAATGTCCCTCTCACAACCATCTCTGAATGTTGGAAAAATCCTGTATTCTAGGATGAGTAGGTAATAAGTAACTAATTGTCCTGATTATATTTGGAATTCGAGATTCGACTACTGTTACGCTCTCTACATGGGGCTACCTTTGAAAAGTCTTCGGAAACTTCAGATCGTGCAGAATGCAGTTGCGAGAGCAATCATGGGCTTCCCAAGGTGTGCCCATGTTACACCAACACTCCGCAGTCTGCATTGGTTGCCGATCAATTTCCGGTCACAATTCAAAGTGTTGGTCTTGACCTATAAAGCCCTTCATGGCATCGGACCAGAATATCTCTGGGACCGCCTTCTGCTGCACGAATCCCAGCGACCGATTAGGTCCCACAGAGTTGGCCTTCTCCGGGTCCCATCGACTAAACAATGTCGTTTGGTGGGTCCCAGGGGAAGAGCCTTCTCTGTGGTGGCCCCGACCCTTTGGAACCAGCTAGCCCCTGAGATTAGAACTGCCCCCACCCTCCTTGCCTTCCGCAAACTCCTTAAAACCCACCTCTGCCGTCAGGCATGGGGGAACTGAAATATCTTCCCCAGGCCTATACTGTTTATGTATGGTATGTTGTGTGCATGTTTTTTTTTAATTATGGGTTTTTAGCTTTCTAATTATTTAATTTATATTATATATTGTTTTCTGTTGCTGTTGTGAGCCGCCCCGAGTCTGCGGAGAGGGGCGGCATACAAATTTAATAAATAAATAAATAAATAATAAATTCTTGAATATGGAATTATGGATTCATTGGTGCTTTCCCTTGCATTTCAGGCATTCCTGTTTCCTAATAATAACTTGCAGATGTTAGTGATCTAACATCATTGCTTTAAAAAAAATGTATTTTGGCATTGGCACGGCTTTTAAAAAATTATTTCCAGATTTGGGGAAGAAAGATCCAAAATATTTTTCTTTTTTATGGCTGGGCTTGGTAGAAGGAATAAGAAGTTTCTTAAACAAGGTTCACGAATGTGCGAACTGACTAAAATGACTTATGAAATCCAAAACAGAGATAAAACGGTCTTCTACAGCGCTTGGGATCAATGGTACAAATGGATAAAACGATTCAAATACAGTAAAGGAAACAAAATAAACAAATCCAAAAACACAAATAACTCATCCCAAATAGGAGAAATATTATATTTCAGATAATAGATATAGCAAAAAATGAATATATTTTTTCTTGATTGATAATTATCTGATAAATTGTGAAAAATAATTAAGATATACAAATGTATATAACAAATTCTGAAAGGTCGCAGTTTTAGCAGTCAACAGTACAGTTGACAACTCGTTTTGTGTATGTGTGTGTAATGTTTTGTTAGTTTCATGTTTTTGTTGTTTGTTGGTTTTTCTTTAATGTATTAAACTAATAAAGATTATTTTGATTTAAAAAGAAGAAGAAAGGGCTGTAAAGCACTATGGAGATGTATATGACACCAGTATTGGTCTTGCTATTTAGGATTAGCCCCTTGACAACCATTCACAAATAATACTTGTCCATTATAAGTGCTTTCCAAATATCTATTCTGATTCTAAAGCAGGCCAACCAGAACTCTAGGTTTTGCACTTAAATATTCCCTAACCTTGTCAAAATCCAATCAAGTAAAATCACTAGCTGTATTTTAGTTCTAGTTTACAAAGAAAGATTTCTCCTTATTTAGAATATATCATAGTTGGTTTTTAAAAACAACATTAGGATATTTTGGTTATTTTTACCACAAAACAGCCATATAACATAATTATTGAATTGCCTTGGCATTTCTTACAAAAACCCTTAATCTTCCTCGTTCAGAAGAACATGGTTATTTTTTATTTGCCCAAAATGCATGTGATACCAGCATCATGATCCTATCATGTTTTTCAGTCGCCTTGTTTTTTAAATTTCTGTGTCAACTTATCAGAACTGATAGAGAGGAAGGCAACATTCCAGATTACTCAAATCCTATTCTTGAAAAATCAACAGACAAGTCCAGAGAATAAAAGATAATTGAATGCTGGACAGAACTTGACCAGAAGGAATTATATTTGTTTCTTTTAAGAAACCAACATCTTTAGAAGCAATGTAAAACATTTATTTAACAAAATACAAAACACATATTCATTTTCAAGTTAAAAACCACAAAAGCCAAGTTGTGTTGTTGTTGTTGTTGTTGTTGTTATTTATTTATTTATTCATTTATTCATTCATTTATTCATTCATTCATTCAATCATTCATTCATTCCATTTTTATGCCGCCCTTCTCCTTAGACTCAAGGTGGCTTACAGCATGTTAGCAATAGCACTTTTTAACAGAGCCAGCCTATTGCCCCCACAATCCGGGTCCTGATTTTACCCACCTCGGAAGGATGGAAGGCTGAGTCAACCTTGAGCCGGTTATATACAACTTTTATATTTTCTTTCCTTTAATGTGTTAAAGGAATATAATATTAATATAATTAATATTAATTAATTGATATTAAAATTATTAATTATTTAAAATTTATATTGTTATATAATTGATGGTTAAATATTTAATATTATTAAATTATGCAATTTTAATAACTATTTATTTATTTATTTATTTGTTTGTTTGTTTGTTTTGTCAAGTACATATTGGTGGTATGCAAAGATAAAATAATATTCATATACATGATACTAGTAAAAAGAAGCTAATTAATGTTAGAGGAATATAACATTAATATAATTAATATGTTCTTAAAACATATGAAGAATAGTTGCGGGAACTGGGTGTATCTATAGTAGTTTAAGAAAAAGGACTGCTCTGTTCCAATATTTGAGGGGCTAAGAGTTAAATGTTAAAAGGGCAATGCAGAAGGTGTGGTAAGAGTAGCTTTGCCTTCCAGGTTAGGTTTCAAAGGCAAAGCAGCTCCTGCACCGCCCTTTTAACACTTAACCCTTCATTGCCTGTTCTCTGGCTTACTGCTGATTTCTCCCCCTTCCTTTTAAAACTTTTTTTTACCAGGAAATATAGAAACTGTCAAACACAATATATGGCTCATTATCCTGTTTTGAGTTAAAGAGGCCATTGCAAAAAGGGAGAAGGCAGGAGAAATGCTGCTTTGCCTAGGTCAGTTTGGAAACAGCTGCTCCACATCGTCCAGTTTAAAAAATGCTTATAATATTGAATTCTGCAGATCTCCGGAAGGTAAGCAAGGCATTTTGATGGGTGGAACAGTGAGGCAAAGCTGGTCCAGTCTTCCCAGAGACCCAGCAGGGCAGGGATTGGAGGTGGGGGGGAAGAGCTAGGTGAGCGTGCTTTGGTATCTCTGCAAAGTTATGAAGCCACCTGATCATTCAGAAGTGCAAATGACCGGATAACTTTTGTAAATTTTTTATCTTCGAATCATGATTGTACATGGCTTTTAGGACAGTGTTTCCCAATCTTAGCAACTGGAAGATATTTGGACTTCAACTCCCAGAATTCCCCAGGCACCGAATGCTGGCTGGGGAATTCTGGGAGTTGAAGTCCAGATATCTTCAAGTTGCCAAGGTTGGGAAACATTGTTTTAGGAGGTCAGTTGTCACAAAATTATCTGTTGTACCTCGTTTTTTTTTAAATCAAAGAAAAACTTTTGTGCTGCTAACAAAGTTCATTTAATATACAATTGCAAATGATTTGCATCCTAGTAAGCCAAAGCTTATACTAATAACTTTAGAACCATAATAATAATAATAAAAAATGGATCTCTGTTAAATGTTAAGGCCAGATAACTTCTAACATCCTGTTTTCTTTTCACGGTTTTATTCTGAGATCAACTTCAAAGAATGATCCTCGGGCAAAGAAAACATCAAAACTGACCTGCATCTGCAATGTTTAGAATCTGATCATTTCAAACCATCACTAATCAGAGACAGAGATGGGAGGTTGTGAATACAAATTCACATTTAAGCTATCCAGTTTCATTCTCCACAATGCCTGCATAATTGCTTTTAAAAGTTGTTTTCATCAGCTGTTTATACATTCTCCAGAGCCATTAACATACCAGCATATCAGGTTTCTGGAGCCAAAATATGACTATAAATTAACAGCATTGAAGTAAAACGAGTTGTGCCATTTTTTTTAATAGTACAGTACACCACATGACAGGCCTGTCTTAATTTTGCTCCAAATTTCAATGAACAACAATCTGAATCGGCTTTAAAGAAACAAAGAAAGTACAACGCGTTATACTTTGAATTATTTATTTCTTGGATTTGTTGCAGAAAATATTGCCATTAATGAGAATTAAAAGTTCACATACATTCTTAGTCCTTATGAAATTAAGACAGATCTGGAATTAGTCCCTCTGTAACGCAAAAGCTGCAGGATAAAGCTTCCCTTAGGCCTCTTTTGAGTTTATAGCTTAAATCAGACCTGAACTAGCCTTCCTGCCCCAGTGCTCACTATCTGAAAAGCTATACTAGAGGTAAATCAATTCTTTAATGTTCATCTCAAACAGACTTAATTTTTGCTTTCAAACGAAATACTTGCACCAGATTGTACTTTTAGATTCTTGGAAATATTTTGCCCAAAGGGAAAAGAGGGAAAGGGATTAGGTTATAAAACATCACAATTTTTATGCTGGGAGATTCTGGAATGAATAACTTGAATTTAGTCTGTGGGTCCTGGGAAATATTCATACAGGACTACTGGAAGTACTGGCTCTGCTTGATTCTTAACCTGCTCCAATTTAGATGCTTGAATCATGTCTGCATTACATCACATCAGCCCCCCCCCCCCCCATCCATCCATCCATCCATCCATCCATCCATCCATTTATTGGATTTGTATGCCGCCTCTCCAAGGACTAGGGCTGCCTTTTTTTAGCTTTTCTTAGTTCCATTGTTACTGTTTTCCTTCCTCTCTAGACACATTAGGGGTGGCACAGCAGGTAGAGTGCTGTACTGCAAGCCACTGAAGCTGACAGTAGATCTGTAGGTCAGCGGTTCAAGTCTCATCACCGGCTCAAGGTTGACTCAGCCTTCCATCCTTCCGAGGTGGGTAAAATGAGGACCCGGATTGAGGGGGCAATATGCTGGCTCTGTTAAAAAGTGCTATTGCTAACATGTTGTAAGCCGCCCTGACACGTGAGGTTCACTGCAGTTCATTCCTTTCATCCACAAGCTATGGCTTAGGGCAACATGCAAGCCCACTATTGATTCTTTACTGTCCTAGAAAGTAAAGGAATCAGTTCAGATATACAGTGAACCCTCGAGTTTCGCGTCCTCAAGGATCGCGAAAGGGCTATTTCGCGAGTTTTCAACCCGGAAGTAAACTCCACCATCTGCGCATGCGTGCCCTTCCACGCATGCGTAGATGGTGGAGTTTCCCCGCCGGGCAGAGGCTTCCCTGGGTCTTCCCCCTCTTGCCCCCGTAAGACCCCAGCGGCGGCGCGAGCAACGGCGTGGGCGGGCGGGCGGCACGCGCGGGGACACCCCAGCTCGGCTCCCCAGCTGGGAAGTGGCCCCAGCAACAGCGTGGGCGGGCGGGCGGTGCCCGCGCGCTTGGGGACATCGCAGCTCCGCTCCCCAACTGGGGAGCCGAGTTAGGGAGTCCCCACCGTGCGCGCGTTGCTGGGGAAAGCGCGCGCGCTTGGGGAATCCCTAGCTCCGCTTCCCAGCTGGGGAGCGGAGCTGCGATGTCCCCAAGCGCGCGCGCTTTCCCCAGCAACGCGCGCGCGGTGGGGACTCCCTAGCTCCGCTCCCCAGCTGGGAAGCGGCCCCAGCAACAGCGTGGGCGGGCGGGCGGTGCCCGCACGCTTGGGGACATCGCAGCTCCGCTCCCCAGCTGGGGAGCCGAGCTAGGGAGTCCCCACCGCGCGCGCGTTGCTGGGGAAAGCGCGCGCGCTTGGGGAATCCCTAGCTCCGCTTCCCAGCTGGGGAGCAGAGCTGCGATGTCCCCAAGCGCGCGCGCTTTCCCCAGCAACGCGCGCGCGGTGGGGACTCCCTAGCTCGGCTCCCCAGCTGGGAAGCGGCCCCAGCAACAGCGTGAGCAACGGGGTGGGCGGGCGCGAGCAACGGGGTGGGCGGGCGAAGGGCAGGCGGCAGTGGAAGCAAAAACACCATCTGCGCACGCGCAGATGGTGTTTTTACTTCCGCACCGCTACTTCGCTAAAAATCGATCATCGCGTGGGGTCCTGGAACGGAACCCTCGCGATGATCGAGGGTTCACTGTAATGTGCTGTTTGTATACATTTCCTTGGGGGCATTGAGTTGTTTATCTTGTGAATAGGTGTACTGCAACATACGGTAGAAAGTGGATTCAACTGGATTTAGATTTTAAATGCCTCCATAATTCTAAAAAAAAAGAGCTTTCTTTCCACTGATAACATATAATTTACTCAGAAATTGCTGTCTGTTTTTCTAATGCCTATGAATATTTGTCACATGTTAGGGTAACCTTTGGTTAGAATGCTAGAAAATGCAATGAAAATATATGAACCACTCACATTGTCATGCTTAAAAAAACACAACATCTTCAATTCACGGAAGACCCTTTTGCAAGAGACCAGATTTTGGAAGACGTTGGGCATCTTTTTGAGTGCAACTCTCTTTCCATCTCGTGGATCGGTTACTGACCTACAGGAAAACAAGAATAAACATAAATTTTATTTTAAGGAACTTACATCCTTACAAAGAGAAAAGACAGATGAAAGCATTTCCTTAAATAAATCCACATATTTAGAGTCAGGCAAAAGAGCCTTGCTGCTTTTTATTGTTTCCATTCAATGAATTCCAACTGTGCTTCGGATATATCACTACCCTGCCTGTTATTGGGCTACAGAATTTCTGTACACTCAGATTCTACAGTTCTGTGTTAGCAAAACACTTTGCCTCCAGTGTACAATGTTCTTTATTCTGCAATTAGTAAAGGGCAATATCTGATACATACCATATTTGCCCTGGGATACTTTCCCCACTGAATCCATTGTTCTTAATGAGTGTTTTTTTTTGCCAGGAACTGGAAGTAAATACCAATTTCTGGCAAAAAACAAAAAAATGGGGGGGGGGGGCAATCCTGGAAACAGCAAAGGCCAGCCCGCGAAGCCTCTGCAAGTAAAAACAGGCTCCCAATCTCTGTTTTCATCTGGGATAGGCTCCTGCAACCCTCTGCCAGCTAAAACGGAGCCTGGGAGGGTTGCAGGAGGCTGTTCCAACTGAAAATGGAGATTGGGAGCACGTTTTCGCTAGCAGAGCACTTGGCCCTTCACAGGTGTCCCTGACACGAGTGGTATCAAACTGCTCCTCCACAGCCATGTCCACCCAGTTCCCCCTTCTCCCCAGGTCAAACACAACCCTGATGAGGCCCTTCAAATAAAATAGTTTGGCACCCTGTTTTAGATCCATTTCTTTAAACCATAAGGATGATTTTCTTTGCATTCTGTAAAATTATCCTCTGCCAACCCTCTTTAGAGTACAGTGATCCCTCGATTTTCGCGGGTTCAAACTTCGCGAAACGGCTATACCACAGTTTTTCAAAAAATATTAATTAAAAAATGCTCCACGGTTTTTTTTCTATACCACGGTTTTTTCCACCCGATGACGTCATACGTCATCACCAAAAGTTACTTCTCTCTCTCTTTCTCTTTCCTTCCTGTCATTCTCTGCTTCAATCATTTTCTCATTTCTCTTTTTTTCTCCCCTTTTTTCTATCATTTCTCTCTCTCTCTACCTTCCACTCTCCCCCCTCTTGCTCTCTCTCTCTTTCTCCCTCTCTCTCTCCCTCTCTGTGAGAACGGCTGCCCTCTCCTGCAGCCTCCTCGCTGATAGCTGGGACAAAAGCGCTCTCAGCTAAGGGACTGTGAGAGGGGCGGGGCGGGCATTCTCAAAGCGCTCAGAGCGGCTAGCGGCCGAATGAGGAGGATGAGAAGCCGTGGCCACCAGCGCTGCTGCAGGAGGACCCCTGTCCCAAGAAAGCCAGTGAGGGGCGAATCAGGCGGGCGGGGGGTAGCGGCGAGGGGGCCGGAGGCGCTGGGGGGGGGGCAGCCGACATTCAAAACAATCTTTGCTGGCCTCCGCACTTTCGTCGCTCCCCACCTCCAACTTCAAGCCCGGCTCCTTGCGCTGCCTTGAAAAAGGGTGCGTGGGGGTAGTTTTTGGCTGTCCATAGCCAAAAATGGTGTTTTTACTTCCGCACCGCTACTTCGCGGAAATTTGACTTTCACGGGCGGTCTTGGAATGCAACCCCCGTGAAAATCGAGGGAACACTGTAAAGGTCCTTTGTGTGATGACAATAGATATCAGGTTTCAGTACCATTTAAGCCAGTAAACTTTCAAAAAGAGGTTGTTCTTAATCCTACCTCAGATGAATCTCTCCTGGGATTGAACTTGGACCTAATGCATAATGCATGTTCTAGCAGGAACCAGGAAGGGGGGAAAACCCCCAACAAGTAGTACCTCTTCAAAAATATCATTTCCAAAACAAGGATAAGGATAAGCTTTCATCAGCAAGCATACTCCTTTCCATATAGACTCCCTAACTAAAATTCTTCATGTGTAGGCTGTACTCTGGATTACTTCAAAAATACAGGTAGCCCTCAGCACTGAAAAAGTGACCATTGACCATTTTTCACAGTTGCAGTATCGCAGGGTCATATGACCACCCTTTGCCACCTTCTGACAAGCAGTGTCAATGGGGAAGCCAGGTTCATTTCTTGGGTTACTAACTTAACAACTGTAGTGATTCATTTAACAACTGTGGGAAGAAAAATCATAAAATGGGGCAAAACTCATTTCACAGTTGTTCTGCTTAGCAATGGACATTTTGGGCTCAATTGTGGTCATAAGTCAGGGACTTATGTATGACTGCAAACACTACTGTAGCACATGAACATTTGGTCATTTTATTCTAAAACCTGAACAAAATCCTCCCAAAACCTATCAGAACTATTTCTTCATTAATTTAAAGTGTTGTTCAGAATTTAAAATTAGTGCCATGTAATCGTTTCTGAAAACTTCAAAAATTCCACCATACATAATCCGATATCTCAGTCATCAAAGAATGAACGTAGGTAGTTTCTCAGCATGGAATAATTTTTTCCTTGTGTAAATCTGCAGAGTTTGTCAGAACTACTCAATATGGGTATGTGTCAATCACTCAGTATTGTATACTATTAAACATTTATTTCTTTAAAAGTTACTCTTTTAAGTTCCATCTTGTCTTTTTTTACAGCTAGAAAAAGCATAAAAAATAAATTAAAAACAGTGTCAACCTGTGAATGACATACATTCAAATATTGGCCTGCAATTTGTATATTAAACACCACCCAGAAAGCAAAATTTCACTTAATTATTCATACAATGGCTAGCCCTTTTAGCTCCTGTTCTGTCTGGGTCCCCCCAGACGCCAACACCAACCAAAAAGAGTAACTAGACACACTGGTAAAAAGCAAAGGCAGTTTATATAATTCAAAGCAAACACAGGTAACAAAAACTGTTCTTACAGACAGGAACACTATGAAGCTTCACAGAGGTTTCACGAAGGCCAGGCAATAAAACAGGATTCTTGCTGGCAAAAACAACGCTGGAGATAATAAAACCCACGCCTCCCCCAAGTCTTCCAGACTTCTAGGCCACAAGCCAAGATCAGAGACGCCGAGAATCGAAGCAAGGTCACAGGACTCCTAGTTGATAACTCTCCACAAGACTGTAAGGGTGGGCCTGCCTTTTCACAAGACTGTAAGGGTGGGCCTGCTGAGGAGAACCACACCCAAGCCCAGCTGTTGCCAATTCAGGGATGGAAATACCTTTCTAATTGGCCCGTCTTTGAGTTGCACGTGACTGCCTCATGTCTATTATAGCCTGTGCGTCTTCATCCAAGGACTCCAGGCTACTAGCTGGGGAGAGCCCCCCCCCCGGGGGTCTCAGGCTGCTCTCCCTCCTCCTCTTCCTGACGTTCCTCTCCCCCATCTGCCTGGTCCTCCCCCTCCTGTTCACTGTCCTCCTCCTCTGGGCATGGATCCGGCAGAGATCCAGCCGGTCCCTGAGGAGCCTCAGGCTGAATCACAACAGCTCCTAGCAATCTTGCCCTAATGAAAGTGAATGGCAGTGTGGTAATTTCACAGCATGTTGAGTTTGTTCTCTCTTAACTGGGGGATAACAGCTGCTTTAGTTCAGCACAAATAGTACCAGAAATCAGAGATAAGTGCTGAAGACTGTTACGCAGGAATGCTTTCCTTTTCTTTGCTGATGAAAAGGCTGCCTGTGCTCTTCAACTTGTTGTCTCCCCCACCCCAAAATCTGTATGAGCTAATGAGTTACAGCTGGTAAAGATAGCAGCTACTTTTGACTGTACATTCCAACGCCTCGTTTTTAAAAGAGATAATTCTAACATATTTGAACAAAACCATTAAAAAAAAGAAGAATTAAAACCTACTCTATGAAGCAAGCCATATTGAACTGAGAACCTTGTTACAGGCTTTTGGGGGATGTGGATTAATAGGACAATTATTTTTGACTTTGCTTAGTACATATGTGCATGAAAAATTAATTTGTGCAGAGCCCAAGGGACCAAAAAGAAACATGATACTTGAAATGCTAATTGGTTTACTCTGGTACGAGTTTTTGTAGGCAACTGGCTGCATCATCAGATGTTTCATAAATCTGACAGAACACACAATGTCCTGTGCAAGTTCAGGTTACAAGACTATTTATATATATATCTTCAATTAGCGTTTTATAGATTAAGATCAAAGAGTCTAAGCCCACTCCTAGCAGAGGTTGTACCCTAAATACTGACAGTGAAGGCAATAAAAAAGAAAATATACCTGCCACATTTATTTACATTCAGAAACACACACACCAGGTGAAAAATGTTTGCCAAAATGGAATCTTGGTTTATTTACTAAATTTGAATTAAGGATCAGCTCAAATTCAAAGATTATGAGGGGGTTGGAATTTTCATTGGATATTATCCTTGCATGCTTTTCTATTCCTCTTTCATGTCTCCACTTAATCATCTTCAGACCCAACTGTTCTAGCCTTTTTTTCATTAGAGATACAGGCCCCTTAACATTGCTCTGTTTTGCATCTTTTCGAGCACTATAACATTGTACCTACTTGAAAATGTGGCCAGAATTATACACAATGGTAGAATTATGCCATAGAGGTGTATAATGTTATTATTACTGTCACTGTTGTTAGTGACAGCAGTTCTATTTTCAAAACCCTCCATAAAGATTTTTCCTTTTTTTAACAGCAGCTGCACAATGCACCAGGACTTCAAAGACCCCTTTCCTAGTCAATCACTGCCAAATCCAGATCCTATACACAGCTTTGGTAGGGAAATGCATGGGGAGTGGAGGGAGGAAGGGGGCACCCGCCTGCCAGGCAGTTTTTTACAGAATCATCCCTGGTTATCAGTGACACCGTAGATGTCACACTAGATTCCCTTCCCATCCAATTCAGATCCTATTAAACATGCAGCCTGCAATTATTGTGACTAAGATTCTGTTTACCCTTATTTGCATTGTCACAGGTTCATTTTTGGATAGTATATACAGAAATAAGAGAACAAACATGTCCCTTTCAACTCTAATAATAAATAAATCTACATAAGAATAAGTCTTTATAGAATAGTTACAAAAATCAAGCTTAGCTTTTAAAAAGGAAAGGTTTTATTCTAATTTTATCATATCCATCTTATTCCCACTTCTTAATATCAATATTTTCCCCCTATTATCCTATTTATTAACAGTGTGTTTAAATATATTTATTTAAGCATACAGTAATTTTCCTCGCTGTCTCAGCTATAGTCAGTCTGTTTTTCTCCCTGCAGATTTCTTTTGTAGTTGTGCATTATTTTCCCCACTTTTATCAAACTGCTAATTTTCTATTCTGTGCTATTGCAACTGCAGTTTTTCTTTTAATCAGAGTGTTTGTAATTGCTTTTTTCCTACCTCCTAATTCCCCGATATCCCAGCAACTCTTACCTGCATTTCACTGTCTTGTTCCCTGGGCTTTCTACTCCTAATCAAAACTATCCAAACACAATGCCCTCCACCTCCAGCAGTTCCCACAATAAGCTTCTGTTTATAACTTAAATGACTAGCAGGGAGGCACAGTAAGGTCAGAGATTCAAGTAGGCTGGTTGCTTCATCCAAAAGAAAGATCATTTTGCATAATTTATTCTTGATAAATCCATGCCAATTCCTGCCATGTAAATGTAGTTCCTGTATTTTCTAAATCAGTCTCCCACAACCTTTTGAGCATTAGGGACCGGCTTCATGGAGATTTTTCTGTGGACTGGAGGGGGCGTAGTTTTGTGGGCTGCATGTATCCTGCATGGATGGGGCTTTGCTTGTTTGTGTGGCCCGATTTCTGGCATGCTGTGGCCTGGTGCCAATCCATGGAACAGGGGTTGGGGACCCCTGTTTAAATTTATTTATTTTATTTATTTACTTTTTTTAAATTTATTTATTAGATTTGTATGCCGCCCCTCTCCGAAGACTCCGCAGGTTGCTTAATAAGGGTCCAGTGCTGAGATCAAGCTAAGTGTAGTTAGCCTGCACTCCTTCTTTTTCCCATTTTTGTAGATAGTTGTTATTCAATCTTATAAATATACCATGTTTGTTCTCCATAACTCCTCAAAATTCACAAGGGACTCCAAGATGTCCCAAAGATGCTTTTTCAAAAGGCAACTGGACTTTCTGTATTTTTCTTTGAAGATGTTTCACTTATCATTCAAGAATAAAACGTATCAGGAAAGACTTAATGAACTCAATCTGTATAGTCTGGAGGACAGAAGGAAAAGGGGGGACATGATCGAAACATTTAAATATGTTAAAGGGTTAAATAAGGTTCAGGAGGGAAGTGTTTTTAATAGGAAAGTGAACACAAGAACAAGGGGACACAATCTGAAGTTAGTTGGGGGAAAGATCAAAAGCAACATGAGAAAATATTATTTTACTGAAAGAGTAGTAGATCCTTGGAACAAACTTCCAACAGACATGGTTGATAAATCCACAGTAACTGAATTTAAACATGCCTGGGATAAACATACAGTATATCCATTCTAAGATAAAATACAGGAAATAGTATAAGAGCAGACTAGATGGACCATGAGGTCTTTTTCTGCCGTCAGTCTTCTATGTTTCTAAGCTTCTTCAGTTCTCTCAAGCAAAGTCAATAGAGGAAGCCAGATTTAGCAATAGCATTTAGACTTATATACCACTTCATAGTGCTTTTACAGCCCTCTCTAAGCAGTTTACAGAATCAGCCTATTGCCCCCAACAATCTAGTTCCTCATTTTACCCACTTTGGAAGGATGGAAGGCTGAGTCAACCTTGAGCCAGTGGAGAGGTTTAAACTGCTGAACTACAGCTAGTAGTTAGCTGAAGTAGCCTGCAGTGTTGTACTCTAACCAGGGGTGGGCAGCAGCTGGTGTGCTCAGGTACCCCATCCCGGTAGGAAATTATGGGATGCATGTGCAGCTGCTCGCCCCCACACAAGATTTGGCTTCTGTGCAAGCAAAATCTTGTGTGAGGACCCTTGCACGAGCAAGATTTCAGCAATTTTTGTTGATTTATTTATTTATTTATTTATTTATTTATTTATTTATTATTTAGATTTGTATGCCGCCCCTCTCCGAAGACTCGGGATGGCTATTATTGCTTCTGCACATGCGCAGAAGCAAAAATATCGCCAAAAATCGCTGAAATCTCGCTCGGACGTGCATCCTCACACAAGATTTTGCTTGCTGCGCATGCGCAGAATAGGCGTTGATTGCTTACCTGAACGCCTCTTCTCGTACGGTGAGCGGGTACAGCAGTCACATGGGTTGCTCATGTCCAATCCGGTGGAACTGAGCCTAGTGTTAAAAAAGCTTGCCGGATCCGCCCCTTCCCCAGAATTCGCGAATCCATAGACTAGGCTCAGCTGTGAAGCTCTGTAGTGTTCAACTCTCATTGTTAGAGGAAGAAGGTTATAGGAAAGTAAAGAAGACACATACAAGGGCGGGAAGTGACTGCTGTACCCGCTCACCGTACGAGAAGAGGCGTTCAGGTAAGCAATCAACGCCTATTCTCCGTACTGAAGGAGCGGGTCCAGCAGTCACATGGGACATACCCAATAGATGGTCCCTAGGGTGGGATTAGATTGCTATCGTGAGAGATAACGGATTGGAGTACCCTTCTGCCGAAGGCAGCGTCCGCTGAAGCGTATGAATCAATCTTGTAGTGCCTGATGAAGGAATTTGGCGAGGCCCAAGTGGCTGCTTTGCAGACCTCCTCCAACGGGGCTTGAGTTGCCCAAGCGGCCGAAGTGGCTGCGCTCCTGGTGGAATGCGCTGTGATGTTCCTTGGAACTGAGAGGGAGGCCGACTCATAGGCCTTAGATATAGTCCCTCTGATCCAACGGCCTATCACTGTAGAAGACACTTTGGCACCCATGACTCTGGGGTGATAGGCTATAAAAAGTGCTTCTGACCTCCGAAAGGGTCCTGTGCGTTGGATATAGATTCTCAGCGCTCTAATGAGATCCAGGGTGTGCCATCTAATTGCCAAGGGATGGTCTCGTTGGAGGCAGAAGGAAGGTAGGACAACATCCTGAGTTCTGTGGAACATGGAACTGACCTTGGGTAAGAAGGTGGGGTCCAGTCGCAAGACTACCTTGTCCTGATGGAATTGACAAAGGTCCTGTCTGATTGAGAGGGCAGCCAGCTCCGAAATGCGTCGGGCAGAGGTAATAGCTACCAGAAATGCTACTTTAAAGGATAGGTATCTGAGGGATGCTGATTTTAGGGGTTCGTATGGTGCCTGCGTGAGGGAGTGGAGAACCCGTGGCAAATCCCAGGATGGATACCTGTGGACCTTGGAAGGTCTAAGGTTGGCTATGCCCTTGAGGAATTCCTGAACCTCTGGGAAGGATCGGAGAGGCTGTCTGCGGGGGCCCCCTAGGACAGAGGAAATTGCCGCCAGATGACGCCGGAGGGTGCTGGTGGAAAGTCCTTTATGGAAACCTTGCATAAGGAAGGAAATGATTCTGTGTATGGGAATGCACAGGGGAGAAAGGCCTTCCTGTAGACACCACTGGTGAAACTTGGACCACGTGTGGTCGTAGATTCGATTGGTCGAAC
Organism: Erythrolamprus reginae; assembly: GCF_031021105.1. Classification (NCBI taxonomy): domain Eukaryota; kingdom Metazoa; phylum Chordata; class Lepidosauria; order Squamata; family Dipsadidae; genus Erythrolamprus; species Erythrolamprus reginae. The sequence goes on from NC_091950.1 coordinate 412,194,937, forward strand.
CCCTTCTGGCCTTTAAAATGACCTCCACTGTATCGGGGTCGTGACCACGCAGTTCTAAGTCTCTCCTGATAACAGCCAGGCGGTGAGGTGGAACCACTCCGGGTCTGGATGGAATGAGGCCCCCTGCCGCAGCATATCCCCCGAAACGGGGAGTCGCCAAGGGTCCTGGACGGACAACTGTTGGAGATCCGCGAACCAGGGCCGGCGGGGCCAATGAGGGGCGATTAAGATTACTCGGGCCCTCTCGGTGAGGACCTTGTGAATCACATCCGGGAGAATTGGAATTGGAGGGAATGCGTAGAGTAGGCCTGGAGGCCATGGGCTCCGGAGGGCATTGATTGCTTCCGCTCCCGGGGATGGAAATCTGGAAAAGAAGCGAGGGAGTTGGGCGTTCGCATTGGTCGCGAAGAGATCCAGGACTGGTAGGCCGAATCTGAGGCTGATTTGATGGAACAGGTCCTGATGGAGGTTCCACTCTCCTGGGTCTATCGTTGCTCGAGATAGCCAATCCGCCTGGACGTTGAGGCTCCCCGAGATGTGGTCGGCTAGGAGCGACCGAAGATGTTTTTCCGCCCAAAGGCCTAGCTTGAGGGCCTCCCTCATGAGGGCTTTGGATCTCGTGCCCCCCTGTCTGCAGATATGGCTTTTTGTGGCAATGTTGTCGGTGAGGATGAGAACGTGCCGGTTGGGAATGCGAGGAGAGAAATGCTTCAGAGCCAGGGAAACGGCTCTTAACTCTAGCCAATTGATTGGCTTGGAAGCTTCCTCCGGGGACCACGTGCCCTGGGCTATCATCCCCTGGGCGTGGGCGCCCCATCCCGATAGACTGGCATCTGTGGTGATGACAATTTGATCCGGGCACCTGAACGGGGATCCTTTGTCCATGGCCGGAGACTTCCACCACTTGAAGGATCTGCGAACCATTGGAGGGATGACAATGCGACGATTTGAGTTGCTGTGCCCCGATCTCTGAAAGGGTAATAGGAGCCACTGTAGTTCCCTAGCATGAAGGCGAGCCCAGGGAATGATGCCTATGCATGACACCATCTTCCCCAAAAGGGAAGACAAGGATACTATGGATACTGAAGGTTTAGATAGAATGCAGGAAATTAACTCCCCTATACTGAATTTTCTCTCGGGAGAGAGAAAGACCTGGGAGGATTCTGAATTAATAATAGATCCCAGGTGTAAAATGGATGTGGAAGGTTGGAGATGACTTTTATCAAAGTTGATGGAAAATCCATGGTCCTGAAGGACTGACATTGTGACAGAAAGGTCTGTTTTCACTTTCTCTAGGGAGTTCCCATGAATCAAAATATCATCAAGATAACATAAAATGTGAATGGGAAACGCCCGGATATGGGCCGCCAGGGACCCCAAGAGCTTTGTAAAAACCCGAGGGGCCGAGGAAAGGCCAAATGGCATCGCCCTATACTGAAAATGCCTGCCTTGAAAGGAGAAACGCAAAAATTTTCTGTGGCATTTGGCTATAGGAATGTGGAGGTAAGCCTCAGTAAGGTCTAAGGAGACCATGAAATCTCCCGTGTGGATGGCGGCCAAAATAGATGATAAGGAGTGCATCTTAAACTTCCTATATTTGATGAATAGGTTCAGCTTCTTTAAATCCAAAATAGCTCTCCAACCTCCGGAGGATTTTGGAACCATAAATAGGATGGAGTAAAAACCTAGACCCTTCTGACCGGGAGGAACCGGTTGGATGGCTCTGATGGACAATAAGTGGAAAATGGCCTCCTCCATACGGTTACAATCTGAGGAGGACCTGGGAGAAGGGCAGGAAATGAAACGTTTCGGGGGGGGAGAGATAAATTCTAAAAGAAGGCCTGTTTGAACAGTGTCAATGACCCAGGGGTCCTTGGAGGTGAGACGCCAATTAGAGGCGAAATGGGCCAGGCGACCACCTATGGGAATTGAGGAAAAATTACCATCTAGGTTTCTTTGAAGCCCTGTTAGAGGACGCTCCCCTTTGGAAGCGAAACCCTCTGCCCCTGGAGTTCCTACCTTGGGAACGAAAACGGGGGGAATACTGACCTGGAGATCTCTGATAGGAAGCCGCTTGGTCTTGCTGACGCCCTGGGCGACGAAAGGACTGCGTTTTGGTAGCCTTTTTGGTGGTTGGACCCAAAACTTTCTTCTTGTCCGTGGTTTCCGTGAGGAGTGGATCCAGAAGATCACCGAAAAGAAGGTCGCGCTTTAAGGGTCCCAGGGATAACTGCCACTTCTGGCGTACTCCCGCTTGCCAAGGGCGAATCCATAGGAGTCTTCTTGCCGTTGTAGAAGCTGCAATAGACTTAGCAGAAAATCTAGTAGATTGTAAAGTGGCATCAGCCACGTACTGAGCAGCTGCAAAGACCTTGTTGAAGTCTTGTTGACCTCTCAAGTCATCGGGAGGAATATGCTGTTGAAGTTGGCGAAGCCAGAGAAGCATGGCTCTGGAGAAAAAGGAAGCCGCTGCAGAACTTTTAATGGCCCAGGAATCTGCGGTGAATCCTCTTTTGAGCATTTGTTCAATCCGCTTGTCCTCTGGGCGGAGGACTTCCTCTGCTTCGCCTGGCACAGCGGCCGCCGAGTGAAGGATCTTGACCGGTTCATCCGGTTTTGGAAAAGATAGGAGCTCCTCATAGGAAGAGGAAAGTTTGTACAATTTTCTATCCTTGGTTGAGGGATTAAGCCCAGAGGCTGGGAAATCCCACTGCTTAAGTAAGGCATCTTTAAACAATTTAGGCATAGGTATTACCTCGTTATCCTCCTGTTCCTCTGTGAAATAAGGTAAGTTCTCCTCCGGGGGGTCAGTGGATGTGGAGGCCTGTTTCTCCTGGGCCGCCAATCCCGTAGAAATTCTAGCTTTGAGGAGGAGAGATTTGAACAATTGAGAAGGAAAAATAGTAATTGGAGTATTTGGGATTCCTCATCATCTGAGAGGCCTTGAAAGGGATCCTCATCCTCCTCCATATCCTCATATTCGTCCTGAGAGGAATCTGAATCATCCTGAATAGGAGCTCTAACCGCTGGGGAAGAACCCAAGGGGCGGGAGGGACGAGGAGGAGGAGGAGGTAAGGGAAGCTCATTGATGGTAGAGAGTTTAGCATCAATGGCCTTGGACAACACAGAAAAAATAGATTGGAATTCAGGAGGTAAACTAGAAATATCAGCAGGAATGGCAGAAGAATCCCTGAAGGCCTGGGAGGATCCTGGCTGGGGGGAATCTTCAATAATATCTGGTTCCTCTGGACCTATTCCCCATAGGTTAGGTTGGGGTCTGTCTAGGTTTGGCTCATCCAGAGATAACACAGGGACCCCAGAAGGAGGCAGACTAGAAGCCTCTGGGGGGTCTTGACTACTGAGTACTTGGGCCTGTACTTTCAAACGCTTTGCTGATTTATCATGGATTCTTTGTAGGGCTAGGTCCCTTCTCTTCTCAGCCCTGGTGACCTTGGTCGAGGGGCGGGCCCCTGAAGAAGAGGAGGTCGAGGCCTGGGGGATACTGGTAATCTCATCGCCTGTAGGCCTGGCCTCTCTGGGACCTTTAGTTGTGCCTCTCTTGGGAAAGGTAGCCATAGTCTGACAATTAGCAGAAGACCAGGCTGAGCCAAATAACTGAATAATTAGGGAGAAGAATTTCAAAGGCTTCCCAAGAGGAATGGATCCTGCTCCGAGGCCTCGGAGCTGCTGAGACTTGAGGACAATCTGGGCAAACCCAGAGTTCGTGCCCCCAAATACAGCGTGGCCAGCCTCCCTAAATTTTAATTAAAGTAACCAAGGCACTCTGGTTGGAGGCTTAGCCGGTGGAGAATTAAGCCTGAGCGTCCCAAAGCCCACTCCGGGATCCACGCGGTGGACTGAGGCCTACGCGGCTGGCAGGAGGCCAACACGAGAGGCCTAATTTTTAAAAAGGGCGCGAAGGCCTTCGCGCCGAAAAATCGCTCCGTAATGGAATTTCTTAAAGGGGAAGCGATCGACTAAGTCCAGGAGACTAGAACAAGCGTCTCACTCCGCAGGAGGTATTTCTTAAGCCCTTTATCAATAATACAATAATTTAGCAATGAATCAATACTTGCACCAAGACCTCCAGGCCAAAGGATTAAAAGAATCCACAAGCGGCAGCGGGGATCGTACACGGCAAGACAGCCGGGGGAAAACGAAACCGCAACTTCTCCCAAGAAAAAAAGCCGAGCCACAAACGGCTGGCGCTATTAGTGCAAGTAAATAAATAAGAACAAATAGATCTTACTACTTTTGAAGGGAAAGATCGAAGGGAAGGTGTTAGAATGTTGAACGAGCTATCACAATACAACCGCAGGATATGCGAACTGAGCGAATTCTGGGGAAGGGGCGGATCCGGCAAGCTTTTTTAACACTAGGCTCAGTTCCACCGGATTGGACATGAGCAACCCATGTGACTGCTGGACCCGCTCCTTCAGTACGGAGAAGCCAAATCTTGCACCAACAGGCATGCGCGCCCCTGCGACGGCCTCAGAGGGCGCTCTGGAAAAAGGTAAGACAAGTGGCCCTTCACTGACTCTAACTACTGCGCTATGCCTGCTCTTTGCTTAATGATTGCATGATTCACTCAACAACTGTAAAAATTCACTTAACTGTAGCCAAAAAATCATAAAACGGGGGCACAACTCACTTAACCGTCTTGCTTAGCAACATAAATTTTGGGCTCAGATATGGTTGTAAGAGAGGACTCCTGCAGTCTTCACACAGCACAATGGCCAGATTCTTGATCTGTTTTGGTTTTGTGTGTCTACCACTAGTTCTGACCGTGTGCAACTCAGACAATCTTGACAGACTGCTACCCCTGGTATATGGTTCTTAGCAAGTTTTCACATCTGTTTTACTAGACTGAATAGAAAACATCTGACCTTGGCTGAACTTGTAATTAAAAATTCAATGACTTGACTTTGTGACTCCACAGATCTTAGAATTGCAGGATTGGAAGATGCCATTTAGGACACAAAGTGCAGGATGCAAATTGAAGCATCCATGACAGATGGCTGTTTAATCTTGCTTGAATACATATAGTGAATTGGAGCCCGTTGCATCCGTTTGATTGGTTCCACTGTCAAAATTATTTTTTCAACATTCATTTCGAATCTTTTTTCTTGTAACTTGAATCCTGCATTTTGTGTGTCTCCTCTCCTGACCCCTACGAAAGAATAGAAAAAAGGTCCTGACCTTTTTCAGTGTAACTTTCTTTCACTGACCTAAGTGCTAAAGCCCACTGCAACAATATCGCCAAAAAGGCTTCTAGAGTTGTTAACCTGATCCTACGTAGCTTCTGCTCTGGCAATCTCACACTACTCACAAGAGCCTACAAAAGTTTTGCCAGACCCATCCTTGAATATAGCTCATCTGTCTGGAACCCATACCACATCTTGGACATCGACACCCTCGAAAACGTCCAAAGATACTTCACCAGAAGAGCCCTTCACTCCTCCACTTGAAACAGAATACCCTACGAAAATAGACTAACAATCCGGGGTCTAGAAAGCTTAGAACTATGACCCAATAGTGTCAACTCCTAACCCCCAACATTTCTCCCTTAGACTATCCACGATTGACCGCTCCAGGTACGTAAGAGGTCAGTAAGGGGTGTAAATAAGTGCACTAGTGTGCCTTTCGTCCCCTGTCCAATTGTCTCTCCTTTATCTCATATCTCATATATATTTTCTTCCTTTCATATATCTTCTCCTCTATTTTTATATCTTTTCTTCTACCCTTTTCTTTATATATATTACTACATGTCTATTTTCTTCAATATGTATTGTGTATTGGACAAAATAAATAAATAAATAAAATAAATATTTGAAGGACACTATAATAGCCTTATCTCTCCCCACCTCAAGAGCTAAGTATACCCAGTTCTTTCAGCCTTTAAGGAGTTAGCTTCAAATCCCCAGATCACATGCACTGTTATTTCAGAAGTTCTTACAATTTGATCTTTTCTAAAACGAGGTGCCCCAAACTGAAGACAGAAGGTCTGAACAAAATAGAATGGAACTATTAGGTATGTAAAAATAACATCTTTTCACCTTAATGCCTAAATAAGCCATCCAAGATTAAACTCCATTGTGCAAAACCACCACACACGAAAATGCATGTGAACATTCTTAAATTTCCAATGTAACATTTGACTTTTTAAGGAGAACGCAGAGTTGATATTATATTCTTTTTTAAAAGGGCACATATCATCTGTTGTCTGTTTGGTGAATATGCCATTATACAAGTGACTACCTGTATAATGATGTGTTTCGAGCAAGCAGGTATTAGAAAACAAGGAAATATTCATGCTGTTACCACTAACAAACCTGACTGCCAAATTTTTTTTAAAGAAAAGGATTAATCAGCTGACGTTATAAAAACCATGTTAAGCAACAGTGAATCAAAACTGGCAATTTAGAATAATTCATCAGAAATTGCTAACTGTAATCTAACCATCAGCCAGAAACTATTAATATATTTCAATACAAATGAAATAACACTTTGCAACAACATGGGACAATTACTGAACAAAGTCCATGTCATTTCCAAGAAACAAGCACCTATTTGAAAATAGCAATCTCCCTTTTTGTTGGTATCTTAATAGCCAAAGATTCAACAGAAGCAGTGCCCTCACAAGTGGCTAGTATTATGAGAACTTTTATTGCTATATTTCACTCTATTATAAGGCTGGAAAAGAAATTATACTAATACCTGTATCTGCTCATTAGTAATAAAGGAAGCTACAAAGCAAATAGCCTCACAAGGGAGACCTTGGTTTTATGGAATATCTGACACTTTTCGACCTAGGACCAATTTACTAAGCAACCTTTCAAAGTTACCAGGGATCTCTCCAGGGCTATAACCAGATTCACAGTTTCAGTAGCTGTTCCTTCCACACTCACATGACTACATTTTGAGCTCTCAGCAACCAGCCCACATTTATAGCTTTTTGCAACATCTGCAATTTCATGACTGTGATTAATATTGTTTTATGCTGGAAACCAGCATTTGTTTCCTGGATTGTGTGGTCTCAGTTTGTGATCTACCCAGAGGCTTCCTGAAGTCAATAGTGGAAGCAGGATTTGCTGAATGACTGCAGTGATTGACTTGTCTCCAAGGGTCCCTTCCAACTGTATTCTGATTGCTTTTCATCCCCTTTAACTACTTTCTGAATTGGAGGGGGGGACAGGATCCACTAGAGGCAGAGAGATTACCTGTTATGGATCCTGCCGCCCTTCTATTCCAAGCAGCATTTAAGGCTTCAGTTGGACCATGCAACCAACTAACAGGAACAAAGCCCAGCTTCTTCTGAAACCCCTCTAGATCTACCTGTTGCCCAGGTGGACCGATCTAGTGGGTCCATCCTCCCTTCAATGGCAGAGATGCTACAGAATTCCATGATAATCAGGATTTCATCTAACCATGACAAGAGTCACCGAGAGCCCCTTTAACTAATATTGCCATTTCCTTAGTGATTGTCCATTGTATATTTAACATTCTATTAATGTCCTCTTGCACTTTTTGCCAAAATTCCTGCACTATGGGGCATTCCCAAATCATATGCATAAACACTCCTTTATCTTGACACCCGTGCCAACAATTACCCCTGACCTTCTGCTGAAAGTGTGTGAGTATACCACTTATGTAATATTTTCCTTCTCATTTCCCTAATTCTTGTATTCTTAATTTTCCTTATATTTTCTACTGTATTTTCCATCTCTTGTACCTCTACCTGTATCTCATTTTGCCACCATTTAGTCAATTCTTGAATCGTGTCCCCGTCTGACTGCACTAGCAACTTATATATATTGGTTGCTTGCGCCTTTATACCCTCACTTTTTTCTCTTATTATTTTCTCTAACCCTGTCTCCTCCCTCAATACTACTTCTTTATTCTCCCTTTCATTGAGATATTTACATATTGCATTTATTTGTAGCCATCTTTCCTTACAGTGGCCATGAATATCTGTGCCAACTCAAACCCCACTCCCGGAGAAAGCAAATCCCCCAAGACCATAAAAACTCCACTGTTAGCCTAGAAATAGAATCAAGCTCATTTCTTCTATCCCAGAGTCTTGGTTGATGCCATGTCTAGAACCCAACTTGCTATGCCTCCTAAAGGTCATCCATCCCCTTTTCCAAACCCAAATACATACCAGGGGTTTTGGATTTTGCTATCATCAAAGTGAGCCCTGCTACTATTGACAGTTAGTCAGAAGCCATGATGGTGGTTAGAATGCAGTATTGCAGGCTAAGTCAGCTCATTGCCAGGCATTTAATCCTGATCCGCTCAAACTCAGTCTTCCATCCTTCTGAGGTCAGTAAAATGAGGACCCAGATTGTCACTGGCAATATGCTGACTCTGTAAACACCTTAGAGAATGTTGTAAACCACTATGAAGCAGTTTATAAGATTAAGTGCTATTGCTATTGTTACTAATAGTTAACAGTTTATTCTTGGGCACCAGTAGGGTTATGTTTGGGGAGTTGTTTGTTTTAATTTTCCTGTAAGTTACCCAGAGCCACTTGTATGAAATGGGTAGATATATAAATGACAGAAATAAATACATAGGGGAAAAGCCATAGCTTATTATTAACCTGCAAACAGACAATACTAAGCTAGGTTGTGCAACAGTATGATCTGGATGAGCTTTGGCAGTTTCCTAGCTGTACATCTATAATATAAACTTGGGGGGAGGAGGGCAGAGATCTGAGCAGGATCCAAAATGCACACAGATAAAACAACTGGCAGACAGAAAAAGATTGGTATTTGAATCCATGCACATATAGTTGTTATATCTGAAAACTGAACTGGGATCTTTAAAATACCTTAGATTTAGAGCATTTTTCAAATACTTAAAATAAAATTCTCAATATTTAGATATGGAAGAGTTCAGGAATTACAAATGTCATAAACTATTATCACATCTAAAATGAAAGCAAATTTTAATTCCTTTTTCAGTACAAAGTATGCTCCCAAGGAGAAATGTATTTGCAAGGGGGGGGGGATCTGTTTTTCCACTGCCGTGGCCAGTTAGGTCCTACATTAGCAGCAGCAGTTAATCTCCCTCTTTTAAACAAATGCTTTGAAATCCCATAAAGTTTGGTATATATTTAATTTCAAAGACCAAAGTAGCAAAAAGGCTAAATATCACTTTTCCCCTGTCCAAAAGCTTTCTTATGTATACAATTTACAAGGAAACTGTTATCCAATCTGTTATCCTTATATAAAGCTGAACTACTTCTTTTGCTTCTTGATTGTAAATTTATGGGGACTTTGAAAAGTAACTCTGAGCTGTTAAATACATACGAGGAGTTACTTAGTATTAGTCACAAACAGATGAAAGTCACCATCCCCCAAGGGGAAATGGAAAAAAAACCCTGTAGCTGCACACTTGTGGGGCTACCCAGAATGAGGCACTTATCTTGTCAGATCAACTGTATTACACTTGCCTTTCTGATACATGAAATGAACTCTGCTGAAAATATGGAAACTGTTACCATCACATGAACACTAATAACCAGCTTGTCTACCAGATGGTACTTTTCATGACAGAATAATGGAGGAGGGAACAAGTCTAACACTCGATATCATTTGGTGTTCTTATTCCCCTATCTAGACCTCTGCAGCTTCCTTATGGTTCTCTGATATCCTACAGCATATGCAACATTAAATCAAGTGCGGAGAATGAAAAAGGAAGGAAGCTGAAGCAAAAGTGCTTTTTCTAAAGACAATTAACTGGACTTAATTTTTTCCCCTTGAAGATGTTTCGCTTCTCATCCAAGAAGCTTCCTTAGCTTTAGCCTGGATGACTGAGAATATTTATAAGATAGCTGAACCTATTGGAGATAAAACCAAATTCCATATGTACATATATACATCTTTGGTTCCAACATTAGGTGTTACTCTGTTCACAGTGAATCCATGACATACTATATACCAGTGATGGCTAACTTTTTTCTATTTGTGTGCTAAAATCGTGCGTGTTGACACCCATAATACAATGCGCATGTCCCCCCAGGCATGCGCATGGGACCCCCGCATGACCCCAACTCCCTCTGCCCCCCCTCCACGCGCTCCTTCTGTCCCCTCTGGAGGCCTCCAGAGCCTAGGAGAGGCCATTTTTGCCCTCCTGGAGGCTCTAGGAAAGCCTTGGGAGCCTCGGGAGGGTGAAATATGGGCCTCCCAGAAGTCCTGAAATGGGCCAAAAATCAGCTGGGTGGTGGGAGGTGGGCAGGCATGCCTGGTGGAGCTGACCTGGGGGGATGGCTCATGGGCTGGGAGAAATGGCTCTGGGTGCCACTTCCGACCCACGTGCCATAGGTTTGCCATCACGGATGTATACTATTAATTTTTTTTGTTTGAATGCTTTTAAACTATATTGGAGCTTTTTAAGTCCTTTAGTCATATTAATTGGATTTTTAGATGTACAGTGTTCCCTCGATTTTCGCGGGTTCAAACTTCGCGAATAGCCTATACCACGGTTTTTCAAAAAATATTAATTAAAAAATACTTCACGGGTTTTTTTCTATACCACGGTTTTTCCTCCCGAATGACATCATGCGTCATCGCCAAACTAATAATTTTTGCAAATAAATCACAAAAAAATTATTATTATTGTTAATAAATAATTATGTTTATAAATATCAGGATCACTAAGTGTCTTATTCAACGGTGAGTACCAGTAATAATGATGAGTAAATGATTGTTAAGGGAATGGGAAATGGTAATTTAGGGGTTTAAAGTGTTAAGGGATGGCTTGTGATACTGTCCGTAACCAAAAATGGTGTATTTACTTCCGTATCTCTACTTCGCGGAAATTCCACTTTCGCGGGCAGTCTCGGAACGCATCCCCCGCGGAAATCGAGGGAACACGGTATTTGCTATGTTCTTTTGATATGCTGTGAGCCACCCTGAGTCCTCGAAGAGGGGCAGCATACAAATCCAATAAATAAATAAAATAAATAAATTTAAAGTAAGACCCATAGTCTAACACAGGGGATAGGCAAAGTTGGCTCTTCAACTTTGTGGACTTCAACTCCCAGAATTCCTGAGCCAATCATGCTAGCTCAAGAATTCTGGGAGTTGAAGTCCACATGTCATAGAAGAGCCAACTTTGTCTACCCCCGGTCTAACAGATTTAGAAATGTTAAAACTGTATCACTTGCACAATGACTGAATTGGGGGGGGGGGGATCAATATTGGTTCTATATTAGGTAGCAGATGTAGGGGGGGAAATGGTCCTATTGACCTTCCTATAGATGTTTACATTTCAAAATGGTCAAAATGTTAGCTTCTCAGTCTCCTGGAGGGTTTTAATCCGCCTTCTAGTAAGGATTCTGAGATGGTTCAGGAGTTTTTGGCAATCACGGGGTTGACCCAACTTATTTTGGGAACAACTCACATCTATGGTCACATATTTTTTCCCCTCTAAGGATAATAGCAATATGATCTGGAATTGTAGGATATCTATTTACAGTATATCCTGCTTTTATTATTTTTATAAATAATTCAAGATGGCAAACATTCTAGTACTTTCCCCTCCTCCTATTTTTCTCACAACAATAATCCTGTACGGTGTGTTGGTCCCACTTAGCTAGCTTTCATGTCTAAAATAACATTAGAACTCAGTCTCTTGGTTTCTGGCTTGTGCCTTAACCGCTAGAGTAGACCAAACTGGCTATCAACATTATTATGAATGCCCTGCCATAGGCAGATCACTGTTAACCCTTGTACAGTGGAACCTCAAGATACGAACCTAATTGGTGCAAGGAGGATGTTCGTAAGACGAAAGGTTCATAAGACGAAACATTGTTTCCCATAGGAAACAATGTAAAGTCAATTAATCCGTGCAACCAAAAAAAAAAAACGCAAAAAAACCGCTGCCGCCCGGCTGTCACCTTTTAAAACAGCCTGGGGGCTTCTCAGCGACCTCCCCAACGCCGAACGCCAAACCCGAACTTCCGGGTTCAGCGTTCGGGAGGCCGCCGAAAAGCCCCCAGGCTGTTTTAAAAGGTGACAGCCGGGCGGCGGGGCTTCCCAGCAGCCTCCGAACACCGAACGTGGAAGTTTGGGTTTGGCGTTTGGCTTCGGGAGACGGCTGGGAAGCCGCACGGCTGTTTTAAAAGGTCACAGCTGGGCTGGGGGGGTTGCTGGGAAGCCCCCCAGCCCGGCTGTGACCTTTTAAAACAGCCGCGCGGCTTCCCAGCAGCTTCCCGAAGCCGAACGCCAAACCCGAACTTCCGCATTCAGCTTCGGGAGACAGCTGGGAAGCCGCGCGGCTGTTTTAAAAGGTGACAGCCAGGCTGGGGGGCTTCCCAGCAACCTCCTGAACCGAACCCGGGGTTCAGAAAAATTTTGCCTCTTCTTACGAACTTTTTTCGAGTTACGAACCGGCGTTCGGGAGGCTGCTGGAAAGCCCCGCCGCCCGGCTGTGACCTTTTAAAACAGCCGCGTGGCTTCCCAGCTGTCTCCCAAAGCCGAACGCGGAAGTTCGGGTTTGGCGTTCGGCTTCGGGAGACAGCTGGGAAGCCGTGCGGCTGTTTTAAAAGGTCACAGCCGGGCGGCGGGGCTTCCCAGCAGCCTCCCGAACGCCGGTTCGTAACTCGAAAAAAGTTCGTAAGAAGAGGCAAAAATTTTTTGAACCCCGGGTTCGTATCATGAGTTGTTTGTAAGACGAGGGGTTCGTATCTTGAGGTACCACTGTATTCTCTCAGCTCCTATTTGTTGCAAGGTAAAATAAATAACCAGGTCTTATTCAGTCTTCAGCCTTCCCTTTCTGATTTGATTTATAGCTCCAGAGAACCCTAAAGGAAGCGGAATGACTGGATCACTTCTAATTGGATTTTAGACCAGGAGATAGGAGTGAGATAACATCAATAACATTTGTAAATGACCTCTGGCAAGATTGAGATGAGGGCAGTGCATCACTCCTATCCCTTCTTGATATTTATTTATTTTTATTTATTTTTATTTTATTTATTTATTTATTTTGTCCAATACACAATACATATTGAAGAGAATAGACATGAAGTATTATATATAAAGAAAATGATAGAAAAAAAGATATAAAAATAGAGATGATATATGAAAGGAAGAAAAGATATATGATATATATAAGATAAGGAGAGACAATTGGACAGGGGACAAAAGGCACACTAGTGCACTTATGTACGCCTCTTACTGACCTCTTAGGAACCTGGAGAGGTCAATCGTGGATAGTCTAAGGGAGAAATGTTGGGGGCTAGGGGTTGACACTACTGAGTTCCATGCTTCAACAACTCGATTGCTAAAGTCATATTTTTTACAGTCAAGTTTGGAGCGGTTAATATTAAGTTTGAATCTGTTGCGTACTGTTGTGTTGTTGCAGTTGAAACTGAAGTAGTCATTGACAGGCAGGACGTTGCAGCATATGATCTTGTGGGCTATCAGTACTATCAATTATGATGAATGGAAATCTAAATAATCCACCATTTTTAAAAAGCCAGCACTTGCCTTTCATGCTCAAAATATATTTTGTCTTTATAATCCTGCATATATTTGGATTATCCAAAAACTAACATAAAAGAGTAAGCTACCCAGCCACTAATATCCCAAATAAATTTATGTAAGTGTAAAAGTATCCTGCGTCCTAAATGAAAGAGAATAAGTGATTTTATTGAAATTCCTGCTATTCTCGGAAGAGCACTTTCCATTCCCTATTCAGCCTTGTTAGGATATTGCATCCTGGGTGACTATGGCAGCAAAGTGAGACGCAGGGTGAGAATCTATCCATCACCCGGCTCAGAATCAACAGGGGTGCTTTTTGAAGCCACTGCAGAAGCCTGAAAAAGGTTTTCATTTATTATGCATCAATTGTGACTGTGGAAAAGAGATAAGAGACTAAGAGGATTTAAACTAAAAATAACTTTTGAAAATAGATGTAGATATGAGATAAAAACTAAACACGTACCTGTAAACATAAAAGAACAAATTGGAAACTCTATAAACCACAAAAGTTGCAATTCACTAAAATGGCAAATTCATATAAGCCACAGCATACATGTTCTTTTTGCCCAGGAGTTCCTATGCCAGACTAGATTTTAGAATCTAGTATTGTATTGTTCTCTAGGGCCTTTCCCCCCTTTTCTTTTGAAATATTCAACGGTTTTCTGAATTACATGACCTTTGTCCAGTATATTATTCCATTTCATTTTTGTCTATCCTTTCCATTACAAAATGGTCCTCTATCTTGAATAGATATCTATCCTTTCCATTACAAAATGGTCCTCCAACATCTTGAATCTCCAATGACCTACGTTAGGGTCCTCTTTGTGGACTTCAGTTCAGCATTCAATACCATTGTATCGGACATTCTCTTAACCAAACTAAATCAGCTAGCGGTACCTGAACACACTTGTAAGTGGATCACAAGCTTCCTAACAGACAGGAAGCAGCAGATGAAGCTAGGAAAAATCACATCAGATACATGTACAATTAGCACAGGTGCCGCCCCGAGTCTACGGAGAGGGGCGGCATACAAATCTAATAAATAAATAAAATAAATAAAGGCTGTGTACTCTCACCACTTCTCTTCTCTCTATACACTAATGACTGCATCTCAAACGATCCATCTGTTAAACTACTGAAGTTTGCAGATGATACAACAATGATCGGACTCATTCGAGACAATGATGAATCCGCATACAGATGGGAAGTTGAACAACCATCCTTGTGGTGTGACCAGAACAATCTAGAACTGAACACACTCAAAACCGTAGAAATGGTGGTAGACTTTAAGAGAAACCCTTCCACCCTTCCACCTCTCACAATACTAGACAACACAGTATCAACAGTAGAGACCTTCAAATTTCTAGGTTCTATCATATCTCAAGACCTAAAATGGTCACCTAACATCAAAAACATCATCAAAAAAGCACAACAAAGAATGTTCTTTCTGCGCCAGCTCAGGAAGCTCAAACTGCCCAAGGAGCTGCTGATACAGTTCTACAGAGGAATCATTGAGTCTGTCATCTGCACCTCTATAACTGTCTGGTTTGGTGCTGCAACCCAACAGGACCGACACAGACTTCAGAGGATAATCACAACTGCAGAAAAAACAATTGCTGCCAACCTGCCTTCCATTGAGGACCTGTATACTGCACGAGTCAAAAAGAGGGTGGGGAAAATATTTACTGACCCCTCACATCCTGGACACAAATTGTTTCAACTCCTACCCTCAAAACGTCGCTACAGAGCACTGCACACCAAGACAACTAGACACAAGAACAATTTTTTTCCGAACGCCATCACTCTACTAAACAAATAATTCACTCAACACTGTCAGACTTTCTACTAAATCTGCACTTCTATTCTACTAGTTTTTCTCATCATTCCTTTCATCCATTTCCTCCCATGTTGACTGTATGACTGTAACTTGTTGCTTATATCCTAAGATTTTTATTAATATTGCTTCTTCATTGCTTATTTGACCCCTATGACAATCATTAAGTGTTCTACCACATGATTCTTGACAAATGTATATTTTATTTTATGTACGCTGAGAGCATATGCACCAAGACAAATTCCTTGTGTGTCGAATCACACTTGGCCAATAAAAATTCTATTCTATTCTATTCTATTCTAAGGGGTTAATGGTAAAACACTACATGAAATTAAAAATTATAATAAAAACCAAGAACAATTTACTGAAATACATTGATATGGTTACAAACTGTAATATAAATCTATAATTTAGGATCTCTTTCCGTAATTATCTCATTAGCACGTAGAACCTTTGAGTAATCCAATGTAGTGTTATATTATTATAATACAATTAACAGAGTGCAATACTGAACTATACACAACAAATGATCATAGATTTTCTCCAGAGCTCCTTATACAACCTGCAAGGAGAAGAAAAAAGAACATCTGTGGGATTATAGGATGCTTTGGCAGTGAGGTGAGACATAATCAGCTTGCCATGTAAATAACAATTTGCTGAGTGTTTTGTGGCAAGCAAGAATTTTACCTAGGAAATCACCTGTGTTGTTATTTCAGGAATACAAGTTACTTCAAGTTTTGGGAGCAGTATTCAGGAAGGTATGAAGTCATGAGAAGAAAATAAACTGCATAAAAGTGGAGCAGCTGGTCAACTGCAGGTTTTAACCTTCCATTTTGTTTTCCCTTCCCTGCACTGTATCCAGTATTTTGCTCTTTAACCATAAATAAATAAAAAGTATCCAAAATCAATGCTTCCACAGGTTCTTCCACTGTTAGGCATCACACCAGGCACAAACAACAAATATTGAATTTCCAAACATGCAACCCTACATTCAGAACCTGGCTTTAAAGACATCAACATCATCATCATCATCATCATCACCATCATCATCTATTAGACTTTTATGCCACCCCTCTCCGAAGACTCGGGGCGGCTCACAGAACACAATACAAAAACAATATGTGTACAAATCTAATAATTAAAAAGTATAAGCTAAAATCCCATTACATTAAAAAGCAGTCAATAACTCAATCACATCCACATATAACATTTAACGGTCAGAAAAGGGGGGCATGATCTAACTGCACCATACCTGGCGATATAGATGGGTTTTGAGGCTCTTGCGAAAGGCAAGGAGGGTAGGGGCAGTACGAATCTCCGGAGGGAGCTGATTCTAGAGGGCCGGGGCCGCCACAGAGAAGGCTTTTCCCCTAGGTCCCACCAGACGACATTGTCTGGTCGACGGGACCTGGAGAAGGCAAACTCTGTGGGACCTAATCGGCCGCTGGGATTAGTGCGGCAGAAGGTGGTCCTGTAAATAATCTGGTCCGATGCCACATAAGATGACTACAGGTAGTCCTTGAGTTATGACCATTCAGTGGTGATAACAGAGCTAATTTTGCTTTAGGGCAGCAATCCCCAACTTTTCTACCTGGGGTTGGGGACACAAGGAATGGTTCTGTGTGAGTGGCAGGTGTGTGCATGAGTGCACATATCTCTATTTGCACAAGTGGTCGGTGTGCTGCACACAGTTCTAAAAGGGCTGCAGCCTGGTAGTAGGATGCAGCATAGGAGTTGGGTATGTGCAAAGTGTTCTAGAGCAGTGTTTCCCAACCTTGGCAACTTGAAGATATCTGGACTTCAACTCTCAGAATTCCCCAGGCAGCATTCGCTGGCTGGGGAATTCTGGGAGTTGAAGTCCAAATATCTTCAAGTTGCTAAGGTTGGGGAACATTGTTCTAGAGTAGGGCAGCCCCAACTTAGAATGTGTATTTCTAAGCTTCTTCCTGCCAAACCTTCATTATGATTAGCGAGGCTCTTAATATAGATTCTGCTCACATATATCAGGAGGCAAATGCTACTTGTAGTAGACAATCTCAAATATATCCAGGTTCCAGTCTATACAGAGTTTCATAGGTGCTAAACAGCATCTTGTTGCACTTGCAAACAAAACAGATACAACTCCTGCAATAGATGTGTTATCTTAGAATAATAGTCCACCATTCCCTTTATCAGGAGGATAGTCACGTTTTGCACTAGCTGAAATTTCTGAATGGTCTCTAAAGGCAGCTGCATGTAAAACAAATTAGAGTAATGGAGATGTGACGTGACAAGTATATGAGTGACCATTGTTACATTTGGTATTGTCCTGGAATCAGCTGGTTTCTGAATAAGCAGCTACTCTGTTTTGCCTGGGCTGACAAGTGCTGTTCACTAGGCAGATAATAACAGCTTCCAAACACTGGGTCAATACTTCCACCGTACCTCCTGTTTGGCCCTGGTAGTATAGATATATAACTGAATATTATCTGCATATTGATGAAACCTCTGTCTGTCTGCGTCAGGGGTGTCAAACCGGCGACCTGTGGGCTGGATTGGTCACGTACAGGCCACGCCCACCCCAGCTCCGCCAAGGGGGAAAATGTCACAATGCATCAGGTGAGGGCAATGCGATGCCATGAGTTTGACACCAGTGGTCTATGGTCTATATCAGGGGTCTCCAACCGCCGGTCCGCGGACCGGCACCGGGCCGCTGGGGGTTTTCAGCCGGTCCGCGGCGCCAGGGCCCCCTCGGCCTTTCCGCGCTGCCCACCGCCCGCCCGATTTGCCCCCTCTGCTCCTCTGCCACCTCCTGCCTTTCACCGCAGCTCCTCCCGCACCCGGAACGCACGTCCTGCCCGCCTCACATTTGCCGAGAGGACTTTCGCCCCGGGCTCTCAGCAAGGGGGCTGCATGAGAGGCGGGGCCGGCGGAAGGTGATATTCAATGTCGGGGGCGCACGGGCGGTCTTGCGCGCGCTCCCTATCTCCCTGCTAGCCCACTCGGAATACGTATTCAAAATAAGAAAAGCCTTTGCCGGCAAAGGCTTTTCTTATTTTGAATACGTATTCCGAGTGGGCTAGCAGGGAGATAGGGAGCGCGCGCAAGACCGCCCGTGCGCCCCCGACATTGAATATCACCTTCCGCCGGCCCCGCCTCTCATGCAAACCCCCTTGCTGAGAGCCCGGGGCGAAAGTCCTCTCGGCAAATGTGAGGCGGGCAGGGCGTGCGCGCGTCACCGCTGAGAAGAACGGAGAGAGAACGAGAGTGAGTGAAAGCAACAGACAGCAAGATAGAGAGAAAGTGAGAAAGAGAGAGTGAGAGAAAGGGGGGGAGAGAAAGAGATAGCAAGAGAGAGAGAACAAGAGAGAGAAAGAGCGTGAGAAACAAAACAAGAGAGAAAGAGAGAGAGAGAGAAAGCAAAAGAGACAGAAAGAAAACAAGAGAGAGAAAGTAAGAAGAGAGAGAAAGAGGGGGAGA
Organism: Erythrolamprus reginae; assembly: GCF_031021105.1. Classification (NCBI taxonomy): domain Eukaryota; kingdom Metazoa; phylum Chordata; class Lepidosauria; order Squamata; family Dipsadidae; genus Erythrolamprus; species Erythrolamprus reginae. The sequence goes on from NC_091950.1 coordinate 412,213,723, forward strand.
GAGAGAGAAAGAGAGAGGGGGGAGAGAGAGAAAGAGAGGGAGAAAGAGAGGGAAAGGGGGGAGAGATAGCAAGAGAGGGAGAGAGAAAGAGAGAGGGAAAGGGGGAGAGAGGGGGGAGAGAAAGAGGAGATAAAGGAAGAGGAGAGAGAGAAAGGAAGAGAAAGAAAGAAAGAGGGATAGAAAGAGAGAGAGAGTGAGAGATGCTCAGTGAGCCTTTCTTTGAAGTTGCCTTTCTTTCTTTCTTTCTTTCTTTCTTTCTCTTTTTCTTTCTCTCTTTTACCTTTCCTTCCTCTATTTCTTTTCTTTCTCCTTCCTACCTTCTTCCCTCCCTCCCTCCAGTCCTTCCTCTCTTACTCTCCCCTTTCATAAGTTTCCTTGCTTCCTTCCTCTGTTCCTGTCCCTTCCCTCTTTCCTTCTTTCTTCCTTCCTTCCTTCCTTTCCTCCCTTCCTTTCCTCCCTCCATTTCTTGCTTTCCTTTTCCTTCCTCCCTTCTTTCCTCCCTCATTCCCTTCTTTCACTCCTTCCTCTCTTACTCTCCCCTTTCACACCTTTCTTTGCTTCTTTGCACCCTTCTTCTGTTCCTGTACCTTCCCTCTTTCCTTCCTTCCTTCCCACCCTCCGTCCATTCATTCACCCATTCCTCTCTTGATCGCCCCTTTTACGGCGCCGCTGACAGCTAGCTCCCCCCCTCCCCCCCCCCCCACCGGGCCATGGAAAACTGGTCTAGTTGAAAGCCGGTCCCTGGTGCAAAAAAGGTTGGGGACCTCTGGTCTATATGGCTGACATTTTTCAATGCTTAGTGTACATATTAAATAAAATGGAGTAAAGGTTTGAGCCCTAGAACACAGTATTATTGCAGTATTACAGTATTTTTAGGCTCAAGCTTACCCACAATAATTGACTGTAATTGTCCACTAGTAAATGGACCCTACAATGATCAATCCCCAATCCTTGCAGGTAATCCAGAAGGAAGCAACTCCCAATATCAAATCTATCCATCCATCCAATAATTCTGCCGCACGAATCCCAGCGACCGGTTAGGTCCCACAGAGTTGGCCTTCTCCGGTCCTGTCGACTAAACAATGTCGTCTGGCAGGACCCAGGGGAAGAGCCTTCTCTGTGGTGGCTCCGACCCCCTAGAACCAGCTCCCCCCAGAGATTAGGATTGCCCCCACCCTCCTTGCCTTTCGTAAACTCCTTAAAACCCACCTCTGCCGTCAGGCATGGGGGAATTGAAACATCTCCCCCTTGGCCATGTAGTTTTGGTCTATGATTGATTGTGTGCTTGTTTTTTATATTTATATTGGGGTTGCTTTTATGGACTTTTTAACTTAAAACTGTAATTTAGATTGCTAAATATTAGATTTGTTACTATGTACTATGCACTGTTTTTGCCATTGTTGTGAGCCGCCCCAAGTCTGCGGAGAGGGGCGGCATATAAATCCAATAAATCTAATCTAATCTAATCCATCCATCTGTCCCAGACGCACTGATATAGGTATAAACATGGATATTACTACATAATCTGGTCCTAAGTGCTGCATGGCTTATCGCCCAGGCGAAGTCATCTGGCAGGACCTGGGGGAAGAGCTTTCTGTTGCAGCCCTGGGCCTTTGCAACGAACTCCCTCTGGAAATATGTACCGCCCCCCATCCATCCTAAACTTTCGTAAAGACTCATCTCTGCCAGCAGGTATGGAGGGCCGTGAGTGCTGAGACCTAATTCCAGCCGATGTTATGAGTAGCTAGACCCACTTGGGATGAATGTGGATGGTTGTGTTAGGGAAAACAGTATTTTAGGATTATTTAGTTCTAGCATTTTAATATTAGGTTTCTACATACTTGTATTGTATTTATTATGTTATATGCCACTGAGTCGGTTGAGAAGAGCGGCATAGAAGTCTAATTAAAGTCTAATTTAAATTAATTAAAGATGAAATGGATACAAATAGAAGGGGATATTAAGACTGGGATGGTAGGGATATTGTTGCCCTTATATTATAATAATAATAATAATAATAATAATAATAATAATAATAATAATAATAACAACAACAACAACAACAACAATAATAATAAAATATTAGATTTGTATACGGCCCCTCTCCGAAGACTCGGGGTGGCTCACAGCAATAATAAAACAATGTTACAGTGGAACAAATCTAATATTAAAAAAGAAAGTATATAAAACCCTATCATATTTAAAAAACCAAACAACACATACATACCAAACATAAAATATAAAAGCCTGGGGGAAGGTGTCTCAAGGTGGGTCTTGAGTACTGTAGTTTGTGAAAGACAAATAGGGTGGGGGCAGTTCTAATCTCCGGTGGGAGTTGATTCCACAGGGCCAGGGCCGCCACAGAGAAGGCTCTTCCCCTGGGGCCTGCCAAACGACATTGTTTAGTCGACGGGACCCGGAGAAGGCCAACTCTGTGGGACTTTATCGGTCACTGGGATTCGTGCAGTAGCAGGTGGTTCCAGAGGTACTCTGGTCCAATGCCATGTAGGGCTTTAAAGGTCATAACCAACACTTTGAATTAATAATAATAATAATAATAATAATAATAATAATAATAATAATAATAATTTTTTAGATTTGTATGCCGCCCCTCTCCGAAGACTTGGGGCGGCTCAATTGTGACCGGAAACTGATCGGCAGCCAATGCAGGCCACGGAGTGTTGTAGAAACGTGGGCAAATCTGGGAAGCCTCACGATGGCTCTCGCGGCCGCGTTCTGCACAATCTGAAGTTTCCTTACAAGACCTCTTAGGAATGAGGTGAGATCAACAGTAATAGTCTAAGGTTAAAGTTCAATATCTTATTTCAGGATACATTTATGCCCTCCTCCCCCTTCCCGAAATTGGATTGCTCTATTTGTGCAATTACAAGTAGCAGACAAAGGGTATATATGCAATCACACACAGAATATAATATAATATAATATAATATAATATAATATAATATAATATAATATAATATAATATAATATAATAGAATAGAATTTATTGGCCAAGTGTGATTGGACACACAAGGAATTTGTCTTGGTGCATATGCTGTCTGTGTACCTAAAAGAAAATATAGATTTGTCAAGAATCATGAGGTACAACAATGATTGTCATAGTCATGAGCAGGCCAAAATCCTTGGAAACTTGCTTATAATGGGTTTCTGGTATGGAAAGCAAAAGGCAAAAGTATTATTCAGGCTTCAGCATTGAAGAGAGATCATGAACCAGTCCGGGTTCAAAGAATTTTCTATTGGGAATTCCTTGCCTCATAAAGAGCTGCAGAAATCTCTCCAGCTCTGTCTTTCACTCAGCCCTTGAGAGTAGGGAAAAGATCCTTCATCAGGCCTTTCACATCTATGGCCTCCAGCTATTCCACATGCTTTGCAGGCAAATCAGCTTTGGGTGTCTCCGTGTTGCTTTCTGAGACAGACTGCTGTTCTACAGGGTCATCTGAAGCTGACCCTGGCCCTGAGAAATCCAGCAGGTAAAAAGAGCACTGCATTTTTCCATTCAAACCCTAGCGGCTCATCCATGACAGCATTCAATGTGTTTTCTGTATCAAGTCCAGGTTTATTCTTAACAGAAAAGCTTCCTGCTAATCCACTTCTTACAGAGCTATTTGGAGCTGCTATCCTATCACTTTCTCAAGTAACCTTTCACAAGAGGAGGTGGTTGGAGACAGGGTTAGACAGGAAATCCTTCACACACATTTAACAACCGTTCAAAATCAAGACAGCCTCCTTGGAACAGGTGCCCATAAAGCATTTCCATTGTAAAATCTCATGCTGGTTCCCCAAGCCACATGATCACATTTTGAGCATTTGTCAACCTGTTCACGTATATCATCAATTGTCCTGTGATCATGAGTTGTCGTGGCATAGTGGTTAGTAGGCAGTATTGCAGGCTAATTCTGCCTACTGTCACCAGTTCGATTTGACTCAGGGTTGACTCAGCTTTCAAAATGAGGACCTAGATTCGTGGTGGAAAACTTATGGCATGCATGCCACAAGTGGCACATGGAGCCAGATAGGAGGGTACGCGAGATGTTGCCCTATGTCAGCACCTTGGGGAAGGCTGTTTCGCCCTCTGGATGCTTCAGGGAAGCTTCCCTGAAGCCCCAGAGTGCAAAAAACTGCAACGGGCAAACTGGAAGTTTTGAAAACACACGTCCGGTTTGCCCATTGTGCTGTTTTTAGAACTCTGGGGCTTCAGGAAGCTTCCCTGAACCTTCTGGGGTACAAAAAACAAGACAATGGGCAAATTGGAAGGGGGGAGGGCACACGCGCACCCATGCTAGCACACTCACACACACCCTTTTGACATCCAAACAAAAAAAGGTTCACCGTCACTGACCTAGATCATTGGGAGCAAAATGCTGACTCTGTAAATCGCTTAGAGAGGCTTGTAAAGCACAGGGAGGCAGTATACAAGTCTAAGTGCTATTGATATTATGTGATTGTGATAGGGAAAATTGAAAGTAAATGGGACATTGGATTTGAGGTCAATTCCTCCTGCACAAAGGGAGAAATCTCTTGAGGTCTTGAAGAAAGAGACCTGGTGAAAACGTTAGTGAACACCAGCATTCTGAGACTTTCAGAAATTATTGGTTCCTACCGAGGTGGCGCAATGGATAGAGTGCAGTACTGCATGCCGCTAAAGCTGACTGTAGATCTGTAGGTCAGCGGTTCAAATCTCATCACCGTCTCAAGGTGGACTCAGCCTTCCATCCTTCTGAGGTGGGTAAAATGAGGACCCGAATTGTGGGGGCAATATGCTGGCTCTGTTAAAAAAAGTGCTATTGCTGTTATGCCCTTTGTTAAAGGGGCACTATAAATAAATGGTTATTATTATTATTATTATTATTATTATTATTATTATTATTATTATTATTATTATTATTATATGTATGTGTTGTTTGGTTTTAATATGATAGGGTTTTAGTTATTTCTTTTAATATTAGATTTGTGCTACTATAATATTGTTTTTATCATTGTTGTGAGCCGCCCCGAATCTTCGGAGAGGAGCGGCATACAAACAAACAAACAAACAAACAAATGAATGAATGAATGAATGAATGAATAAAAATAATAATAATTATTATTATTATTATTACCTTCCTTTTTGTCCCTGGCAGGAATAATCACATGTAGAGTACAGTAGTCCCTCGCTATACCGCGCTTCACCTACTGCGGCTTCACTTCATCACGGGTTTCTGAGGAAGTCGATTGGCAGATTTAAACAGCCCGCGGAACTCGATCGGCAGGTTTTTTTAAAAAAAAAAATATCTAAAATTGTAAATACTGTATTTAAATACTGTATCTAAAATAAATACTGTGTGGGAAGGGTTTATAAACAATTAAAACAATGAAAACTTACCAAACAATTACAATATAAATACTTAAATAAGTACTATCCCATCGCGGATTTCACTTATCGCGGCCAGGTCTGGAACGTAACACCAGTGATAGGTGAGGGACTACTGTATTAACTTCCCTCTGCCTGCAGATTGAGTTTGTATCAATCTGGCTGGCCATTCCCCTTCGCTCACCTGGCTTTGGCAGTTTTTTGCAACGAAGATGACCAAGGTGAGCACATGAAAAAGAGAAATCACCACCCCAGGAAATGGGCCCGGATTCTTATGCAGGGAGGGAGTGACTACCTCTGCCAAGGACTGAAAAGGAATGTATCAGGTAGGAACCAACGTTCATTTTCCAATGCTCTTGTCAAAGTAGTCATGTGTGGGATATACCCAATGGACGGGGAACAGCTGGGCCCACAGTGGAAGGGGTGGCAACTACTCTCTGGCATAAGTATCGATCTTGTAGTGGCAAACGGAGTAGGAGTGGACCAGTGGCACCTCTACAAATGTCCAGTATCGAAGCCTGAGTGGACCCAGCAGCTCAATTGGAAGCACTCCTGGTAGAGTGTGCCGTGATTTAGTCCGGGATTGGAATAGCCTTATGGTGATAAGGGGCGGCAATGCAAGTCTTCAGCCATCTCCCTATGGTAGAGGGGGACACCTTCCAACCCATGGTTGATAGCTGGAAGGAAACAAAAAGCGCTTCCGTCCCCCTGACGCCTTTGGTTCAATTTATGTATCTGTGGAGAGCTCGCCTAACATCCAAGGTATGCCAACGCCTCTCCCGGGGGTGGGATGCCCTAGGACAGAAGTCAGCCAAAATAACCTCCTGGACCCGATGGTACCAGGAGTTAACTTTGGGCAGAAAGGACGGGTCCAAGCACAGTACAACCCTGTCCAGTTGAAAGGTACAGGGCAGTCAATTCTGAAATTTGTTTGGCAGAGCTTATTTCCACTAGGAAGACAACCTTGAGGGTCAAAAAGTGAAGTCTGATCAACCACACGGGTTCAAAAGAAGAATCTGTGAGCACCTATTAAGACGAGGGACAGATCACATGATGGACGACGGGAGGGGGAAGGTTAGCGCCCCCCCCCGTAGGAAACTTCTCACTCTGGGATGGTGACGCCTCCCTCCCCAGACAGCTCTTACTTACTAACCCTTGCAGCCGAAGGCCAGTAGCAATTCACAAGCAATCCTGTTTTGGCAAACAGTCTTTCTCAGAGAAGCAATGAGAAGGTAGTAAACTCAATCTGCGTGGAGCTGATTTAAAAACCTTTCCTTGGCTGACTGAGTTGTAAAAAACTGCCAAAGCCAGGCGAGTGAAGGGGAATGGCCAGCCAAATTGATACAAGCTCAGTCTCCAGGCAGATGGAAGTTAATACCCGACACGTGACTACTCCTGCCAACAGTACTGGAAAACTTTCCCATTTTCACTCCTCCTGAGAGATAAATGCTAATGAATGTCAGTGCTTCAGCTCCTCTGGAGGAGAAAATGTTAGCAAATGCCAGCATTCTGAGCCTCCCAGGACTATGGCATTTACTAGTGTTTTTGCCAGATTTAAAGTCTCCAGCGCCCCAAGGGATGTACCCTCCAGAGGGGAAAGCTGGTGCTAGCTAGAGGAACAAAGATATTTGTTTCACAAATGGCTTCCAATTCACTGACATCCATAGATGCAAATACAACAAACTCAAACTCAACCCAGACAAGACAGAGTGGCTGTGGGTCCTGCCTCCCAAGGACAATTCCATCTGTCCGTCTATCACCCTGGGGGGAAGAATCATTGACCCCCCTCAGAGAGGGTTCGCAACTTGGGCGTCCTCCTCGATCCACAGCTCACATTAGAGAAACATCTTTCAGCGAGGGGGGGGCGTTCGCCCAGGTTCGCCTGGTGCACCAGTTGCGACCCTATTTGGACCGGGAGTCACTACTCACAGTCACTCATGCCCTCATCACCTCGAGGCTCGACTACTGTAACGCTCTCTACATGGGGCTACCTTTGAAAAGTGTTCGGAAACTTCAGATCGTGCAGAATGCAGCTGTGAGAGCAATCACGGGCTTTCCCAAATATGCCCATGTTTCTCCAACACTCCGCAGTCTGCATTGGTTGCCGATCAGTTTCCAGTCACAATTCAAAGTGTTGGTTATGACCTATAAAGCCCTTCATGGCACCGGGCCAGAATATCTCAGGGACCGCCTTCTGCCGCACGAATCCCAGCGACCAGTTAGGTCCCACAGAGTGGGTCTTCTCCAGGTCCCGTCAACCAAACAATGTCGCTTGGCGGGACCCAGAGGAAGAGCCTTCTCTGTGGCGGCCCCAACCCTGTGGAACCAACTCCCCCCAGAGATTAGAATTGCCCCCACCCTCCTTGCCTTTCATAAGCTGCTTAAAACCCACCTCTGCTGCCAGGCATGGGGGAACTAAGATACACTTTCCCCCTAGGCCTTCACAATTTTATGTATGGTATGTTTGTATGTATGATTGGTCTTTATATAATGGGTTTTTAACTGCTTTTTTAGTATTGGATTTTGTTGTACTCTTTTACTGCTGTTGTTAGCCGCCCCGAGTCTGCGGAGAGGGGCGGCATACAAATCCAATAAATAATAATAATAATAATAATTCCAAATTTGCCTTAGTGGTTAAGGCACTAGCTCTAGTCCCACCTTAGGCTGGGTGAAAGCCAGCTGGGTGAGCTTCGACCAGTCAGTCTCTCTCTAAGTCCAAATCATCATAGGGATGTTGTTGTGCGGAAAATAGGAGGAAAGAGTCTTATGTACTGTATATTTGCTGCACTGGTGGGTTGCTGTCGGTTCGCACCAGTTCTTTAGAACCGGTAGCTCTGATTCCAAGCTGAGAGAGAACTGGATTTCTGCATCTGTGAAGTGGGCTCGCCCTCCCACCCCCAGGTTATACTGACCTTTATCTCTGCTTCTGAAGCCCAGCTGATCAGAAGCGGCAGATTGAATTGCTGCCCCGCAGCTGTTTTCCGTGCTCCTTGCCTAGTTTGCAACGCGGATGTGTGCACAGTGAAGTACACACTCACACTGGTTGTAAAGCCAGTAGCAACCCACCACTGATTTGCTGCTTTGAGTTATGTACAAAAATAATAAAGATGGTATATAAATGTATTACTGAATGAACGACGTTGCAAGATATCACACCAGATTCTGTCTTGAGTCTTCTTCTAATTCCACAAAACACCCGAACATCGCAGCAGTCAATTAATAGTTCTTCCAGGTTATCCCTCTTTAACGGGACACTTTTAAAAGTATTGCTAGCCTTACACACGTTGCCTTAGAAACATAGAAACATAGAAGACCGACGGCAGAAAAAGACCTCAAGGTCCATCTAGCCTGCCCTTATACTATTTCCTGTATTTTATCTTACAATGGATCTATGTTTATCCCAGGCATGTTTAAATTCAGTTACTGTGGATTTACCAACCACGTCTGCTGGAAGTTTGTTCCAAGGATCTACTACTCTTTCAGTGAAATAATATTTTCTCACGTTGCTTTTGATCTTTCCCCCAACTAACTTCAGATTGTGCCCCCTTGTTCTTGTGTTCACTTTCCTATTAAAAACACTTCCTTTCTGAACCTTATTTAACCCTTTAACATATTTAAATGTTTCAATCATGTCCCCCCTTTTCCTTCTGTCCTCCAGACTATACAGATTGAGTTCATGAAGTCTTTCCTGATACTTTTTTTTGCAAGCAATTCCCTCTGGGAAAAGATACTTGAGGAAATGGTGGCTAATCGGCATTATGAATTCTTGGAGGATTATCTGAGCCAATCCAGTTCAGTTCAGGACTGTTTTGGCATCAACATTGCTATAGTCACCTTTCAAATGATCCGCATTAGAGGAAAGCAAAACTATTGTATGCTGATCTTCCCAGATCATTTAGCTCTTTTTTGTTTTGAATGGGATTTCCTTCTCAGCGGGACTTGCTGCTTTATGTTTTAAACCAGGAGTCCTCAGTCCCCAGGCCGCACAAGCAGTGGGAGAGCGAGAGAAGCTTCGTCTATGCAAGCACGGAAACTAGGTTGCATGGGAAACAACACACTAACCTGGTTGGTGGAAGACAGTTTTTCTTCCGAATGCCAGAAAGATTGAGGGCTGCTGTTTTAAACTGTTATTTTAAGTTTTTATTGTTTATTTTAATTCACAATACAGTGTCCCTCGATTTTTGCGGGTTCGAACTTTGCGAAAAGTCTATACCACGGTTTTTCAAAAATATTAATTAAAAAATACTTCGTGGGTTTTTTCCCTATACCACGGTTTTCCCCACCTGATGACATCATATGTCATCGCCAAACTTTCATCTGCCTTTAATAAATATTTTTTTAAAAAACTTTAATAAATAAACATGGTGAGTAATAATCTAAATGGTTGCTAAGGGAATGGGAAATTGCAATTTAGGGGTTTAAAGTGTTAAGGGAAGGCTTGTGATACTGTTCATAGCCAAAAATAGTGTATTTACTTCCGCATCTCTAGTTCGCGGAAATTCGACTTTCGCGGGTGGTCTCGGAACGCATCCCCCGCGAAAATCGAGGGAACACTGTATATTTTATTTGCTATTAATCTTATATTATGGAATATCCTCTGGATACAGTAGCAGATGAGCTATATGTATTTTAATTAAATAGACCTTTTCATGTGGTTTTAATTAAATAAACGTTACAAGATTAACAGTCAAGTAGGACAGGGGCCCTGGTGGAGACTGATATAGGCATTTGTAGCCACACTGGTACCCATAAGTGATAAGGTAGGAACTCAGTTCAAAATCTCAGTTCAGTAACAATGTAATTACTATTCTCCTTTTGGTGAATAACAGCATTGGTTTCATAGGAATGTTTCCTCCCAGTATATGCAGTATCTGACTGGATAGTCCTCGACTTACAATAGTTCATTTAGTGACTACTCAAAGTTACAACATTAGTGAAAAAAGTGCCCTATGACCATTTTTCACACATGGCCGTTGCAGCAACCCCATGGTCACATGATCAAAATTCAAATGCTTGGCAATGGACTCATATTTATGATAGCTGCAGTGTCCTTGGGTCATGTGATCACATTCTGCAATCTTCTTAAATCCACAGTAACCGAATTTAAACATGCCTGGGATAAACATATATCCATTGTAAGATAAAATACAGGAAATAGTAAGAGAAAATACAGGAAATTTATCCCATGCCTGGGATAAACATATATCCATTGTAAGATAAAATACAGGAAATAGTAAAAGGGCAGACTAGATGGACCATGGGGTCTTTTTCTGCCGTCAGTCTTCTATGTTTCTATGTTTCTTACAAGCAAAGTCAATGGGGAAGCCAGATTCACTTACCAACCAACTTACCAACTGCAGTGATTCACTTAACTGTGGCAAGACCCACTTCATAAATGTTTCCCCTTAGCAACAGAAATGTCGGGCTCGATTGCAGTCATACACAGTCAAGGACTACCAGTAGATGCAATTTACATTGATTCTGTAAAGCCTTCATTTCAATGGTTCATGATAAACTACTTCTAAACTCAAATCCTAGGGCATCTCAGGATCCCTCCATGGCTGGATAACTGCGTTCCTATCAAACAGACAACAAGTCGTCAAAATAGGAGCGCCATTTCCTCCCATTTATGACTGTATGTAACTTGTTGCTTGTATCCATAAGATTTTTATTAATATTGGTTGTTTCTTCATCGCTTATTTGACCCCTATGACAATCATTAGGTGTTGTACTTCATGATTTTTGACAAATGTACGAGGTTTGCCCAGAAAGTAATGCACCATATTTTTTTTCTCAGCCTACAGTAATGGTACAAATGGGAGGCCATTGCCGTAGCCAGGATGATCTTACAAAGAAGGATGCTGTTGCGGCTGCCTGGATGGCCCAGGCAGTGGATTGGTGTGTATGTTGCAAGGTAAATTCTTCCAGCCATGGAGATTCCGCTGGATCTCCTGGAACCATGATTGCTGTGTGTAGAGATACAATCAAGGCATCCACCGATGGAACTGTAGGATCTTCAAAAAGTCTGGAGTAACAATAGAGCCGCATCTCTGCTGCGGATGTATTGGGTCCCGATCCCGTGGTAGACAACTGGTGGGCTGAGATCCACAAACATTTTGGGGAAATGAATTACTTCCGGTGGTGCAAGCTGGTCTAAAAATAGTGGATCTGTTGTGTCTTGAGGTTAGGTGGACTCCGTAGTCAAATGGGGCAGGGCCAACCCCACTGCGATTTGAGCTTTGTGAAGTAGAAGGCGGAACAGATAAATTGGAAATAGGCCAACACAAGCTGGTTGCTCTGGTTGTGTTTCTCCATCTTCAGAAAGTTCAAATGTTGTTGTGGCTTTCTCCGGAGCCCTCAGAAGTGGTTCCTCATCTTCTTCATCCTCCTCCTTCTTCTCCTCTTCTTCCTCCCCCTCCATGTGTGCTGTAGTCCCTCTGAGCTGGGGACTATAGATTCTAAATTGGTACAATCTGATATCTCTGATTGAGTGGGGGAGGTTGTATTTTTATGCTTGGCTGCTGCTTTTCTACAAGTTTTGTCTAATGCTTTGTGCCTGCGTTTTTCATCCGCCTTCATTGCCCTTGGGTCTTTTGATGGATGTTTTTTGGGAGGAAGAATTAAAAGTCTGATCTGCCCTAGCAGATTCCTGGCTTTCCTGTGAATTCGTAGGCCTTTCCATTTCTCCACTGGGAGCTGTAGGGCTTGCTGGCTCCATTATAGTAAAATTCAGCAATAATGGTTACCTGGGTAATAAAATAATCAGAACTAAATTGCTATACCGAAATGTTACTTGTCGAACCTCAGGGGCTTGATGAATTGCAGTCTTATTTTATTGGTGGGATTGTCTGATGTGCCATGGTCTAGGAGTGTGGCCTTGGTATTCATTGGTGCCATGCCCCAGGGGCATGGCACACTGCCGGCCTGGGAGTGCAAAACTCCACTGGAATGGCTGGCAGCAGAAAAAAGGCCCAATATACACTCTATTTTTTTCTGGACTTGGAGAAATTTCTTGAGGTACAATCTGGCCTCCCCCCAGCTTTAATTGTGAAAATTGCTGCCCCTGAGGATTGCAATCTTTGCGATGTAGGCTCCAACTGCAGACAAAATTGGTTGCCTAGGCCTTGTGGTCTAAGAGGTGGGAGGGTGAGGGGAGGAGGCAGAAGGACAGAAGTTGTAGTTATGGTAGTCTTTACATTCTAACGTTTAAAATGGTGGCTCGCAGCAATTTCAACTAAGTTGATGATGTATCCGTCATCAACTATACAGTAGTCCCTCGCTATACCGCGCTTCACCTACTGCGGCTTCACTTCATCGCGGGTTTCTGAGGAAGTCGATCGGCAGATTTAAACAGCCCGCCGAACTCGATCGGCAGGTTTTTCAAAAAAAAAAAAAATCTAAAATTGTAAATACTGTATTTAAATACTGTATCTAAAATAAATACTGTGTGGGAAGGGTTTATAAACACTTAAAACAATGAAAACTTACCAAACAATTACAATATAAATACTTAAATAAGTACTATCAGTCGATAAATTCCCCATCATGGATTTCACCTACCGCGGCCAGGTCTGGAACGTAACACCAGCGATAGGTGAGGGACTACTGTACTCAGAATACCAAGGGAACCCTCTGAAAACTAGGCCCGACAGTCTGTATGTTATTACTGTAGCCGTCCAACTATCAGCAAAATATAAAATAGCGGACACACCCGCTGAAAAAGGGGCCAATTGTTTGTTTGTTTGATGCCGCCCTATTCCGCAGACTCAGGTTTGCCAGTATTTCTCTCTCAGGTCTAATAGAGGGAGATTAGCTGCATTACTGAGACCCTGAGAGCCCCCAGAGTCTGATTAAGAAGAGGGGAGTAAGGCAAAGGGAATTATTTGTTGTTGAAAAGTCCCCCCTCCTCTTGTGCAGTGCGAGAAGCCAGTCGCGCTCCAGTAATCTCCCCAGGAATTGAGACTGGAACAAACTCACATAGGGAAGAATCATTCACTTGAAATGTTTCTTTCAGCAATGTTTTCAAAGTACACTTGAACTAAGAGGAGCTGCAGCACAACTGTTCTAGCTGAGCGACTGAGAAAAAGAACTGGAGCCAGGAAGTACGTCAGCAATATAAACAGAAGCTTTAGCAGGCTCAGTCCAATCACTGAGCAGACGGGATTAACCCAAGCATGGCTGCTATATCCACCATGAGGGAGAACAGCTCAGTTGAAATTTAAAATGAAATATTGAAAGTGGATACAACATTATACAACTTGAATTAATTTTAAAGATGGTAAACAAATAGACTCCTCTGTGTTAAGTTAATTCAATTCAATTCAATTCAATTTATTAGATTTGTATGCCGCCCCTCTCCGAAGACTCGGGGCGGCTCACAACAATAATAAAAACAGTATAATAATGGAACAAATCTAATAATAAAATTATATTTAAAAACTCCAACAATTTAAAAACCATACAACACATACATACCAAACATAAAATATAAGAAAGCCTGGGGGAGATGTCTTAATTCCCCCATGCCTGGCGATATAGGTGGGTCTTGAGTAGCTTGCGAAAGACAAGGAGGGTGGGGGCCGTTCTAATCTCCGGGGGGAGTTGATTCCAGAGGGCCGGGGCCACCACAGAGAAGGCTCTTCCCCTGGGGCCCCCCAAACGACATTGTTTGGTCGATGGGACCCGGAGAAGGCCAACTCTGTGGGACCTTATCGGCCATTGGGATTCGTGCGCTAGAAGGTGGTTCCGGAGGTATTCTGGTCCAATGCCATGAAGGGCTTTAAAGGTCATTACCAACACTTTGAATTGTGACCGGAAACCGATCGGCAGCCAGTGCAGGCCACGGAGTGTTGTAGAAACGTGGACGAATCTAGGAAGCCCCACGATAGCTCTCGCGGCCGCATTCTGCACGATCTGAAGTTTCCGAACATCCAGCACGTTAAATACATCCAGCAAAATGTACATCACTATTTGCATGCTGAACTCATTTATCTCCATAATTTCTGAATATTAACTAAATTGGTCTCTGCTGCCAACTGTCAGTGGTTTGCAATAAAAGTGTTCTCACACATTCTTTATATATCCTGTAGTACTTTGAAAACTGGAAGAATATCTTAACAGTCAAAGGCAAAAACAGGTCTGAGTTATAATTAGACATCTGGGACCTAGAAACTACTATTTCCCCAGCTATTTTTTTTTCTTCAGAGCTGTTCTAGAGGCAAATAAATGTTACAATCCAGGGGTTTCTGTTTGATCTCTAGCAGTGTAGCCATACAAGGAGCTAGAAATAAACTTCTCCACACACCAAAAAGAGGAAAGGACATAAAAGGAAAGAGATCTAATTAATATGCTACACCACAAATATTACATTGCAATTTACAATTATTGACTCCAAGCCATAACTTAAACTTATCTATAAACAACCAGCAAAAAAAAAATGCATTCAGAAGTTCTTCCACACCCAAAACCCAGAATTACTTTCAATATACTGGGGACCATAGTTCCCTCTAAGCTGAGCAGTGAGCAATCGCTCACTTAAAAATCATCATCAACTCAGAGTTTTCCAAACCTGCCCAGAAGTCGAGAGGGAAAGAGTGAGAGGGAAGGAGAGAGAGAGGAAGAGAGGAAGAGAGAGAAACAGATAGAAAAAAGAGAGGAAGGAAAAGAAAAAGAAAAAGAATGGGAGTAAGGAAGAGAGAAAGAAAATCAAAATCTAGTTTGAAACTAGCTCAACTATTTAAGTGGCATTTTGATATTGATAAGAGTTGCCCTATTATGAGCTCACTGTTATAGACACACAGTACAGTATTTTATTTTGAAATTCTCTGAGGCAAAACAGGGTGGATTTTTTATTTGTTTGTTTGTTTGTTTATTTATTTATTTAATATTTTTGTGCTGCCCAGTCCCAAAGGGACTGCCGCTCAGACACTATACTTTTCCGTCCACCCCCCAAAAAAAATTAGAGTGAACACTGCTGGGGACCCGAATTTACTCGCACTGTCAAAATTGAAAAATGTCTAAGGAACCTTAATATTTTAAAAATATGCCCCATATTAAGATGATCTTAACAGAAATGTACATTTTCATATAAATGAGTTCAGCAACTTGCAATGCACACCATACTTCAAACATAACCTTCACTCACATCTCAATTAGCTGCCAACTGGAGATTTCCAGAGTTTTTTTCAACTGCACATAGCATTAAAAAAGCCTTTTAGGCTGTTCTAATCACCCCCTCAAGCACGTGAATCATTGCCATTAAATTAAAAAAAATCAGAACTTAAACCAAAAAGGATTGTTACAAGAAATCCAGGTCAACCAGACTTTTGAGAAGAAAGGCAAGAAAATTAAAGTGAATTCTCTCCTCAATAACATATTTTTTTGCAAAATTACTCTTTCAAGAAGTTTCAATCCAGAGGCCATTTTTTTGTTAGTTTTTCCTTCTAGGAAATACTTCCCATTAATTTTTTTCCCCATTTGCTTTATAAACCAAAGAATGTAATTACTCTATCTTCTATAACATAGCATTTATTTATTTACCTCTAATTGTTACAAGAAAAAAAAGAGAACAAGTGGAGGAAGAAAAAAGGAAAAATTGACACAGAAATATAATACAGTATCTGTAAGTGGAAAAAGGAGTTACTGAAACGTCTTAGTGTTTAGCATATTGTTGATTTAAAAACTAACCATTAAAATAAAGTACACTGAATTATTTTAATAAGAGGATTTGAATAGAGAATTGTTAACGCAGTATTGTCACCCATGACATAATCATGCATAAATTGGCCTGATCTAACCAGTTCAAATCAAAAGACTGACATGACAAAGAAAGTACAGTATACCATTTACATAGTCCAATTAATGCTCTGTTTGGTGCTTTTCTGTCACTAGTACAGCTAAATAAAAATGGAAATTCTATCCACTGTTTGTTCAGTCCTATATTACAATCAGAATTTACATTCTATTTCCTTCTAAGAACTACAAATTACAAATCAGTCTTAAAACAAATGTTAATTAAAGTTCCCTAGTTTACCTACTTTGGCAGAAATGAACCAATGTTAATCAAATTGCATGCACCTACACGCCGATTTTAATAATGTAGTATTTTAATGTTTATACTGCTTTCCCTTTTTCTTTATTTGATTTTCCATATTCTTTTAAATGTGTTTCTATCAGCATTACTTCTTTTCTTCATTATAAACATAATAAACAATTTTAAACATCTAACAGAAAATATTCCAGTTTGCAGGATCCAATATTGGTCAGTCAATGGGAACGACCCAGATTGGATCCTGCAATATTATCCTGGAATATATTTGCCTTCATTTGTGATAGTCCATCTTATTACAACACCTGAACTGATCCATAATCTTTACACTGCTATTTATTTTCGTAGAAACATGGCTGAAGCCATAAGATAAAAGTTTGAGGATAGCAAGTCTCATCTCTTAGAGGTCCTTTGGTTTCATACATACTGGCATGCCTTCCTACCTCGATATTGCTTGATGGTTAACACTGTCACTATCTACCTTCTTCAGAAATGCTTTTACCACGAGTCCTCCTATTAAAAATGGTGTGTGAGAGTGACAGGACCCCCTCAGCCTTTGGCTTTATTTATGAATAAAAAGGGGGGAAAGAAAAAAAACATTTATTCAAATTCCATAGCTCCCTCTTTTTTGGCATTTTTATTTTTCTCAACATTAAAACATACAACTTCATATACTTTCAATGCAACTTATTATGCATATATCATTTTTCCAGTACAATAAACTAAAGCACATTCCAATTTTGCTTTTTATTATTTCATTTGATATGATAAGTGAGAGAAAGGAAAGACAATTGGATAGGGGACGAAAGGCACACCAGTGCACTTATGTACGCCCCTTACTGGCCTCTTAGGAACCTGGAGAGGTCAATCGTGGAGAGTCTAAGGGAGAAATGTTGGGGGTTAGGGGTTGACACAATTGAGTCCAGCAATGAGTTCCACGCTTCGATAACTTGATTGTTGAAATCATATTTTTTACAGTCAAGTTTGGAGCGGTTCGTATTAAGTTTGAATCTGTTGCGTGCTCTTGTGTTGTTGCGGTTGTATCCATCTTTCTTCTCTCCACTTCCCTCTTTCTATCTCAGGCGACTATTCAGCCTCTTACTCCTTTCTCCCCCTTTCTACTACCTTTCCCTTCTCCTTCCTCCTTCTTTCTCCTATTCTTCCTCTACTCTCTCCCCTTTCTCTCCTCCTTTCCTACTTCCCATCCACCCTCAAAATCCTTCCCTAAGTGGATAATTCTATTACAGTTACATGACAGACTAAAATGCTTCTCTAAATCTCACCCTTCATGATCATCCCTCTTATTTCTTAATCTCCTATCTATTATAATTATATCCTAACTTTTGGAATATGCATTTTGATTAGTGCTACCTCCTTTATACCTAGTTATGTCTCCTGGGTCTATCGCCAACCAATTCAACTTTTATTCCAGATTAATTTACATATGCTTCTTAGTTTTAGGTCTTATTGCTTCCTCTCTTTAATATCTTCTCATCTTTTGCTTTCTTTTTCAACCATTTCTAAATGCCCAATAAGAAATCAAAATGTAACTTTCAACTTATCCTGTGATCTCATATTAACAATAATACTATTCTGTTATATCCATGCATCAGTAACATCAATAATCACTATAATTCTTACATTGTGGTTTACTTATATTTATGGATTATTCACATCCTATATCAGGAAAACTTTATATATGAACAGATTAATTGCAGTACTGTATATGTATTATAAATTCCCTTAATAGTAATACATCTATCTGCTATGAAATATGCCATTGAGTAAAAAATCCTTTTTAAAAATTCCATAATCATATTATTTATCTAATCCAAGCTTGTGCTTCCTAAAGTCAGTCATTTATCTTTTAATTAAATCTTATTTGCTATTAATGATTATTATGACAATGTTATATATCATAGTACTAAAATCTTTTTAAAAATGAAATAAAAAATATGAAGTCATCTTATTATATTTCGCTAGCATCCATACTCATCAAAAATCTTTCATTAAGTTATATCAAATTCATGAATTATTCACATGTAACCAACATATACAACAGTGATAGCTTAAAAGATTGTATTTTCTTCCATCAATTAATTTGTAACTTCATTTAATGCAACCAATCATTCAAATCACTGATCTTTTAATTAAGTCTTATTCACTATTCATAATTATAACAGTATAATGTACCATAATAAATTTTAAAAAGTAACGATTAAAAAAAATCTACGTATTTCCCTTCTTTATTAAATCAACCATTTTCATGTTTCCATCCCATTTATCTTTGCTCTTTTCCCCCTTTTTCTTTTTTTTACTTTTATACCCCCATCTTCTTTTCCTCCAAATTTTTTCCCTCCTCTTTAAAAATAGTACTTGTCCAATTCTAACTTCAATTTTCCTTCCTCTCTCCTCTATATTACCCTCTTTTTTTGATTGTTTCATTTGGTGCCAATATTTTCTCCCCATTCTCTTTTGATCATTGTAAAACCCAGTAAACATCACGAATTACAATATACAGTGATCCCTCGGTTAGCGCGGGGGTTACGTTCCAAGACCTCCCGCGCTAACCGATTTCCGCGTTATATTGGATGCGGAAGTAAAACCACCATCTGCGCATGTGCGCCATTTTTTTCATGGCCGCACATGCGCAGATGGTGGAGTTTGCGTGTGGGCGGCGGGGAAGACCAAGGGAAGATTCCTTCAGCCGCCCAACAGCTGATCTGCTCCGCAGCGCGGAAGCAGCGAGGAGCCGAAGATGGGGTAAAGGCAAAGGGGAAACCCCATCTTCGGCTCCTCGCTGCTGCCGCGCTGCGGAGCGGATCAGGTGTTGGGCGGCTGAAGGAACCTTCCCTTGGTCTTCTCGCTTGCCGCTTGCCAGTCCACACACGCCCCCCTGGATGAGCCGGCCACAGGGGCGAGGGGTGGGGATGAAGGGGCAGGACTTCCCGGGCGGAAGGCATGCTCGGCTCTGCCGCTCCAGCCCGTTTCGGCCGAGCCTCCCTGGCCAAGCAGCCAGGGAAGTCGAGCCAGGCGTGGCGGCGGCAGCGCTGCTTCTCCGGTCGCCCGGTCCTCTCCTGCCTCCTGCGCCGATGTTCCCCGCTGCGACGGAAGGCAGTCGCTTGGCTAGGGAGGCTCGGCCGAAAGCGGCTGGAGCGGCAGAGCCGAGCACGCCTTCCGCCCGGGAAGTCCTGCCCCTTCATCCCCACCCCTCGCCCCTGTGGTCGGCGGGGATGAAAGGGCAGAACTCCCTGGGTGGAAGGCGTGCTCGGCTCTGCCGCTCCAGCCGCTTTCGGCCGAGCCTCCCTAGCCAAGCGACTGCCTTCCGTCGCAGCGGGGAACATCGGCGCAGGAGGCAGGAGAGGACCGGGCGACCGGAGAAGCAGCGCTGCCGCCGCCACGCCTGGCTCGACTTCCCTGGCTGCTTGGCCGGGGAGGCTCGGCCGAAACGGGCTGGAGCGGCAGAGCCGAGCACGCCTTCCACCCAGGGAGTCCTGCCCTTTCATCCCCGCCGACCACAGGGGCGAGGGGTGGGGATGAAGGGGCAGGACTTCCCGGGCGGAAGGCGTGCTCGGCTCTGCCGCTCCAGCCCGTTTCGGCCGAGCCTCCCCGGCCAAGCAGCCAGGGAAGTCGAGCCAGGCGTGGCGGCGGCAGCGCTGCTTCTCCGGTCGCCCGGTCCTCTCCTGCCTCCTGCGCCGATGTTCCCCGCTGCGACGGAAGGCAGTCGCTTGGCTAGGGAGGCTCGGCCGAAAGCGGCTGGAGCGGCAGAGCCGAGCACGCCTTCCGCCCGGGAAGTCCTGCCCCTTCATCCCCACCCCTCGCCCCTGTGGTCGGCGGGGATGAAAGGGCAGGACTCCCTGGGTGGAAGGCGTGCTCGGCTCTGCCGCTCCAGCCGCTTTCGGCCGAGCCTCCCTAGCCAAGCGACTGCCTTCCGTCGCAGCGGGGAACATCGGCGCAGGAGGCAGGAGAGGACCGGGCGACCGGAGAAGCAGCGCTGCCGCCGCCACGCCTGGCTCGACTTCCCTGGCTGCTTGGCCGGGGAGGCTCGGCCGAAACGGGCTGGAGCGGCAGAGCCGAGCACGCCTTCCACCCAGGGAGTCCTGCCCTTTCATCCCCGCCGACCACAGGGGCGAGGGGTGGGGATGAAGGGGCAGGACTTCCCGGGCGGAAGGCGTGCTCGGCTCTGCCGCTCCAGCCCTTTTCGGCCGAGCCTCCCCGGCCAAGCGGCAGCCTTCCACCGGGAGGCTCAGCATTCAGTCAGTCGTAGCGCTGGCTGTCAACTTTTCTTTTTAGCACTGGGGAGGCAAGTCAGCTCCTGCCCAGTTTTAAAAAGAAAAGTTGACAGCCAGCGATTGTTCCGCTGCCGCCAGCATGGCCTGGCTGGCAGCGGAAGATGTAACGGAGCCCACGGGGGATTCGCCTTCCTCCCACCCGCAGCCGAGACTGATTGTGGGCTCCTTCGCAACCTCGGAGAGCTTCCGGGGCATGAAAGCTCACGAAAACCAGGAAGCTCTCCGAGGTTGCGAAGGAGCCCACGATCAGTCGGCTGCCGGCGGGAGGAAAGCGAATGCCACGGGGCTGGGCTCGGCTCCCCCCTCGGCTCCCCCCCTTACCAGCCTCGCCGCAGAAGGCTCCATTCTGTTCCCTGCCGGCCCGATTGAGCGGCCGGCGGTCTCCATTCAGGGAACAGAATAAAAAAAAATTTATTTTTTAATATTTTATTTTTTTAAATAATATTTTTTGAAAAACCGCGTTGCAGCGTTTCGCGCTAATCGAGAACGCGCAAGTCGAGGGACCACTGTAATCATCAATTTGTCCATTTGCAATATCTTTTTCTCAGATATCAAAATAGTTTCCTTGTTGAAGGTCAACAGCTGTAAAAATATCCATGAAAATTTCCCACCATTACGATTATTCCTCCAGTCTGTAGATGGCACCCACGCTTCCAAATCTACTTTTTATTCCATATTTTGCCTCAATATTTAAATCAGTTTTCATCACACCAAAAATATTCTCTTATAAACTTCTTTGCCAGATTCTTAAAAAGTACTCTATAGCCACAATCCAGGGTCTTAAAGAATGCTGGTGTTAATACCGATAGAAGCCTGAAAGACTCTTTTTTTTAGAACTTAAAAGGGAACAAAAGGATTAAAATTACAGGAAGCGGCTAGCTAGCATCGGAGAACCATTCTTTAAGAACCTGGCATTCTAGCTGCAGGAACTGTAACTTCCCTTTTTCAAAGCAATGGAGTTTTACCATTAGATTAGAATTTCATTAATTAATACTGAAATTCTCAAAGATTCTAAAGATCTACAATAGATTGAGGATGAAATGCTGTTTTACATTTCAAAACTTTTAATACATTTACCAAAAGGAGGTCCTTTTCCCACAGAGGAAAAATAATCTTTGGAATACTAATTTAACATGAGATGTGCTGATTGATCAACTCCTTTATAGCCTCCTGCAGTTCCTTACAGCCTTCCAGGATAAACAAAATTATTTAAAATATTTATATTCTTTAATTCTATCAGAATCTTAAGGCATAGAAAATGAATAGATTGCAAAAAACACCACCCCTTATTAAAACTAGTAAAGTGCTTGAAAAATAATTCTGAATCATTTGAATACTGAAAAAATTAACTACTAAGCAATTTTGGGGGGATTTTTTTCCAAAGATCAGTGACACAAATACACATCAATCTCTATAGAGGGGCTAAAATACCAATGCTAAAAAAATCTTTTTGTTGTCACCATTGTAATTTGGACACCTTTCCTCCAGGAAACTCAGGATTTATCTTGGGAATCTACTTTCATTTTATCTCCACAATAACTATCTTAAGATAGGGTGGACCTTAAGAGAGGATGAGACTGACCCAAACTCACTCTGTTTCCATGACTCAAGTTAACTGCTATACTACCATAATTGCTTATTAAAGAATAACAGAAAATAAGTGCCTTTCACTGTATAAATACACTTAACAGCTTGGAGTGTAGAATAAGAACATAAGAACATAAGAAGAGCCATGCTGAATCAGGCCAAGGCCCATTGAGTCCAGCATTCTGTGTCACATAGTGGCCCACCAATTGTACATAAGGATCTTGAGCAGAAAGAGAAGGCAAGACCCTCCCTTTCCCCTGACCCCCAACAAATGGTACTTAAGGGAATCCTGCCCGCCTCAACCAACAGAGGCAGCACATGGACATCCGTTTTCCCCAGAAAAAAAAATTCTTCTAATATTTTTACTTTAATAAATTCCTTATTTTAAATGTATAGATAAATAATGTGAAATAAAGTTCTTAGACTTACAGGCAGGTATAACACCCCCCAAAGCCCAATACCAGATCAAATCCCATCAATCGTAATTGGCATAACAAATATTTTGTTCTGCAATGTGAAATGTGCATTCAGAGCCTTCCCTAGAATGTTGTTTATACCTATGATCGATATAGGGAAGAACTATTCAAAAATAAGCAAGTGTATTGTAAATGCAGCTCCTTTACCATATCTGTTCAAGAGGCCTTTAATATGACAATTCAATTCATCCGCTTAACATTTTTACTCACTAGTTAACTACTGTAAGTAATTCCCAAGTTAAATGTAACATATTAACATGACCTCCTTCCCTAGAAGTCACGTATTAGGACTATGCAATAATCTGGATTTGTGTGAGAAAAAGAGATTTAAAGCCGGAGGGTAGGAGGTAGTTACAGTGTATGATCCTGTCAACACTCCTTAACGAAGCTGTATTTTATCTCAGCTCATCTGAGAAATAACATGTTTGATTTAAGGAGGTGCTGTTACTGTAAGGAACATGCCCACCAATGCTCTGGATTATTTTCCCCATCCCTTAAACCTTGTTCACTGCATAGCCCAGAGGTTGGCAACCTTAAGCACTCAAAGAACCGCAAAAGTCAATTGGAAGCCCCCCTGTTCAATTCTGGAGCCAACCAGAAGTCCATTTCCCCTGCCACAGAGTCTCCTCCTAGCTTGGCATCCTTTTTCCTATGCAGACTGGAAGTCCGGTTCCCCCACCATAGAGTCCCCTCCTAGCATGGCCTCCTTTTTTCTCTCTACCTGTCCTAACCGAAAGCCCTCTCAATTGTGGAGCCAATTGGCAACAGAGAGCTGCAGCAGGGAGATGAAAGAGCCACATGCGGCTTCAGAGCTGCGGGTTACTGACCCCTGGCATAGTCCAATCACATTTTTGTTGTGAATACTGAAACCCTTTTGTACATTTAATTCTTTCAAAGTGGATATTTCATTCAAATAATTTGAAAGACATGACTGTTTCCAATTTTTAAAGCGGCAAATGAGTCACTGTTTTTTTAGAAACATAGTACCTCAGTTCTGGTTTGATGCCATCACCTGTCCACAATAGAAACATAAAGGCATTAGCACAACACAAGGGTGTCACCATAACAAGATATAAGATATGTAAATAGCCTTGAGAAAATAACTGATTGTTTTTCCTATCAAGAAAGCAGGGCTGGCCGATCCCATTAATTAATGAGTGTTTACTATCAGCTACAAAATATAATTTGGGTACCGGTAATTTCCTAAAACCAGGGTTGGAACGCTATCTACAATATCTCAGACAGGAGGTTTAGCCCATATAGTTAAATGGTTGCCATCACGGTGGATCAAGATTAAAAGCCCAAATGAATGCAAAAATCGTTTAGCTGAGCTCAGCTGAAATATCCCTGAAACATTTGTGTTTAGCTTACATTGCGGTGATACGATACCATGAGTCAAATTCAATGATGTCAAACTAACATGTTTTGTCATCTTCTAAGTAATTTTAGCTGGAAGGAGAGGAGGCTAGGTAACAGTTGCCACAATATTTTTAGATTAAAAATATACAGCAGGACTACGACATATTTTCAGGCAACCCAAAGTCCAGGTTGCACGGACAATGAATTAAAATCCTAGAAGAAGGCGCGTTGGTTTTACCTGATGAGCCTCTTCTCATAGGGTGGAACTATCATCCAGGATGGGTTGATCTCATCCAATCAGCTGAGGACTGAGTCTGTTAATTTTGAATTTGGGACTTTGCTTTGCCTGGTATCCCCAGTTACACAGACTCAATGTGGTATCTCCAGGATGCTCAGAAAACTACAGACCCGGCAGATGGAAATAGTAGCTATGACTGGGAAGCACAGGAAATTCAAGAGGCCACAGCCACAGCAGAGAAACATTGTTCATGCCCAGCAAAACTTGGATGGGATTGGATGATAGTTCCACCCTACGAGAAGAGGCATATCAAACCAACGCTCTTTCTCCATAGTGAAGGTCACTCTCAGCACCAGAGCCCCCCTGCCTAATGTTTGGTAATTGTTTGAGGGAGGGGGAAGTATGGAGGTTCCCCAGGCCAATGGTCATTTCTCAAATGCAGATGGAGCCAAAGCCCCTGACAGGTGCTGAAGTGAGTCAAAGGAGAACCCTCCGGTTCTGAAGCAGAGTGAAGACAAGGTCTTATATATCTTGATGCCTCTTGCAGCACAGTCAACCGCTGCTGCAGCATGAGCTGATGCTCATAACCATAATCAACCTGGCCCTCCAATGACAGCTGAGGAGCTGGGGAATGACAAAACTCACAATCCAAGGTGTAGAGACGCTGACAGTAATGGAGATGACCAAGCCACATCAGTTCAGTCTGAGGACTGAGTCATAACTGGGGATACCAGGCAAAGAGGAGCCCCAAATTAACAGACTCAGTCCTCAGCTGACTGGATGAGGTCAACCCATCCGGGATGACAGTTCCAGACACTATGGAGAACAGGAAGCCTTTCAAGTCATATTAGTAAAACTGACACCCATGCTGGTTCTTTGGATGTAAAATGCTGCAGCAACAAGTTAGGCTTAGTCCCAATTAAAGATCTTTCTCATTCAGTTTTTTGCAGCTAACACAACTTTGTTTCTAACATTTACTTTTTAGAACTCATATTTACGCTTTCTAAGCTTTATATTCTGTGCTATGTTTTTATTGCAATGTGTGAATCCATGATAGTAAAAAGAATTAAAGATGTATAGAAAAGAGGAGGAAGTAACAAAGCTACAAAATCACAAAAGTTTGGAAGACCCAGAGAACCATTTTTCATAAAAATGGGGACGTTTTTGCCTCCCTCCAGCCCTCAGAAGCACTCTGCAGGCCTTCCAAACCCTCTGTGTGTCCTGTTTTTTGTAAAAATGGGTGAAAAATGGGCTCATTTTTGCAAACAAATTGGGTGAGCCCAGGGTTTGGGAGTCCTGCAGAGTGCTTCTGGGGGCAGCAGGCAAAAACATCCCAATTTTTCACAAAAATGGGGCTCTTTTTTTTTTTTTGCAAGAATGGGGGAGTTTTTGCCTTCGCCCAAAAGTATTCTGCAGGCCTTCCAAACCCTCTGCACATCCCATTTTTAGGGTGAACAGAGGGCTTGCGAGGCCTGTAGAGTGCTCCTGGGGGTCAGGGAGGACAAAAACTTTTTCCCTTACTTACCTCTTCGAAATCTTGGTGTTTCTTATAGTCCAAACATATGGTAAGTTGTTTGTAAAAATAATAAAGGCAGGACATGATAAAACAAACGAGATGGGAGAAGATGAAAAACATGGAGAATGGAAAGCCATTGGGATTATTAGGACTAGAATGACCACTGTAAAACTACAGGCATTCAAACAATTCTGAATTGTTGATAGGGGTTGATTGGTGGGATGGGAATTGATAGGTGGGATTGGAGATTTCAGAAAGAGATTAGTGAACCTGAGAGGAATAACAAACTGATATGTTGTAGAGGCTTTTTAACTTGAAAGAATCACCTTGGATATTTGGGAGCAGCCTGGCTGTACAGCAACTGGAGACATTTGAAGCTGGAAGTTGAAGGAAGACAGAAATATAATAGGAGGCAGTTACAAGGAAAAGGGGTAATAATATCATAACTGGGAGCTTTGGCCTCAGGCTACTGCTTCTAAATGTCAAGGCTTTCTATAATAAATCTATATCATCTCCAAGCTGTGAAGGAGAGGGCATAAGTGGTATTGCGTCAAGTGGTTTTCCCTATCCTCACCTGAGTTTGGGTGCTACATCAGCTATCACTCTGCAGGTAGTCCTCAATTTACTACTGGTATCATTCATTTAATGACTGGCTCAAACAACCAATCAATCATTAATCCACCAACCATTAACTTTACAAGATGCCAGCAATAATTTTTTTTAAAAAAAGAAACTGGTTTAAAGGGTTACAGGCAGTTTAAAGGCCATGATTGCTGGTAATATAATCTAGTCAAAAAAGAGTAAGAAGGAGCTGCAGATGGTCTTTTGACTAGTTTATCATAAAGCGGTCATTACAGAGAAGCTATTTTTGCAACATATCTACTGAGTTCTAAAAATTACAGTACTTATCATGCAACATTTGTGCTCTTCAAAATCATGTTGACACTATGTCAGAATAGCAATTCCAAAACAGAT
Organism: Erythrolamprus reginae; assembly: GCF_031021105.1. NCBI lineage: Eukaryota > Metazoa > Chordata > Lepidosauria > Squamata > Dipsadidae > Erythrolamprus > Erythrolamprus reginae. The sequence continues at coordinate 412,240,584 of NC_091950.1, forward strand.
TTATGTGGGAATCTTTTTAAATTGCATGTTACCAACTTATGTAGTGCTGAGGGGATGGTAACACAGCCTTAGATAAAATATGTCATGTTAGTAAGAGTAATAATTCAAATTTAGATGTGACATGGCTAAACCACTTTTATATTATTATTGTTATTAATTATTATTATTATTATTACTATTATTATTATTATTATTATTCAGATTTGTATGCCGCCCCTCTCTGAAGACTCAGACTTACTCAGGATCATAGGGTAAGTACAGTATATATAAACTGGGTATATGAGTCAGGGAAAAGAAAGGAAATTTTAAAAAACCCTAAGTAGCTGCTGTGTAGTCTTAATGTTCACTGGATTAAATTTGTCTATTCATCTAGTCTAAACTAAATCTATATCATATGTTGCAAAGAAAAAGATCACATGGAGAAAGGGCAGGAAAGCAACACATACACTATTGTACTACATAGATAAGTTACCATCACTTTAAAAATTATACTAACTTCCCTCTTGTCATGATTAATTACTACTTTGAACTGTATATGTAGACATCAAACCAACTCCTATGTTTGAAGCAGAGTTAAACGGAAGAGGGGCGGCATATAAATCTAATAAATAAACCAACCAACCAGTCTTCCAAAGGTAAAATATTTATTTAGATTTTCAGATTATAAAAAAATAGCAATGTCTTGTCAGCCAGGTTATGCTCAGATCCTCAAATGTTAAATCCAAGTGTATTGTGGGGGGAAATTAAACTATTACTAACTGGCATTAAAAATATAACAAATAAACAAGTCCCCCAACAGTTTAGTCTGAAGTGAAATGCCATATTCAACTCTCTAAGGCAGTGTTTCCCAACCTTAGCAACTTGAAGATATCTGGACTTCAACTCCCAGAAATCCCCAGCCAACACTGCTCTAAGGTACAAAGAGCAGAATGTCTCATTATATAATTCAGATCCAGAAAATCATGAGTTCCTTTCTTTCTTCCTTCCTACTAACTTTCTGAATCCTGCCTTTTCACTTGGGGATAGCAAAATCCTAGCAGCAAATTTCCACTTGACTATCATCACCCCAAATTGGCAAACCAATATTCTGCCATTGTGTTGTAGATAATTCATGATGATTACTATAAATACTTAATTACTGTAAGTTTTAACATAATGTTCTAGGTCAGAGTCTCCCAAAGTGATCAATAACAATCTTCAAGGGTCAATGAAACAATGGGAAGTGGTCAATAAATGGTTGGGGTCAAAGAGGGGGGCAGTACATGGGTGAAAGTCAATAGATGGTAGATAAATGATGAAAGGTCAATTGGGGTCAATTAATCTTTTGGAGTCTCCACACCAATCCATATTTCTGAAAGTCAGGTGGCTAGCCATGGCAGTGTTAGCCAGGATTGGATGGTCAGCCGCCAGTGAGGGACGCCTTGGTTGTTTCTATAAGTTGAGTGTTGTTACTGGCCTCATTTACCAGCATACCTTACGTTGTGTATCAGACATTGTGTGTCTGTCCACCCTCCCCCTTGCTTCTCACAACTCCCCTGTTCTAGGAAGGATATATGTACATGTAATGTTCCTATTCACCTCCCCCACCTCCCCCATCTCCAACCAAATATGAAGGCCCTTGTTGATGCTTATCAGATGTATCATTGCCATTAATAATATCAACAGCTTTGGTAAAAACACCTATGTATTAAATGTTATATTTTTCATATTTTAAATATCTGTTTTTATGAAATTATATTTTTATAGTTTATTTGGGATATACTGGTTAAAGTAATATTTATTAAAATATTTTCATATAATTAATACTTGAGGATTAATGAACAATCTGAAACTTTATGAAGGTGTCAATAAGCTGAAGAGTCTGGGGACTCCTGTAATGGTCTTTACATTCTACAATGCTATTGTATCTTTTTCTTTTCTTTTCTTTTATGTACCCTGAGAGCATATGCACCAAGACAAATTCCTTCTGTGTCCAATTACACTTGGCCAATAAAAATTCTATTATATTCTATTCCATTCCATTCCATTCTATTAAGTATCCTGCCAACCAAAGGAAAAGAGAAAACCCTGGCCATCTATCTGTATGACATAGTTCTACATACTCCAGAAAACCATCTGCTTCCTGCTTCAAATAATAAAAATAATAAGTGTGGCCTATTTTACTGAGGCCAATTTTATTTTTATTTCTTTTACTTTATTTCTTTTGACTTCCTATCTCCCCTGCTAATGAGTTCCTGAATAATTATTTAAGCCATGGGTTGCCTTGTTTTACTTCCTCTAGCTAACACATCTAGTTTACTCTCTAAGCCCCATTGAATCCTTTGGGCCCAATGTCTGATGTCATGAATTAATCTCAGCTATACTAATCATTTTCCTTAATTCAAAGTCTAGCAAACAGAAGCATTCCAAAGAATTACATCAGCCAGTTATGAGAAGTTCAATTAATTGTTTTTTAATTTTATTTATTTTTTGTTTAAAGAATTGCAATTGGCTAATATAGTCCCTACTGCCATGCAAATTTTTCCTATGATGAAATCTGATTTATTCCTATTACTTATTTCTCTTCTTTTAACAGCAGTGGTTCAGTTTTCAGTGGAAATAAAATCAATGCCATTACCAACTGAAACACAATACCAAGTCACAATTTTTAATATGTTCTCCTGCTTGTCAGAGCTGGAGTTATATATTTCTATGGATGTCAGGCACGGATATCCACTCTCTGTGCATTCACCTTTCTTGACATAAACAGCTTTGTTTTTAGAAAAAATGTCGCAGCTCAGGGGACTTTGCAAAATTGATTCTAATTGCTACTTCAGCAAACACAAAAGACTTATGGTTCCTCCAAAGCAGTGAACAACAGTTTTACAAGGGACTTCGAAGAGATAAAGATTATACACAAAAGACAAGTTGCACCAGAAGGCAAAAGTAAGCAATGAAAGGCTTATTTAATGTGATTCTACTAGTAGTATTCCTCCTTACATTTTAGGTACTTTTATATGGCAAGTCCCAATATATGTTGCCATTATTTTTCAGTAGCCCAGCAGACAAAAACTGTGTTCAGCATTATTTCTCAGTCAGACCAAGAAAAAAAATTCCTCTGTTTGATCTACATTAGTGCTAATATTTCTGTAAACACTTAAAAATGTGACAAGTAGTATCATTTCTAATGATCTACAGCCTTTTTTATCCTCACAATTTGTTTACCTATCCAATTTCCACTAATACAATAGTGTTTATACTTCTCAAAAGACTTCTGTGTAACATTGTATGTCAAATCAGAAGTACAGCACATAGAATAGAATAGAATTTTATTGGCCAAGTGTGATTGGACACACAAGGAGTTTGTCTTGGTGCATATGCTCTCAGCATATGTATCTCAGAAAAAGATACATTTGTCAAGAATCATGTGGTACAACACTTAACGATTGTCATAGGGGTCAAATAAGCAATGAAGAAACAATCAATATTAATAAAAAATCTTAGGATAGAAGCAACATGTTATAGTCATACAGTCCTAGGTGGGAGGAAAAGGATTATAGGAATGATGAGGAAAAAAACCCTAATAGAAATAGAAGTACAGATTTAGTAAAAAGTCTGACAGTGTTGAGGGAATTATTTGTTTAATAGAGTGATGGTGTTTGGGAAAAAACTGTTCTTGTGTCTAGTTATCTTGGTGTGCAGTGCTCTGTAGCAACGGTTTGATGGCAGGAGTTGAAACAGTTTGTGTCCAGGATGCGAGGGGTCAGTAAATATTTTCACAGCCTCTTTTTGACTCGTGTAGTATAGAGGTCCTCAATGGAAGGCAGGTTGGCAGCAATTGTTTTTTCTGCAGTTCTGATTCTCCTCTGAAGGCTGTGTCTGTCTTGTTGGATGCAGAACCAAACCAGACAGTTATAGAGGTGCAGATGACAGACTCAATGATTCCTCTGTAGAACTGTATCAGCAGCTCCTTGGGCAGTTTGAGCTTCCTGAGGCGCAGAAAGAACATTCTTTGTTGTGCTTTTTTGATGATGTTTTTGATGTTAGGTGACCATTTTAGGTCTTGAGAAATGATAAAACTTAAAAATTTGAAGGTCTCTACTGTTGATACTGTGTTGTCTAGTATTGTGAGAGGTGGAAGGATGGAAGGGTTTCTCCTAAAGTCTACAACCATTTCTACGGTTTTGAGTGTGTTCAGTTCTAGGTTGTTCCGGTCACACCACAAGGATAGTTGTTCAACCTCTCGTCTGTATGCAGATTCATCACTGTCTCGAATGAGTCCGATCACTGTTGTATCATCTGCAAACTTCAGTAGTTTAACAGATGGATCGTTTGAGATGCAGTCATTGGTGTATAGAGAGAAGAAAAGTGGTGAGAGTACACAGCCTTGGGGGGGTCCCTGTGCTAATTGTACATGTATCTGATGTGATTTTTCCTAGTTTCACCTGCTGCTTCCTATCTGTTGTTCAACTAATAAAAATCTACTTTTTTTCTAGTAGAGCTTACAAAACTCCAGGTTTTTTTTCATTCACCACATAGGCAGAATAGATTGTTTATATTTTAAAATATTTTGGGAAGGAACACATACTTGAGGAACCATCATGTCTCAATAGGACTGGCTGCCCCACCCGTGCCAGCAGGGGCGGCATGCTGTGGATTCGATCGGTCAGGGAATTCCATCTGACAGGGTCCAGCAGAAGAGCGATAGCACTTATATACCACCTTACAGTGTTTTACAACCCTCTATGAACGGTTTACAGAGTCGGCCTATTGCCCCCAACAATTTGGATCCTCATTTTACCAACCTCAGAAGGATGGAAAGCTGAGTCACTTTTGAGCCTGGTGAGATTTGAACTGCCAAATTGCAGTCAGCCGGCAGTCAGAAGAAATACCCTGCAGTACTGCATTCTAACCACTGCGTCACTGCAGAGAGCCTTCTCTGCCAAGCGTACTGTCCTCTGGAACATCTTGGTACCCCAGATGACATCTGCTCCCACCCACCTGACCTCCTCCTATAAGGGCGTGAAGACCTGGCTTTGCCAGTTGGTTTGGGGCCTCAATGGGGCAGTTTCACATTGGAGGTGGATGATGGACCAATAGCAGATCCCTCTTTCCCCTTCTGCACATCCCTTGCCATCTATTAGACATCATTTGTATATTTATTATTATATAGGTAGTCCTTGATGTACAACCATAACTGAGCTCAAAATTTCTGTCTTTCAGTGAGACATCTGTTAAGTGAGCTTCCCCCCATTTTACCACCTTTCATGCTTCACTTGTTAAGTGAATCACTGCAGTTGATAAGTTAGTAACCTGGTTGTTAAGTGAATCTGGCTTTTCCTTTGAATTTGCTGTCAGGTCGCAAAAGGACCCAAATGACCTTGGGACACAGCAGTGGTCATAAATATGAACCAGTTGTCAAGCACCTGAATTTTGATCCCATGATCATGGGGATGCTGCAAAAGTAGTAACTGTGAAAAATGGTTATAACGGTTATAACTCATTTTTTCAGTGCATTATAACTTTTGAACAGTCACTAAATGAACTGTTGTAAGTTGAGGACTACCTGTATTTGTGTTTGTTAGTTGCTTTTAATGTTGTTAAGTCGCCCAGAATTGCCTCACAGCGAGATGGATGGTGAATTAATTTAATAAATAAATGTTAAAATATTGCTGATCTCCATTGTATTGCATACAACTGGACATTCTTCTATCTCAGAAGAAATATCAATGATGCCAAGCCTGCCTAAAACATTATTAAGAAGGGCACTGCATTTTAATTTTCAAATAATGTGGCATTCAGATCCTTAGATGAGATATTGCCATGGACAAAAATATAAAAGTCATTATGCTTAAAACAATGGGTTATTTAGGGGAAAAGAAATTCACAATGGAAACAGAGTGCAAGATCTAGTTGAAACGTCCTTTCACCCCATTAGTTTAAATTTATTTAAGAGTATCGTGGTATGATGCTTACTATATATCAATATACTATGTGGTGCTTAAAAGTGTCCTTTTAACTTGTTCCTTTTATCCTGAGAACAAACTCTTTTTCACTATTTCTGTTTGTTTTATAATCTCATTTTTTATTTTAAAAACCCCAAAAAGTCTCCGGAGAGGGGCAGCATACAAATCTAATAAATAAATAAAATAATAATATTATCAGTCTAAATCACTTTGCCCAAAACATTAATTCAGAACAGCATGCAGCATGACTGAAACAAGTTAAGCCACTTGAGTTTAATAGGTGAATAATCTACTATGGAAAATTTAGTACACTGCTGAATGTGAATTTGTACAAATATTGTTTCCTGTTTTGAACCAAGATGGGAAAACAATTTCCCATTGCTCTTTGAAAATAAGATGCTATGTAACTATGACATTTATACTACTCAATAATTCTTAAGCTCAGTAGAAAATGCCGAGACATCCCCTAATAATCACTATATTAACATCATGTTGAAGCAGCTTCTTCTTCTTATGGCCCTCTTATATTCCTTATATTAGATTATATTTCAGCAATAATATCTGGAATGATCTTATTTATACAAGGTCAGGACAATTCTAAACCTCAAAACAAAATACTGAAAATTGTCTAGAGTCCAGCAGTGGCTCTCACAACACTTGGGCTGAAACAAGACAACAGATCATAAAGCAACATTGTTAACATAAACGATCTCCAATGAATTCCTACAATGTCATGGCAGTTGCTGTGCACGGTATAAATTGTAGTTGTAGAAATGAGATATCTTAATTTTGTTAAATTTATTGGGAGAATATGAATGCACTGCATTTCATCCCCCCAAAAGGTTCTTTTTAAAACCAGCTGTTTATCAGAGTTCCATATATATGGTAGGGGATGGGATCATCCAAATGATTCAATCAAGTACAGTGATACCTTGTCTTACAAACTTAATTGGTTCCGGGACGAGGTTCTTAAGGTGAAAAGTTTGTAAGATGAAACAATGTTTCCCATAGGAATCAATGGAAAAGCGATTAATGCGTGCAAGCCCAAAATTCACCCCTTTTGCCAGCCGAAGCACCCGTTTTTATGCTGCTGGGATTTCCCTGAGGCTCCCCTCCATGGGAAACTCCACCTTAGGACTTCTGTGTTTTTGCGATGCTGCAGGGGAATCCCAGCATCGCAAAAACGAGTGCTTCGCTGGCAACGGAAATTCGGAAGTGGGGTTTCCCAGCGAAGGGAGCATCAGTGAAATCGCAGCATCGCAAAAACACCGAAGTCCTCAAAACCCCACCTCCGGACCTCTGTGTTTTTGCGATGCTGCAATTTCACTGAGGCTCCCCTCGCTGGGAAACCCCACCTCCGGACTTCCGTTGCCAGCGAAGCACCCGTTTTTGCACTGCTGGGATTCCCCTGCAGCATCACAAAAACATGGAAGTCCGGAAGCAGGGCATCCCAGTGGCGGCGATGGTTTTGTAAGGTGAAAATAGTTTGTAAGAAGAGGCAAAAAAATCTTAAACCCGGGGTTTGTATCTCGAAAAGTTTGTATGACAAGGCGTTTGTAAGACGAGGTATCACTGTACTGTATATTAACAAGGAGACAAATTTTAAAAGTTTCATGTTAATGTGAATGTACTTAAGGGACTGCCTTCTGCCGCATGAATTCCAGAGGCCAGTTATGTCCCACAGAGTTGGCCTTCTCCAGGTCCTATCAACCAGCCTTCTCTGTGGCAGCCCCAGCCCTCTGGAATCAGCTCCCTCGCACTGCTCCCATCCTTCTCCCATCCTTCTCACCTTTCACAAGAGTCTTAAGATTCACTTATGTTGCCAGGCCTGGGGCAATTAGATCTAGACCCCCTGACTATTAAATATGATGTATGGTTGTGATTGAATTGGTTGATTGATTGATTTTAATATATTGGGGTTTTAGCTTGTAGTTTTTAAATTAGATTTGTTTGTACGCATTTTTTTATATTGTATCTTGTGAGCCGCCCCGAGTCTTCGGAGAAGGGCGGCATTCAAACCTAATAAATAATAATAATTAATGTATATTCAGTGCAAATGACAGAGAAGAAAGAATCAACCTAAAATAAAATAATTCACATTTGAAATATAAATATCTTATGGAGAGTCGAATTTGATTCTCAATACAGTTACAATCTGTTCAACCATACCATTTGCTGAGAAGGTTTGAAACAAATATCGGATCACTTCTGTGTTTAATGCCAACATGCAATTACACAGACACAAACAATATTAAGACCTGCAAATGCTATGCAAGAACAAAACAACCAGGTTAGTCTTGAGGCTGACCTGTACAAATATTTTCTAAACACTGACTCATTTATGAAGACTTGTCTATAACCCCTGGAATAAAATGCAGAGGTGGGGGAATTGAAAGAATAAAATATAATTTCTTCAATTTTTAAACATTAGACCTAAAAATACATTTGCATAAATATTAACAAATCAACTTATTGGTGAATAGAACCAATTCAGTTTATACAAAAGTGACTTCAATTAAACACTGCACTAAGCCATAATGAGATTTGATTTTGATTTAACTAAATGTGTAAACCCATTCAATTGCAATTTATGACAAATCATATTAAGTAAACCATGATTTGGCACAAAATGCCAACCCAGATTCTTTGTTTTTCCAAAAAGAGAAAAATACCCTCACATTAATTTGATTAATTTAATATTCTTTATTCATAAACAACAAAATGTTTAAGGCAAATTACAATTAATTCAAATATTCAAATTAATTCAAATATTTAAAAGAACTAACAATTGAGGATTGAAAGTTCCTAGAAATGCCATGGTATTTATGAACTGGGACCTCACTGAATTATTTTAATGGTTAAGTTGCAAGTTCCTCAGGCTATCCATTGATTCCTTCTAAAATGACATGAAATGAAGATTTTTTTTCAACAACTTTATCAATATAGTGAAATAATTAACCTACATGAAGCAAGAAAGAAAAAATCATATAGAATTTCAGTATTATTTAAGCAAAATTTACATATGGACAAGCAATGAGCCGGGGTGGCGCAGCAGGTAGAGTGCTGTACTGCAGGCCACTGAAGCTGACTTGTAGATCTGAAGGTCAGCAGTTCAAATCTCATCATCGGCTCAAGGTTGACTCAGCCTTCCATCCTTCCGAGGTGGGTAAAATGAGGACCCGGATTACGGGGGCAATAGCCTAGCTCTGTTAAAAAAGTGCTATTGCTAACATGTTGTAAGCCGCCCTGAGTCTAAGGAGAAGGGCGGCATAAAAATCGAATAAATAAATAAATAAATAAATAAATAAATTTCAGTTAGATCACATTTACAGGAAATAAGCTTCTGATTTCTCTCTGTACTGAAACCTAAAGAAAGTCGAAACTCATAAGTCATACAAGTAGGGCATTTATTTTGGAATACCAAAATAGCCTCAAAGCAATGTAATAAAAATAATGAGTAATTTTTTAAAAGTTAGGTTCACCGTGTTCACTGGTTTGTCGCATGCTCTGTAAGGAACTGGATTGCTTGCCCTGGGCATTCCCACAATTTCCCTCCAAGCAACAAACAGATCAAGCTGACACAGTCATTCAGGAAATCACCCTGCTTTGGCATTAAATGCTCCAGACAACAAAAGGACTTGCTACATCGTCATACAAACATAAGAATGTTCTACATGCAGACATTTGGCATAGTTATTTCATTTTGAAATGGTACTTTAGAAGCTTGAAGTAGTACTTTATATGGTTGAAAAGTGTGCATTGAGTAATGAAACATAGGTTTTACATGCAGCCATGATCCGTAAAAACATAACTGACATTCTCTGAAAATATCTAAATGTTTTCGTATAACTGTCAGACAATATATTTTCTTCAAAGAGTCTCTGCTTTGTTTTCTGTGCTACAATGTAATTATAATAGTAATACAGGTAATTACTTTTCCACAAAACCATAGTCGCTAGTATTGTTTTCTTTGGTCAATTGATTAACAAAATAACAAAACTGGAAGAGACCTTGGTCTTCTAGACCAGAGGTCCCCAACCGCCGGTCCGCGGACCGGGACCGGGCCGTTGGGGCTTTTCAGCCGGTCCGCGGCGCCAGGGCCCCCTCGGCCTTTCCGCACCACCAGCGGCGCTCCCCCCGCCAGCCAGCCAAGCCCCGCGCCCGCCGGAACCGGCTCCTCGCTCTCCCCCCCGCCGCCCGCCGCGTTTGCAGGAGGTGGGGAGGGTTGGGCGGCCCGCCAAGGCCAGGAGGGACGCCGCTGCCCCCCCCTTCCCTCTCTCCGCCCGCCGCTGCGCCTCCTTGACGCCGAGAGGAAATGCCGGCAAAGGCTTTCCTCAGCGGAGGCCGGCGAAGGTGATATTGAATGTCGGGGGAGAACGGGCGGTTGCACGCGCTCCCTGTCTCCCTGCTAGCCCACTCGGAATATTCAAAATAAGAAAAACCTTTGCCGGCGAAGGCTTTTCTTATTTTGAATATTCCGAGTGGGCTAGCAGGGGGATAGGGAGCGCGTGCAACCGCCCGTTCTCCCCCGACATTCAATATCACCTTCGCCGGCCCCACCTCTCCTGCAAACCCCCTTGCTGAGAGCCCGGGGCGAAAGTGCTCTCGCAAAGGTGAGGCGGGCAGGGCGTGTGCGCGTCATCGCTGAGAAGAACGGAGAGAGAACGAGAGTGAGTGAGAGCAACAGACAGCAAGATAGAGAGAAAGTGAGAAAGAGAGAGTGAGAAAGGGGGGGGAGAGAAAGAGATAACAAGAGAGAGAAAGAGCGTGAGAAAGAAAACAAGAAAGAGTAAGAGAGAGAGAAAGCAAAAGAGACAGAAAGAAAACAAGAGAGAGAAAGTGAGAAGAAGAGAGAGAAAGAGGGGGAGAGAGAGAGAGAAAGAGAGGGGGGGAGAGAGAGAAAGAGAGGGAGAAAGAGAGAGGGAGAGGGGGGAGAGATAGCAAGAGAGGGAGAGAGGGGGGAGAGAAAGAGAGAGGGAGAGAGAGAGAGAGGAGATAAAGGAAGAGGAGAGAGAGAAAGGAAGAGAAAGAAAGAAAGAAAGAGGGATAGAAAGAGAGAGAGTGAGAGAGATGCTCAGTGAGCCTTTCTTTGAAGTTGCCTTTCTTTCTTTCTTTCTCTTTCTTGCTTTCTTTCTTGCTCTTTTTCTTTCTCTCTTTTACCTTCCCTTCCTCTATTTCTTCTTTTCTTTCTCCTTCCTACCTTCTTCCCTTACTCTCCCCTTTCATAAGTTTCCTTGCTTCCTTCCTCTGTTCCTGTCCCTTCCCCCTTTCTTTCTTTCTTTCTTTCTTTCTTTCCTTCCTTTCCTCCCTCCATTTCTTGCTTTCCTTTTCCTTCCTCCCTTCTTTCCTCCCTCATTCCCTTCTTTCACTCCTTCCTCTCTTACTCTCCCCTTTCACACCTTTCCTTGCTTCCTTTGCACCCTTCTTTTGTTCCTGTCCCTTCCCTCTTTCCTTCCTTCCCACCCTCCGTCCATTCATTCACCCATTCCTCTCTTGATCGCCCCTTTTACGGCGCCGCTGACAGCTAGCTCCCCCCCCCCACCGGGCCATGGAAAACTGGTCTAGCTTAAAGCCGGTCCCTGGTGCAAAAAAGGTTGGGGACCTCTGTTCTAGACCAGTGATTTTCAACCTTTTTTGAGCCGCGGCACATTTTTTTACATTTACAAAATCCTGGGGCACACCACCAACCAAAATGACACAAAATGACACCCTAAGACACACTTCTCTCTTTTTCCATCACTGTCTCCTCCCCCGCTGTGTGTGTGTGTGTATACATACACACTCTTGAACTATTTACAAAAACAGGTGAGGGCTGGGGGGGTTTTCTCTCTTATTCTTTGGGTGCTTTTTATCATATGCTTTAAATCAAGAGTCACTTCTCTCTTTCTTTTGTTTCTCTCTCTTTCCTCTCATTCTCTGTCTCAATTATTTTCTCATTTCTTTTTTCCTCCCCCTTTTCCTCCCATTTCTCTCTCTCTCCCTTCCTCTCCTTTTTCTCTCTCTCTTGCTTTCTTTCTCTCTTGCTTTTCTTTCTCTCTTTCGCTCTCCCTTGCTTTCTCTCTTGCTTTTCTCTCTCTCTCTCTCTTGCTTTTCTCTCTCTCTCACTCTCTTGCTTTCTTTCTCCCTCTTTCTCTATCTCTCTCACTCTCTCTCTCTCAGCAAAAAGTTGCAAGACCGGAACCTGAGCTTCCTTCTTCGCGGCACACCTGACCATGTCTCGCGGCACACTAGTGTGCCACGGCACACTGGTTGAAAAACACTGTTCTAGACCAACCCCCCCTCCCCCCACACCACCCACACCACCCCGCTCAATGGTTGTCCAACATGTTCTTTAAAATTTCCTGTGTTGGAGCATTCACAACTTCTGGGGGCAAGTCATTCCACTGATTAATTGTTCTGTCAGGAAATTTCTTCTTAGTTCTAGGTTGCTTCTCTCTTTGGGTACCATAGTTTCCATTCATTGCTTCTTGTCCTGCCCTCAGGTGCTTTGGAAAATAAGTTAGCCCTCTTTCTTTATAGCAGCCCCTGAAATATTGGAACACTGCTGTCATATCACCCCTAGTCATTCTTTTCATTAAACTAGACATATCCAGTTCCAGCAACCATTCTTTATGTGTTTTAGCCTCCAGTCTCCTAATAATTTTTATTGCTCTTCTCTGCACACTTTCTAGAGCCTTATATTCTGGCAATCAAAACTGGATGCAGTATTCCAAGTGTGGCTTTACCAAGGGATTATAAAGTGATACTAACACTTCACATGATCTTGATTCTATCCCTCTGTTAATGCAGCCTAGGACTGTGTTGGCTTTTTGATTCATATAGTACAATCATTCAGCGCCTCTGTTTGTTCCTGGCCAAGTTGAGCCAGCTAGGTTTGTGCCTAAGACTGGACTAAAATTCTTGGTCTCACAGTGTCAAGTCTAGTCCTTAACCACTACTTTACATCAAACTGGCTCTTAGAATCCTGCCTTCAAGTCAGGCTGGAGAATTCTGGAAGTTGAAGTCCACAAGCCTTAAAGTTGTCAAGTTTGGAGACCTCTGGTTTTGACTAACCACTGCCCCCCCCTTTTTTTTTGAGAAAAATGGCCAGCACAAGATCACTCAAATGGCTTTGTGACCAACAAAGATCTAGATCTTACCATTTGGTGATTTCTAGTCTTGATGTTTTAATCCCTACACCAAATTGGCACTTTGCTACTGAAAACCAGGGCGAATAATCTATATTTTTTTAAACCCTAAACTGTAGAAAATTAAAAAATGATTCAGAAGGGAAATCAACAAGCAATGGGCTTTTTAAATCAAGCAGTTCTGGTGTTTTAAAAAAACTTTACCAAAACAATGCTTTCATATAGTATTTCCATAGCATTTTATGCTTGAATAACTGAAATGTGAACACATCCTCCACAAGAATCTTAACAAGGTCAGTGAATAATGGAATCTGCTGTGGAATCAAGTATCTATTGAAAATATTAATCCGAATTAGACAATATATAGAACTCTAAATATTGGTAAATGAAAACCTCAGCCATGTTAAATTGCCAAGATGATGAAAGCTGCATTTCATCAATATGTGGAGGGTCTTAGTTGATTGTCTCTGATAAGACAGATTTCAAAAACTTTTATCTTCACTTACAGGTAATTTAGAAAGTGGGTGTCAAGTAACTTTTCCAGCATTTGGGGGGGTCTCTTTTAACACTTTTTAGAATTATTGCCTTTGAAATGATTCATGTAGTAGAGACCAGTGTTCCCTCTATTTTTTGGGGGGGGGGGAAGTATAGTGTCTGAGCGGCAGTCCCTTCGGAACTGGGCGGCACAGAAAAATAAATAAATAAATAAATAAACAAACAAACAAATAAAAAACCCACCCTGTTTTGCCTCAGAGAATTTCAAAATAAAATACTGTACTGTGTGTCTATAACAGTGAGCTCATAACAGGGCAACTCTATCAATATCAAAATGCCACTTAAATAGTTGAGCTAGTTTCAAACTAGATTTTGATTTTCTTTCTCTCTTCCTTACTCCCATTCTTTTTCTTTCTCTTTTCCTTCCTCTCTTTTTTCTATCTGTTTCTCTCTCTTCCTCTCTCTCTCCTTCCCTCTCACTCTTTCCCTCTCGGCTTCTGGGCAGGTTTGGAAAACTCTGAGATGATGATGATTTTTAAGTGAGCGATTGCTCACTGCTCAGCTTAGAGGGAACTATGGTAGAGACTATCTACAATTCGTTGCAATTTATTGCAGCCAATATAAAATAGCATAAGGAAGCATCAACTAATCTTTTCAGTGCAAAAACAAGGTAGTAAATTTGAGCTAATATACTGTATTTGTGACACCTTAAACAGAGAAGAGGCACAAACTAAACCTAGTCAAAACAAGTTGTTTTTTTCAATTCAGTAGCAGTAGGATGCTCAATCCTTGGAAAACCCATTGATTCAATTATAATGTGTATAACACTTATGCTCGAAGATCATTCTAAAGAACCCATCATTTTACCAGTACTATTGGAGGGAAAAGACAAGCTGGCTTAATTTGATAGCAATGAACATTCTGCTCTGGGGTCAGCTTCAACTGCAACTACATATTATTACCATAGGCATGCTTTATCTTACTATAACACATACGATAAGTTTCAAAACCAAAATCCGGTCTTAAAGAATTGTGTCTCTCAAAAAGTTTAAAGAATGACAAGTTTAAAATTAGAATTTTATTTTTTAACTAGTAGAATAATATGAAAAAGAAAGAATAAGGAATGTAGATACTGCCATTTACTTCACTGAAATAGACTCCTTTTGTCGGACTTAAACACGAATTTTTGTGCATAAAGTATGTACCTCTCTAACAGTAATACAGTAGTCCCTCACCTATCGCTGGTGTTACATTCCAGACCTGGCCGCGATAGGTGAAATCCGCGATGGGGAATTTATCGACTGATAGTACTTATTTAAGTATTTATATTGTAATTGTTTGGTAAGTTTTCATTGTTTTAAGTGTTTATAAACCCTTCCCACACAGTATTTATTTTAGATACAGTATTTAAATACAGTATTTACAATTTTAGATTTATTTTTTTTTTTTTAAAAAACCTGCCGATCGAGTTCGGCGGGCTGTTTAAATCTGCCGATCGGCTTCCTCAGAAACCCGCGATGAAGTGAAGCCGCAGTAGGTGAAGTGCGGTATAGCGAGGGACTACTGTATATGCATATTAAATACTCATTTGCACTTGCTCTGCTGGTATAAGAACATGTAAAGCGGGTCAACTCTAACATATGAATGTTTTACTAAGGATTAAATTTTACCACTAAAAAATCCAGAAGTGTTAGATATTGTGTTTAGTTTTAAACTATGATTTAGAAAGAGAGGTTATGCAAATATTTCCTTGACACTGTTTCAGTATTTTTAATAGAAAAGTAGGATAAAATCTTCTAAATCATTTTTAAAATAAATTGAATTGGAAATATATTAAAGATATTAAATGTCTAATATTAAATACAGTAGTTCTTCTATTTTATTTATTATTTTCCTAAATAACAGACTTAGGAAAGAAATACATTTATTTATTTTTAAAATTAAATTCATGGCTATTCAACTAAACAACATGGTGAAAACAAAACATAACTTTAAAAGTACCACATAATTTAAAAACATATACAGTGATCTCTCGGTTAGCGCGGGGGTTACGTTCCAAGACCTCCCGCGCTAACCGATTTCCGCGTTATACTGGATGCGGAAGTAAAAACCAGCATCTGCGCATGTGCGCCATTTTTTTCATGGCCGCACATGCGCAGATGGTGGAGTTTGCGTGTGGGCGGCGGGGAAGACCAAGGGAAGTTTCCTTCAGCCGCCCAACAGCTGATCTGCTCCGCAGCGCGGAAGCAGCGAGGAGCCGAAGATGGGGTAAAGGCAAAGGGGAAACCCCATCTTCGGCTCCTCGCTGCTGCCGCGCTGCGGAGCGGATCAGGTGTTGGGCGGCTGAAGGAACCTTCCCTTGGTCTTCCTGCCGCCCAGGCAAAGGGGAAACTCCAAGATCGCTTGCCGCTTGCCGCTTTGCAGCTTGGAGCCTTGCTTCGCCTCCTTCGCTGCAATAGGCAAGCGGCAAGCGGCAAGCGATCTTGAGAAAGAGAGAGAAAGGAGGGCGACTTGCCAGTCCACGCCCCCCTGGATGAACAGCCTCGCATGGCCCCAGCGCCGGGCTCCGCTGTTGCCTCTGCCCCCATTCGGCTCTGCAGCTGAGAGGCCTTCCCGGCAGAGCCCTCCCCAACAGCTCCCGCTGCCAGCGCAAAAAAGAAAAGAAAAAGAAATCCCCAAAAGAGGCAGGCACAAAGCGGGGGCACAAGGGGAGCTGCCCGGCAGAGGTTGCTTTTTTTCTTCTCGTGGGCAAGTGGAGGGGGGGAGAGAGAAGGGAGGAAGAGAGTGTGAGAGAGGAAGAAAGAGAGAGAGAAATGATAGAAAAAAGGGGAGAAAAAAGAGAAATGAGAAAATGATTGAAGCATAGTGACAGGAAAGAAAGAGAAAGAGACAGAGAAGTGACTCTTGGTGATAACGTATGACGTCATCGGGTGGGAAAAACCGTGGTATAGCAAAAAAACTGTGAAGTATTTTTTAATTAATATTTTTTGAAAAACCGCGTTGCAGCGTTTCGCACTAATCGAGACCGTGCTAATCGAGGGATCACTGTATTATAAAAACGTACACATTATAGAATATGAAATGGTGATCAGCACCATAATTTTAAAAAAGAACAATAATAAGGGAACTCCACTCAGGTAGCCTCAAACAATTGGGGAAAACTAAGTCTTATCTGCAGAGTTGTGGACTGTTATATACAGGGTGGGGTAGAGATTGTTCCACTCAAAAAGCATATTTCTTAGTGACAAAACATTAAAAAAGGAGACAAGGAACCTTTCGTCTTTGTGAAAACTAGTGGGACAGATGTTCTTGGGCTAAGGTGGTTCCAAGTAACCAAGTCCTAACCCCACGGAGAGGGGCGGCATACAAATGCAATTAATAAATAATAAATAAATAAATAAACTTCTGTAGGGTTTTAAAGGTGACAATCAGCATCTTGAGTTGCACCCAAAGCCTGCTAAAAGTTAGTACGGCTTGTGGAGTAGTGATGTTGCACAGGTGTGACATAATTATCCATGCTGCTGCATTCTGGACCAACTGATGCTTCCAGATGGTCTTCTGGGGCGGCCACACATACTGCATGTTTATTATTTATATATTTATTAGATTTATATACCACCCCTCTCCGGGGACTTGGGGTGGCATATAAGTAGATATAAATGTCCCAACTGGGACATGACTAAGGCATGAGTCTTGACCATGAGCAGGACTTCACATCCCAGGAATCAGCATAACTGGGGAACAAGATGCTATGGCCATTGCTGCCACCTGTTCTTTGAGTCAAGAAAACCCCCAGACTGTGTATTTCAGGTCTGAGTGGCATAGGTCCATTCATCAAGGATCAAATATAAAAATACCATTTGCAATTTTTTTTGCCGTTTCCCACAAATCAAGGGGGAAGCTGGCAAGAAATCACAAAGGTGATCGATCATGTGAGGTCTTTGCTTAATGAACTATGGTGCTGTGCTTAATAATGGTTACTGGGGGTGCCAGAATGGTCATTGTTAGGTGGCACAGTCACAGGATGTCCCACTCTATGACCACATTGCTTAGCAACAATAATTCCAGTCCTATTGCCATTGCTAACTAAGGACTATCCTTATTGGGCTAGATGATGGAAAAGTTTCATTTCTGAAGTTCCTAAAAGTAAATCAAAGCAACTCCTACCAAAGGATTAGCCTTTAACGTACTATTATAAAGTGCACAAAGGCCACAAATTTTAATAGTCAATCCTTTTAAAAAGTTGCTTTCTCCATCAGAAGGAATTCACTAGTGCTATCAGGAGCATCATATTCTCCAAAATATTATCTTCTTAATAAACATTATTAAATATAGCTTTCAAAAGTTTTTTTTAGCATTTTAGAATTGTGAATATCAGCCTGCTTCATTTTAAGAAAAAGATTTCATGGCAAAATTTCTAATCAATGAAACCTCAAGTAAATTGGTGTAGACTTTCGTTAAATTACTATTAATATTCCTATTCTTATACCAATAAAGTTCTCCATTTTTTTAAGATAGACTCCCTGCGGATTTTACTCTGCTAGTCATTGCTGACTATAAGGGGTGATGCTCATCTCCATTTCAAGGTTATTGAGCTGGACTGTCCAAAGACATTTTCATTGTCATCATGAAGTGCTGTTACCTTCCCACCTATTTATCTATTTGCATTTGCATGTTTTCAAACTGCTAGGCGGGCAGGAACTGGGATGAGGACAGGAGCTCACCCCGTTGTGTGGCACTCGGGTCTCAAACCTGGGCTGCTAGCTTTCCAGCCGACAAGCCCAGCACCTTAACCATTGAGTGACTGCACCACCTGTTTTATTTTTAACATAACTTTTATAAATTAGAAAATAGCAAGCTAAAACTACACCTGCCTTTTTGTTTTAGCTTATTCTGAAACACAAATAGTGAAATGTGATCTATACTACTATAAATAACTGGAAATTTTTCATACTGTATACAATATTGCCTCCCTTCTGGTTGAATTGCTAATAGCAAAACCAAGAGAATACTCTAGCAACTCACTCAGTTGACCAGCAAGAGTCAACTGTATGTGAAGAACTGTCAAAACATCATGCTGTAACAGCTTAAGACTGATTCACTACATCAGTGAGCTGGAAAAACAGTGTGCAACAAAAGATCCAATATTAACACCAGCCATTCAACTACAACACAGAAGACTACAATGGAAGTGCCTACACTAATCCTACCCAGGGAGTCTTCAAAATGGGAATCTTTCTTGTTGCTTTTGAGACTGTAAAAAAATGGCAGCAATCTTTTTTTCAATTTTTTTACCTTAGCCTTTTTCAAAGTTCATTGAAACAAACTATACCTTGGCATTTGAACATTTTTAGCGTCCTTAATATAAGCATTTAATATAAACATTTAAACAAAAGCAAACACTCACACCACAGCAGTGTATAATTCTATAATTATCTCAAACTATTGAATAATGTCATACAAATATAAACATTACAAGGCAGTGTAATATTTCAGAACAAGCACTCAATAATTTAGGTTTCTTTTCCTACATGCTCTATCAAAGGATAATGGAAAGTCCACAGGCATTCATATGAGTACTTTCCAATGGATCTTAACAGGCAACTGTTATATACAGCTCTATGATTTCCAATGTTGGAAGCAATATATAGCCATCATGACTTAGTAATCACTGATAACTCCAAATTCATGGAAGATAATATGATTTACAACAGCAAGATTGTTGGTGTTGAATAAGTTGCCCTGAACTTCTGAATGAAAAGCAAGATATACCGCAAGTCTATTCAATAAATAATAAAATTTAAAAGTGTGACTCTCTGAACAATCTAATTTAATTTGAAATTAAATTTAACTAACATAAGATAAAATCACAACAGAGTTCAGGATAGTTTCATATACATTATCTCAGTAAAATCATATTCAACGCCACAAAAACATATTATTTTCTGAAGTAGATTTACCCTGTATTTATGCCACTGTACAAATATTCCAATACTGAAAAAGTAACTTTTTAGAGTTGCTTAATAAAGTGACAATGAGAAATATTATATTTGCCATGATTGAATTTTAAGAAACTTGCTGCACTTTAAAAAAACAAAAACATCAGACTCATTTTACAAGCTTTTAGTCACTTACAAATTACTTCAAAGGTACACCCCACATCTTTGTTAGAGATATAAAACCAATCCTGAGCACAAAGTCCAATTCTCACGGAGGTGGTAAAATGTGCACCAGAGTTTTACCATTCTAGACTGCAATTGAGGACTCATAAGACTGACTGGTAAATGTCACAAAGAACAATCCTGAACCTACTTCCAAATACTGTATGTCATTTCTCTAAATGTAGAGCTAATTCTTTCAGCGTGTAGGCTCTGAGTTTGTTTTTTAAACTGGAGACACAGTATTCTACAAACTAAAAAGAACAGTCTTTGTTTATATGTGACTGTTGACAAAATAAATGTAATAAACCTGGATTACATGGAGCAGAAGAAATGTTCTTTATTTATCTATTTTGATGACCAAAGATCAAGAAAACTAGATCAAATGGTAGAAGAAGCATTAAAATAGGTCCCTCTGATGAAGTAGACATGATGCATGAAAGCACATGTGACAATAAATGTGTTAAGTCTTTAAAAAGCCTATGTTGTCTTTGCTACAATAAGGTTTGCACCGATATCTCTCTAGTAACCTCTCAAAACTTTTATAATTAAAAATGTTGTATTTTCTGAGTAGTAATTCTTAAAATCATATTTTAAATTAACAGCTTTATATATTGTATTTAAGTTTTTAAAAGCTGTTGAATTTGTATACTAATAAATTCATTTCACTAAAGTATTCTCATTATGAATATATAACATATCAATCATTTTAAACTGCTATCTAGCAAGCCAAACCATCAGGATTAAAAATAATGCAAGAATCTTTTTCAACATAGAAAAACTAAAACAGCGAAGACCTAGAAAACTAAAATATGTAAAATTTACCAAAGTTAACTTTCACAGCATTTAGTAAACAGGTATATAGATCTGAGGGCAGCATAAAATAAATCAAGTAAGTATAAATCCTGAAATAAAATGACAATCAATTTTAAATTTATCTCTTAATTTCAGAAGGATTTAAGCAGCATATAGAAAATACATTTTAACAAAATTTTCATTTGTGATGTGGGAAAATTCACAAATTGTAAAGCAAGGCATGTATTTACATTTTTTAAATGATGAAACCTGTTTAAGCAATATATTTGCATATTTTCAGTCACCAATCTAATCTAAAACCAACTGTGCTTTAGCTGTCAAAACCACTCTGTTCCAAAGCACTCAATTACAATACATATTAATCCAGTGAATCACAGCATTAATATATATGCAATGGTTTTAGTTCAGCACTGTCATAGCATGACAGCTAAAGCAAGCAAAGCATTCCTTAAAGGACAAAAGGCAAATTTTGCTGAATCAAGAATTGTTATTCTGGTGGTATCAGAATACAAAATAAAAACGGATAGCTTTTTTGGGATCACTTTAGTGGGCTACTGAAAAGCTCTTCAGCTGTTAATTTCTGACTTTGTTTTAAATAAAAATGAACATTTATTCATGCACATATGGCTTCATGTCTCAATATAGGAAAACAAGTTATAAATATGTATTCCTGTAAAAGATAAAAAGCAAACATATTTTATAAAAATCTAAATGGCTTTTTGATTTATACTTGGTATAAAAAGCAGAATGTGAGAGAAGTGACATAAATAACTTTTCTTCTTTAAAACATATATCCACTATGAGAGGTAGATCAAGCAGAGAAATACTGTATTAAATCCTGAAATTCCTACAAAGGTAGTAAAATAAATAAATAAATAAATTCCTTTCCCAATGTTCATGCAGGTTGTGCAGTGTTGACAGGAATATATCCAACCAAAACAAGATGGAAAAATTCATTGGGTGAGGCATAAAGTACTGAGATCACAAATTAAGATTATACATTATGTGCTATTGCAGTGGAAATGCAGGCTCCAACCACCTGCCAAGACCAAAGTCCAAAATAAATTATTTCCAATAACTCAGCCAGTTATTAACTTCTAAAAACAAAATAAAGAAATAAATTCAGCTGTTTTTTTATTTATAATTAAAAATAAATGGATGGAATGCTAATTTTTCTATGATAAAAGCTGCAGTAATAATATATAGCCAGGTTTTATAAAGCAACATAGACTTTTCTAAAATGTTTTGGGGGGGAAATGTAACCATGTATTATTCACCTTGAAGAAATATTGTAAGGTAGGCAGTAATCACATATTTCCAAACACCCTCATAGATATCCATAGCAAACCATGATGACTTTAAAATGACAACTCTTGCATGATACATGATTAGGTAAGTGACTAAGTTATGAACTATCTTGATATTGATAGGCACAGTATGTTAAATCATATTATTTGCATAATGACATCATTATACATTTGTCATAATCCCTTCCCTTCTTAAATGCATTTTGCTTCAATAAGCTACACGCCACCGAATTCAGTGGGACTTCTATAAAAATTTAGATTTAAAAGATGAAACTATTAAGCTAAAATTATAGTACTGAAAAAGTTTGGGAAAGTCAACTTCCAAGCACAGAGACATCACCTAACCCTCAAAACTTTATCCTTAGACTACCCACTGTTGACCTCTCCCGATTCCTAAGAGGTCAGTAAGCGGCCTGCATAAGTGCACCAGAGTGCCTGCCATCCCTTGTCCTAATATTTCTCTTTTACTAATGTTATGTATATAAATATTATTATATCTTTGTATACCACCAATATGCATTTGACAAACAAAACAAAACAAATAAATAAAATAAATAAACATGCTCCTATAAGGATAAAAAACACCAGTTTCCACTTTGGAATACTTGCAACTTTCAAACTAGAAAAATGTTTAGGAATCTCCTTGCAAAAATACAAGTCAATCAAAAACAGTTAAATCCTTATAGGTGCTAATGTTGGGGCACAACCCCCTTTCCCCCAAAGTAAAAATGATCAACCAAAACATCACAAAATTAGTCATTTTGGTACAATGAATTCGCACTCATTATATTGTTTTAAAAATATTAAAGACAAATTCGAACTGAAGCCTTCTACATCACACTCCTTAGCTAGCCTTTAATACAACAGGTCTGCAAGGGAACTTGTTGAAAAATCCTTAAGCGATTCAGCCTGAATTACAATTATATTATACTGTGGCTTAGAAACCATTAGAGTACAAGAGCTTTGCCCCCTTTACTCACCAGACAACGCCAAAGGCTCCATATCCAATAGGCCTGTCTGGTTCAATATCCAGTTGTTGTTGTGAATGATGAGTATGCTGATGATGGTGCGCTTTAACTGCAGCAGCTGCTGCAGCTTGTACCTGAGCTGGGGCTGCTGCGGCCGGTCCAGGTGCTTGACCTGGTGCCGGGGATGGAAAATATGGCTGCTGCTGCCCTGGATTTAACATGGCGGCGGCAGCTGCTGCTGCTGCAGCCGCCGCCGCCGAAGAACTATGTTGCTGTACAGGATGTACCGCGGCTGCAGAACCCGGGTGCAAGTGGTGTTGAGAATGGTGATGGTGATGGAGGTGAGGAGGGGGAAGGTGGGGAAGGTGATGGTGGTGATGGTGGTGGTGACCTGCTGCTGCTGCAGATGTACCGCCATTGTAAGCCGCCATCATTTTTGCGCTGACTGTAGCACTACAAAGAGACATTCAAGATGATGCCCTCTGATTGGATAACAACTGGGTCAAGCTGTCATTTGGCCACAAAAATGAAGTTTACTACACTTTCCTAAACAAGTTGCCCACCTTCAAAAACATGGAGCTCAACAGGCGTTTATGTCTTCATCAATCTGAGAAAATGGAGGCTTGTATATGTGCGTATGAGCATGCAATAAACCCCCTTCCCCCGAGATGGCTGGTGCAGTTGGTACTAAAATGCCATACCTCCTCCACTTCAACTGGGCCAGTCTTGAAATTTCAACTCAATCTCCCTCCCCTCCAGAAAAAGGATGCAAGTTCACCCCCCTAAAAAATGTTAGGAGTACTGACAAACCCACCCCTTCCATTCCCACATCCTTTTCATTTATCTTGTCAAAACATGTAGGATGCTGAAGGCCTTCTACAGCTTTCCTTCTTTCTGCTCTGGATAGGCATCCATCTACCTTTTATATTAAATTTGGAAATACATGAACAACTTCCACAGAGTCAAACAGGTCAAGAGACATCAAGTTAGCGGAAATGAGAAAGTTTCCAAAATTAATAAGGGGAAGAAAATTAGGAAAGAACGGAGGAATGGGATTGACAGTTAAAAATGGAGGGGAAGAAACAGAACAAAGGAAGTAAACTGAAGATTTAAAATTTGGAAGCTAAATAAGGCAATTTAAATTATCAATAAAGAACATAAGGTTGCAAGAAGTTGATAGAGAAGATTAAAGGGAAAGCTAGTGGCAGAAAATAGAACAGTGAAAGAACAAGCGAGAAAACAAGACTGCCAAAAGGAATGTGAAGCAATCAGGTAAAAGTGTGATTTAAAAAAAAAATATTGTAAAGAATAAAGAACATAAAGGGAAAAGACGGAAACTATAGAAAAACAAGGAAAATGGATTTAAAATGAATGGATTTAAATTATTTAAAAGTAATAGAATGAGGTGGCAAGGAAGGAGGCCAAATTCCACAAGGCAAACACCTTTTAAAAGTGAGAAGGTTAAAAACTGTTCAGCAGTTGAAAAACGATGGAAAATGTCAAAGGAAAAAAAAGCAGGGGACGAGATTTTAAATAGGAGAAAACATCAAAGGGTGCAAAAATACAAGAGGAAATAATTTCTTGCTTTAAGAAAAAAGTTTGGAAAGCAAAAGCATAGATACAGTGTACTAAACAAAGATGAAGAGCATTCTTAATGGTTGAACAAGACAAACTTTTTTTTAAAGCCTGCTGTGTGAATAGGTGTGAAAAACAGGCAATAAAATAATCGAAATGGGAAAACAGAAGAGGAGGCAAAGGAAAAAAACAGGCGATCTTGAATTAAAGGTGAAGAAGATGGTCTTGAATTAAAGGTGAAGGAGACCGACAAGCCAAAGGGGGAGTTGAAATTTTCTGCAAATTCTAGCGAAGGGGTTTCAAGTGGAAAAGGAAAAACTCTTGTACGTTTTAAAGGGTTTGGAAGAGCAGCATGAACAAGTGGCAGAATGAAAAAAATGAATGGAAAAGCCAAGGAGGCGGCAAAGAGAGAAGAAAAGAAACTGACAGTGCTTTGGGGAAGGGAGGTGGTGGGTGTTGTGGAGAACCCAAACAGGTGACAGAAAGAAAGGAAAGGGATGCGATGGAGGAGAGAGAAAGAAGGGACAGAGAAAAAGCCAGCAGCAGAAAAAAGAGGAAGCACCCGGGGGACGCTCCTGAGACTCCTCAGCCCAGTCACCCCAGTCCCTCCCTCCCCCCGAACCTGTTTCTAGACCCGTCTCTCCCTTTGGGCTAGGTGGGCGCTCTTGCCTGACAGCCTGACCCAGTGCGTGTAGAAGGGGGGGGGCCAGGCGAGCGGGGAGGGGCGCGAGGGGGGGCGCGCGCGCGCGGGAGAGAGGCGGTCGGTGGAAGGAACAGCGCGTCGCCTTCGTCACCGGTGGCGTCTACAGACCCCCCCTCTCTCCACGGCGGAGAAGCCACAGGCGGGATGAGGATGGAGATGGAGGAGGGAAGAAAAGGGCGGGGGGGATGCGGGCGCCTCAGCTGGGTCCCTCCTGAGGGGGGCGCGGGAGGGATGAGGAGAGAGGCGGGCGGGGGGTCACTCAGGGCCCACAGCGCCGCCCCACGTAGCCACAGACGGCGCCCCCCCCACGCCTCCTCCACTGGCAGCCGTGGCCGCCTCTTCGTCTTCCTCCGTCGTCCCCCTCGGGCCGCCGGACCGGCCGCCGCGACTCCTCCTCCTCCGTCGCCGCCACCTCCTTCTCCTCACGGGAGCCCCAGAGCAGAGCGAAAGAGCGGCGGGGACGCGCATGCGCGCGCCCCGCCGCCCTTCGCTTAACTCTGCCCCCCCTCTCCTCCCTCCTTCGCCTTTTCCCATCACTCGGGCGGCGCGCGCGGCATTCGCGCTTGGGGGCGCGCGCGCGCCGATCCTCTCCTCCCCCCCACCTCTGTCCTTCCAACCAATCGGAAGCATCGCTCGGGGAAAGGCTACGCCGGAGCCGGTCTCGTCCAATCCCAAAGAAGCGGGTTCAACCCACTCAGCGGGGACTTGGCTTCGACGGCTCGCAGTGCAGCGAAAAGGATCAAAGGCGAGGGGTGGGGGGGAAAGAACCCTCCGCCTTTGCAGCCAATGAAACACGTCCTTCTCCGTTCTCGGTCCCGCCCCCCGTGTACTTTTTTTTTTTTTTGCCAACGAGACCCCGCGAGACTCCCTCACCTCACGCAACCCTCACCTAGATTTTTAGTTCGTGGAATGCAAAAGGCGAAAATAGGCGGGGTACCCAAAATTGATTGGTTGGTCTCGCCTCGATTTGAAGATTTATAACCAATCAGAATATAGAGACTCTGTGACCGAAACCAATAGGGGCTCGGAAATGTTTTATTTCATTTTAATGTCTCGGGCACCAAAGGTCGAGCCCCTGCCACGGGCTTCATTTTAAAGGGACCAAGAATTAAATACTTAATAAGGGAGCGCCTCTGTGTGACCCTGAGTCTAGCCAATCACAGAAAGAAGAGGCGGGGTTAGCTGAGGACATTGCCGCCGCGGTGAGAAAAGCGAAGCTGGGGTGCCTTGGCCAGTTTCGCTTGCGCATTGGCGGTTTACCAGGAGGGGCGGAGCTAAGCGGAAACTGAGAAGAAAGGCTTGGCAAGGAGGAGGATCTCAGTAAGGAAGAATCAATTTTAGAAGGTGTTTAAAAAAAAACAAAAAAAAAACACCTTCCCCCCCTCGGGATCCTTCCTACTCTTAAAAATTGTGTAGGGTCTGAAAAGAGCTTTTTCTAAAATTATTGTTTTTAAATAAAAGTAAACTTTATTTAAACACACAAAACACAAACAACCAAACTCACACAGAAAAGAAACAGAAAACATTAAAATAAAAGTTGGACACTTTGGGGACGTGCCTGTGGTACAAATCTAACGGTGCTTATTTGCTATTATATAAATTATATTTACATATATACAGTACATCGAGTTTTAGCAAACATCTTTTGGTTTTCCTTTTGTGACCTATTCTCTGACATTTACTTCCCATATTATCTAATATTACCGTACTAATTCTCTGATTTTCCTTTTTTCATATGGGCTATGGTTATTGATAAACTGGGAATTTTTAATAAATATTTACATATTAATTAAATAAAGCACTAATAGAGGATTCTAACCATTGCCAAAGAGATAAAACTAATTATGTGATTGATTATCCCAACTCTGGCTTCTCTGACCAAATCTGAAGTAGACCCAGAGACAGGGTTTTGAGCAATCGGTACTTTTATTCAGCTCAGAGAACAAGTGACAGCTCAGCAAGGTAAAGTGACAGTTCAGCGAGTACCGACTGGCTCTGCAGGGAGAAACCGCTTCTTTTATACTTTTGCGGTTCCCGCCAAAGCGAGAGCCGGCCGCGTCTGAGCCAATCAGGAGCGACTTCCTGCTTGGGCTCAGACAGCGCTGGAAAAGAGGAACAAACTATTTACAGCGTTACAAGGTAGCCATTCCAGGATACAACACCCCTCCCCTCATAGTTGGACTCATCCATCAAGAAAGCCACGTGACGAAGTCGTCCAATCGGTGAGGCCTTCGAGGCTCTCGCGCTGACCTGCGCAGTCCATTTTCTCCTTCGCCACTGACTGTGGAGGATGGCTCGCCGCTGCTCTCCCGGTGCGGCGGACTTGGCCTGGCGGGCCCAACGAAGGCCTCGGAGGACGAGGATGGCTCGGCGTCGCTGGATGGTTCCCCCTGGCCCGATAAGTCTCTTTGCGTGTTTCTTAGTTCGGGCAATGTACAAAAGTCTGTTGAAGGGGGAGAGTCCGAGTCAGCGGGTTGTTGCAATTGGTTTTCAGTTCGTTTCCGAATGTGGTCTATGTGTCGTTTCCACAAACGACCATCCTCCAGTTTAACAATATAAGTCTTGGGTGCGTTTTGCTTAACAATAATTCCCTTCATCCAGTTTACATTTCCATCAAAGCATTTTACATATACATTTTGACCCAAATACATTTCTCTTTCTGGTTTCATGCACATTTGGTTATTATTCACACAGAACCTTGGGTTTAACCTGTCTAATGGTGACCTCAACTTTCTCCCCATCAATAACTCTGCAGGGCTTACATGTGTGTGCGAGTTAGGGGTAATGTGCTGGGTTAATAAGAATTGGTCCAAGTTCTGTTGCACATCTCCAGGGCCTGACCTGTGCAATGCCTCCTTTGCCACCCTTACGTAACGTTCTGTCAACCCGTTAGCCCAGGGCGAGTAAGGCGAGATGAGGGCATGTCTGACCCCTAGGCCATCTAGGAATAATTCGAATTGCCTGGCTGTTAGTTGTGGTCCATTGTCAGACACTAATAGATCAGGGCAACCATGGGATGCAAACAGTCTGCTCAATACCTTGATAGTGGCACTTGTGGTTATGTTGTTCATTGCTATTATTTCCAACCATTTGGAGAAAGCATCAACCACTATTAGGAAGTACTGAGACCCCACTGGGCCAGCAAAATCAATGTGGATCCTAGACCAAGGGCCAGCAGGCTGTTCCCACTCAGCCGGAGTTGTTTTGGGGGGACTGGGCCTAGACTCTTGGCACGGGTCACACTTTGAAACCCAACTTTCAATATCAGCATCCAGCCCTGGCCACCATAAATGCCCCCTTGCTAGGCTCTTCATCCTGACAATCCCAGGATGGCCCACGTGTAACATTTTGAGTACCTTTTCCCTTAGGCGTTTGGGGATGATCACTCTATCCCCCCACAGCAAACAACCTTTTACATATGATAATTCAAGCCTTTTGTTCTTAAAATCACACAATTCAGGTTTAACAATATCATTTTGCCATCCCTTTAGAACACAGTTCACCACTTGTTTAAGGATTTGGTCTTGCTGCGTGTGTGCAGCTACCTCTTTTGCTGTGGTTAGTGGGTTTTCCTCGAGTTCTATCATTAGCACATCTGTGGCAGGAACAGGGTCTTCTACCAAGTCTGCTATGGGGCATCTGCTGAGGCCGTCTGCATGATTGATTTCCTTCCCCCCCTTGTGGGTGAGCTCATACTGATACCCTGAGAGGAAAAGGGCCCATCTGATTAGTCTTGGAGACATAAAAGGTGGAGTGGGCTTGTTGGGGGCTAGCAGGCCTAGTAGGGGTTTGTGGTCAGTGACTAGCTCAAAGCTTCTCCCAAAAATGTAATTGTGAAACTTCTTTACCCCTGCCACTAATGCTAGAGCCTCCTTGTCTAACTGGCTATAATTCCTCTCTGTGCTGGTCATGGTTCTTGAAAAGAATGCTATTGGGGCCTCTGTCTTATTCGGTAGAACGTGAGCTAAGACTCCTCCTATGCCGTACGGCGAAGCGTCGCACGTGAGCCTAATGGGTAGTGAAGCACTATATTGGACTACTACACTTTCAGAAGTTATTAAATTTTTTATTTGAGAAAAAGCTTCACGTTCAGTTTCCCCCCATGTCCAGCGGGCTTCCTTCTGGAGTAAACGATGGAGAGGCTCTGCTACTGTTGCCTTCTGCTTTAAAAAAACGGAATAAAAATTAAGGAGGCCCAAAAATGCCTGCAACTCATTCTTATCTTGTGGCTCTGGGGCTTCTCTAATTGCTCTCAGCTTCTCTGTTGTGGGGTGGATACCTTCCTTATCTATTTTATACCCAAGGAATTCAACACTGTCAGTTCCCCAGACACATTTATCAGGCTTGATTCGTAACCCTTTGTCCTGTAGCCTCTTAAGTACTTCCCTTATTCTTTTGTTCACTTGCCCCTGGTTTTCCCCTGCAATTAAGATGTCATCAAAATATGGAATTGCCCCATTTACCCCTGACAATAGGCGTTCCATGATGCTCTGGAATATTCCTGGGGCTATGCTTACCCCAAACTGTAACCTCGTGCATTTGAAAGCCCCCCTGTGTGTTACAATCGTTTGGGCGTTTGCTGTTTGTTCATCGACCGGAAGCTGCTGGTAAGCCTGGGCCAGGTCGATCTTTGCGAACCTTTTTCCCTCCCCCAGGGAGTGTAAGAGTTGTTGCACGACCGGGATGGGGTAGGGGTGGTGTTGGAGTGCCTTATTCAAGGTTGATTTGTAATCAGCGCAAACTCTTAAAGAGCCATCTGGCTTCAATGGTGTTACTATGGGAGTTTCCCATGGCCCCTGTTCCACAGGGACCAAAATACCTTGACTAATGAGTTTGTCCAGCTGCATGTCCAGCTTGGGGAGAAGCGGAAGGGGAACCCTGCGAGGTTTCAGTCTGACCGGTGGGACCTTTGGGTCGATAGAGAAAGATATAGGGGGTCCCTTATACAATCCCAAGGTGGGGCTGAACACTTCAGGGAACTCTTTCACAAAGTTAGGCATATTATCACAGTTTACATTACACACACCCGAAATTTCGATCCCCAACGGTTCCATCCACGCTAGACCCAGCAGGGAGTGTTTGGCCCCCGTCACAATAAGCATGGGAAGGGTACATTTCACATTCTTAAAGGCAATAGGTACATTTGCTGTTCCCAGGACCGAGATTACCCCCCCTTGGAAGTCTCTGATCACCAATGAGGTTTGAGTTAAGTCAGCCTTAGACACATTAGGCATGTATAGTTTAAATTTTTCCCAGGGCATGATGGTATATCTCGAGCCCGTATCCAGCTCCATTGAGCAAGGCTGGTTATTTAGTAACAATGAGATAACAATTTTAGCCCCCTTTTTGGTTGCCGTGTTATTCACGGAAAATTTAGAGTTACCTCTATTGTAGTCGCGGTTAGCGCTTGAGTAGTTCCTTTGACCCGAGCTGCGGAACGGTCTCCTTTCTCGCGATTGGGGGGGTTGGTTTTGAGGTCGCTGGTATTGTTGTGTGGCAAACGTTTCTTCTGGTGCCGTTGCTCTGCATGCGATGGCGATGTGGCCTCTCCGGTTGCAACGGTGGCAAGTAGCGTCTCGGAAGGGGCATCGATGGCGCTGGTGATTTCCCCGGCAGCCCGCGCAGGGGGCTGGGTGAGTAGCTCTAGGATGTCTCGGCTGGTCTTGCAGGAGGAGGCAGTTGTCCCCGTTTCTAGTCGGCTGGCTGAGGTCGTCTGTTCCCTCGGCGCTGGGAGACTCGGCGTTGATTTTGGCAATGATTTCTCGCCTTCCGTGCTCCTTTAATTCTCTTGCCGCTGCGTCGGCTGCTTCCGCGGTTTGTGCTAATTTAATTACGGTTTGTAGCGTCGGCTCTTCTTCGGTGAGGAGTTTGTTTCTCACCGAGTTGCTCTTCATGCCGAAAACCAAGGCGTCGGTAAGGCGAGCTTCCGGGTCTTGAAACTTGCATTGAGCAAGTACCGTTCGAAGCCGCGTTGTGAATTGGCTGATTGACTCGGTTTCTCTCTGAGCCATCATGTGAAATTGATGCCGGTAAACCATGGCTGGTCTGGTTGGTTTAAAATGGCTCGCTAGTTTCTGTTGAAGGACGTCCCACGCTGTGGCTCTTGCTTGTTCTGGCTCGGTGAGAGTTTGGGCAAGTCTACGGATCTCTGCGCCGCAGTAGTTGAGAAAAATAGCCCGTCTGCGATCGGCTCCGGCGTCCTGCATTCCCGCCGCCTCGAGGAATATCTCGAAGGTGGCCATGTACTCGTCCCATGTCATTTTCTCGGAATCGAAGAGTTCTGGAGCCTGGCCGATCTGGATTTTGTCCATGTTGCACGCGAAGTTCTTCCGTTCGTTCGTCGCCAGTGAAGTAGACCCAGAGACAGGGTTTTGAGCAATCGGTACTTTTATTCAGCTCAGAGAACAAGTGACAGCTCAGCAAGGTAAAGTGACAGTTCAGCGAGTACCGACTGGCTCTGCAGGGAGAAACCGCTTCTTTTATACTTTTGCGGTTCCCGCCAAAGCGAGAGCCGGCCGCGTCTGAGCCAATCAGGAGCGACTTCCTGCTTGGGCTCAGACAGCGCTGGAAAAGAGGAACAAACTATTTACAGCGTTACAAGGTAGCCATTCCAGGATACAACAAAATCTTCCTCCAAGGTTCCAAGCAAATCTAGAGAATATTGTATTACTTGTATTGGTATGTATGTGTGTTGCCTGGATTGATTGAGTTATAATTTAATAATAATAATTTATTAGATTTGTGTGCCGCCCCTCTCCAAAGACTTATGGGTTTTTAACTGGGGTTTATAGTTTGAGATTTTTCATATTTGAATTCTTTTTTTACTATATTGTATCTTTATATTGTTGTAAGCTGCCCTGAGTCCTTTGGGATTGGGGGGTGTAGAAATCAAATCAATTTAATTAATTAATTGATTGATTAATTAATTAATTACCAGAGAACTGGAATGGAGCCCTTGTGGTTCACATCATCAAAAAAGGGGCAAAAACAGATCCAGGAAACTACAGGGCAATCAATACATGAGGAGATCCTAGAAAAGATAAGCAACAAATCCATGAACACCTAAAGCCAAGCAAAACACGGCTTAGTCAAAAAACAGATCATGCCGAACAAATCTTATTACAAAGTGACTAAATTAGTGGAATGGCGAAATGCTGTGGACATAGTATATTATCTACACGGGGCTCTCTTTGAAGAACTTTCAGAAACTTCAAATGCTGCAAAATATACACTGCTCAAAATCAATTTCACCTGCTGTTGTGCACATTCAACTTTGTACAGAACAAAGTATTCAGTGAGAATATTTCATTCATTCAGATCTAGGATGTGTTTGTTTGTTTTATTTTTTATTTTTTTATTTGATTTGATTTGATTTGTATGCCGCCCCTCTCCGTAGACTCGGAACGGCTCACAACTTTATTTGAGTGTTCCCTTTATTTATACAGTGTATATTTATACTTATACTTATATTTATACTTATACTTATATTTAATTAGATTTGTATGCCGCCCCTCTCCTAAGACTCTGATATATATATTCTTGCAGGCAGAAGTCTGCAGGTTCAAATCCCAATAAGGGTATGGCTAGTTGACGAGAGCATAATAAACTTGAAATACAGTGTTCCCTCGCTTTTCGCAGGGGATGCGTTCTGAGACAGCCCGCGAAAGTCGAATTTCCGCGAAGTAGAGATGCAGAAGTAAATACATTATTTTTGGCTATGAACAGTATCACAAGCCTTCCCTTAACACTTTAAACCCCTAAATTGCAATTTCCCATTCCCTTAGCAACCATTCACATTATTACTCACCAGGTTTATTTATTAAAGTTTATTTTAAAAAATATTTATTAAAGGCAGGCGAAAGTTTGGCGATGACATATGACGTCATCGGGTGGGAAAAACCGTGGTATAGGGGAAAAACCCGCAAAGTATTTTTTAATTAATATTTTTGAAAAACTGGTATAGACTTTCCGCGAAGTTCGAATCCGCGAAAATCGAGGGAACACTGTAGATCTATACTAGTCTCCCTTCCTTTTCACTTATCAGCAAAAATATGTTACACACACATAAATATTCATCCACGTTGGGTGGGGAAAGGGGAAGAATAGTGAGGGCAGGTCAAAATGAAATGAAAGAATTGGAATTTATTCCATAACGAACGATCTCTAACATCGCATAGCATCAACCAGCCATTGTTGTGGGCGATGCGAAGCCTGTCTGTCCTCATTATTGTTTACATCCCCATTGTAATGTTTGAAAGGGCATTTGCCAGGAATGCTTCAAATCACTGGTGAGGATTGATTGATTATGTGCCATCAAGTTGTTTTCGACTGCTAGCGACTGCATAGATTTCTCTCCATCCCCTTGTGAGGGAATGCCTGCAGAGATTAGCCTGCATTTACACTTGGTTCAGTTTCCTCTCTTAACCTAAGGAGGATCCTGTTGGATCAGGTTCTAACCAGCACCTCCCTGAAGTCTTTCGCAAATGCACAGAAAAGGAGTCACAGAAAGCAAGCCAAAAATAAAATTAAACGAAGAGGCAAGAGAAGGAAACACAAATGCAGATAATTTTTCCCAATGCCACACCAGATCTCTACATGCGGGTAGTCCTCAACGTAAGACCACAATTGAGCCCAACATTTCCATTGTTAAAGCAAAGCAGTCCCTAAGTAATTTTTGCCCCATTTTATGTCCCCTTTTTTTGGCCACAGTCATGAAGGGAATCCCTGCAGTTGTTTAAGTGAATCTTGTGGTTAGGAGGTAAATCTGCCTTCCCCCATTGAGTTTGCTTGTCAGAAACTGGAAGGTCACATGACACACACACACACACACCCCGGACGGTGCAGAACATGCCAGCTGTCAAGCACCTCAATTTTGATCATATAACATGTAATAATAATAGAGTTGGAAGGGACCTTTGAGGTCATCTAGTCCAACCCGCTGCTCACACAGGAGACCTGTGCTAGGGATTGGAACCCGGGAATTTTGTGACGGTCCTAAGTGTGAAAACTGGTCACAAGTGACGTCATAACTTTGAACAGTCCCTAAATTAATGATTGTAAGTTTGTTTGTTTATTTGTTTGTTTTTGTTTATTTATTTATTTATTTGTTTTTTTGTTTGATTGATTGATTGATTTTTATGCTGCCCTTCTCCTTAGACTCAGGGCGGTTTACAACATGTTAGCAATAGCACTTTCTAACAGAGCCAGCCTATTGCCCTCACAATCCGGGTCCTCATTTTACCCACCTCGGAAGGATGGAAGGATGAGTCAACCTTGAGCCGGTGATGAGATTTGAACCGCTGACCTACAGATCTACAGTCAGCTTCAGTGGCCTGCAGTACAGCACTCTACCTGCTGTGCCACCCCTATCTGTATTTTCCTGCCTGAGAGCAATAGCACTTAGATTTATATACCACTTCACAGTGTTTTACAGCCCCTCTAAGAGATTTACAGAGTCGTCCTATTGCCCCCAACAATCCGGATCCTTATTTTACCCACCTTGGAAGGATGGAAGGCTGAGTCAACCTTGAATTTGGTGAGATTTGAACTGCTCAATTGCAGACAGCAGAAGTAGCCTGCAGTACTGCACTTTAACCAGCACGCCACTGAGGAGCTCAATCTCCTTTTCTTGACTT
Organism: Erythrolamprus reginae; assembly: GCF_031021105.1. Classification (NCBI taxonomy): domain Eukaryota; kingdom Metazoa; phylum Chordata; class Lepidosauria; order Squamata; family Dipsadidae; genus Erythrolamprus; species Erythrolamprus reginae. The sequence goes on from NC_091950.1 coordinate 412,275,313, forward strand.
TTCCCCCCCTGGAGCTTCAAAATACAAGGAGACAAGGTTGATTATTATCAGAGATTTGCACTGGGTCAATCTCAGGCTGCTGGATCGTAATAGCATTAGCACTTTGGCTTATATCGTCCTTCACTGTAGCCCTCTCTAAGCAGTTTACAGAATCAGCCTATTGCCCTCAACAATCTATGGCCTCGTTTGACCCACCTTGGAAGGCTGGAAGGCTGAGTCAACCTTGAGCCTGGTAGGATTTGAACTGGCAAATTGCGGTCAGCCAGCAGTCAGCAGAAGTAGTCTGCAGTACTGCACTCTAACCACTGTGCCACATAAGAACCTAAGAAGAGCCATGCTGAATCAGGCCAAAGCCCATCGAGTCCAGCATTCTGTGTCACACAGTGGCCCACCAATTGTCCATGGGGATCTTGAGCAGAAAGAGAAGGCAAAACCCTCCCTTTCCCTTGATCCTGAATAAATGCTACCCAAGGGAACCCTGCCTGCCTCAACCAACATAGAGGCGGCACTTGGACATCCCTTTCAATAACCACCAATACACTTGGCATCCATGAATCTGTCTAATCCTGCCTTGAAGCTATCAAGGCTGACAGCTGTCACAACCTCTTCTGGAAGTGAATTCTATAAACCAAGAACCCTCTGGGTGAAGAAATATTTCCCTTGATTTGTCCTCACTTTCTTACCTATAAGCTTTAGGGAGGGCCCCCTTGTCCGAGTATTGTGTGATAGAGAAAAGAATTTTTCTCTATTCACCTTTTCTATCCCATGCATGATTTTATACACTTTGATCAAGTCACCCCTTAAACGCCGTCTTTCAAGGCTGAAGAGACCGGCCTTGCAACCTGGTTTCATAAGGGAGGTGCTCCATTTCCTTGATCATTCTTGTTGCCCTTTTTTGCACCTTTTCCAGTTCCATTATATCCTTCTTGAGGTGCGGTGTCCAGAACTGTACACAGCTCTAATCCTTCCTCTTTATCTTATTTTAATTTTCCTTCAATTCAGATCTCATTTATTGTCTTTATATGGCCCAAACCTCTCATTTGTCGACCTATTATTCTTGACTCCCTGCACAAAACACTGATTATCCTCATTACTTTTCCACCACCATTTTGCATGTCAAAAAAATGTCTCCATCCATTCCTCATATTTGAGTGAAATTTCTACAGAGGTACACAAATTCCTTTCCTTGCTCTCATTTTTATTTTTTACTATTTTTGCAAAGCTTGAGCACGTTCTATTCATTTTCCCTGACAGGCAGAACATCTGTTTTTGGAGGCACTGGTTTTTTTTCCAGAATTATATGTTTCTTGTTGCATCATACAAAACATCTAAACATGTAAATCATTCAGATTCTCATCAAGAACTCACAGCATCTGAATAAAAAATACATGAACCAACATTTAGAAACATAGAAGATTGATGGCAGAAAAAGACCTCATGGTCCATCTAATCTGCCCTTATACTATTTCCTGTATTTTATCTTAGGATGGATATATGTTTATCCCAGGCATGTTTAAATTCAGTTACTGTGGATTTACCAACCACGTCTGCTGGAAATTTGTTCCAAGCATCTACTACTCTTTCACATTGCTTCTGATCTTTCCCCCAACTCACCTCAGATTGTGCCCCCTTGTTCTTGTGCTCACTTTCCTATTAAAAACACTTCCCTCCTGAACCTTATTTAACTCTTTAACATATTTAAATGTTTCGATCATTGTTGTGGTTGGCTCTGGCCCAGCTCCTGCCCCAGGGAATGGGGAGGTGGAGGCAGGGGAAACGCCAACATGCCCTAGGCCTGTTTTGTTGCCAGCAGAGTCAGGGAGTGCAGTTTCCTCGGACGAAGAAGAAGGTGGGGGTGACTTGGAAGAGGGGGGCTTGGCACACAGCCCAGGAAGCCAATCACCATTATCTTCGGTCGATTCAGATGAGGAAGTGTTAGACCCACGCAGGCGCAGACTTACGAATCGAAGACACCAATTGAGGACATATTACAGGAGATAAGAGAGGCCACCTGTGTTTGGGTGGGGCTCCAGTAATTAGAGCTGCTGCTTTAAATAGCAGCGTGCCAGTTTGGCCGTTGTGGAAGATTATCTGATCGCAGTTCTTCAGGATCGTGCCTCGCTGTTTTTGAACTTTGTGGATTTTTCACGCCTTTGACACCAAAGCAGAGTAAAGTGTGTGTGTGTGTGTGTGTGTGTGTGTGTGTGTTTCACTTCGTGGGAAGAAGGAGGGCTGTGACGTTTCTTCACAGCTACTAGCTAAGTACTTAAGGACTGATTAAGGGGCTTGTACAGCCTACAAGGTTGTTTTGGGGAAGAGTGCTCTTTGCAATACAAAAAGGGTGCTTTGTTTCTTTTGAATTTTGTGATAAAGGACATTGTTTTGAACTTTCAAACGTCTGTGTGTCTGAAATTTGTACCCGTGAATTTTCGGGCGGCTTCTACCAGAGAGCCCGGCAGAACAATCATGTCCTCCCTTTCCCTCCAGACTCTACACTGTATCCTTCTACCCTTTTCCTTCACTTCTCCTCTTCTGAGCCCTCATCCTGGTTTCCCTAATTTATCAATGTCAGTGTTAAAATGGGGATATCTAGAAGCAGAGCTTTTGGAGATAATGGGACATTTTTGTCACCAGGCATCTGATGATCCGACTATGGAGAATATGGAAGGAAATGGCTCTATTTTCCTGGCTGGACCCCTGATTTATTGCCTGGCCTTTAACAGAGGCAGTCCCCATCTGCTCAGCTGTGGGGTTAAGATAAGGATGTTTGAGTTGATACACCTACTGGCGTCGGGGATGTTGGATAAAAAGTACAACCGAAAAGAGGGACTGTAACTCCAGGAAACACAGTTTTCTTCCTACTCCCCTCCCATCATTTCAGCTTGTGCTGTGACAGCCTCTATTTTAATTATTATTATTATTATTATTATTATTATTATTATTATTATTATTAATTAGATTTGTATGCCGCCCCAATCCGCAGACTCGGGGCGGCTCACAACAGTGATAAAAACAATACATAATGACAAATCTAATAATTAGAATCTAAAATAACAATAGTACATTTAAAAAGTCTAAAAAGCAAGGAACCCCAATATAAAAAACATACATACAGTCATATCATGCATAAAAACTACATAGGCAGGGGGAGATGTCTCAGTTCCCCCACGCTTGACGACTGCACTGTTCACCCATTTTGAGACTGTCAGAAATCACTACCCCTAAATCTTTCTCTTCTGAAGTTTTTGCTAGCACAGAACTGCCAATACAATACTCAGATTGAGGATTCTTTTTGGTCAAGTGCATTATTTTACATTTGGAAACATTAAACTGCAGTTTCCATTGCTTTGACCACTTATCTAGTAAAGCTAAATCATTTGCCATATTACAGATGCCCCCAGGAATATCAACCCTATTGCACACTTTAGAGTCCTTAAGCGCCACCAAACTGGAAGTCCGTTTTTCTGAATTTCCGATTTGGCTGTTTTTTTCACCGTCCCAGGCTTCAGTGAGGCCTGTGCACATATGCGGAGATGGACTGGGATTGTGTGCATGCGCAGGGACAGCACGGTTGGGATGGAATGGGCGTGGAAACACACCCTTTTGGCACAGGAACCTAAAAAGGTTCACCATCACTGTACTATTTTTTTTATTATTTATTTATTTATTTATTTATTTATTTATTTATTTATTTATTTATTTATTTATTTATTTATTTATTTATTTATTTATTTATTTATTTATTTATTTATTTATTTATTTAGTCCAATACCTAATACACATTGAAGAGAATAGATATGTAGTAATATAACTAAAGAAATGAATAGAAGAAAAGATATAAAAGTACAGTATAGGTGAACAAATTTGAAAGGAAGAAAAGATAAATGAGATAAGGAGAGACAATTGGACAGGGGACGGAAGGCACACTGGTGCACTTATGCACACCCCTTACTGACCTCTAAGGAACCTGGAGAGGTCAATCGTGGATAGTCTAAGGGAAAAATGTTGGGGGCTAGGGGTTGACACTACTGAGTCAGGTAATGAGTTCCATGCTTCGACAACTCGGTTGCTGAAGTCATATTTTTTACAGTCAAGTTTGGAGCGGTTAATATTAAGTTTGAATCTGTTGCGTGCTCTTGTGTTGTTTCGATTGAAGCTGAAGGAGTCATTGACAGGTAGAACGTTGCAGCATATGATCTTGTAGGCAATACTTAGATTGTGTTTTAGGCGTCGTAGTTCTAAGCTTTGAAGACCAAGGATTGATAGTCTGCTTTCGTAGGGTATTCTGTTTCGAGTGGAGGAGTGAAGGGGTCTTCTGGTGAAGTATCTTTGGACATTTTCAAAGATGTTGATGTCCGAGATGTGGTATGGGTTCCAGACAGATGAACTGTATTCAAGGATGGGTCTGGCAAAAGTTTTGTAGGTTCTGGTGAGTAGTGTGAGATTGCCAGAGCAGAAGCTGCGTAGGATCAGGTTAACAACTCTAGAAGCCTTTTTGGCGATATTGTTGCAGTGGGCTTTAGCACTTACGGTAAGTCATTCAATATTAGAAACATAGAAACACAGAAACATAGAAGACTGACGGCAGAAAAAGACCTCATCTTCCATCTAGTCTGCCCTTATACTATTTCCTGTGTTTTATCTTAGGATGGATATATGTTTATCCCAGGCATGTTTAAATTCAGTTACTATGGATTTACCAACCACGTCTGCTGGAAGTTTGTTCCAAGGATCTACTACTCTTTCAGTGAAATAATATTTCCTCACGTTGCTTTTGATCTTTCCCCCAACTAACTTCAGATTGTGTCCCCTTGTTCTCGTGTTCACTTTCCTATTAAAAACACTTCCCTCCTGAACCTTATTTAACCCTTTAACATATTTAAATGTTTCGATCATGTCCCCCCTTTTCCTTCTGTCCTCCAGACTATACAGATTGAGTTCATTAAGTCTTTCCTGATACGTTTTATGCTTAAGACCGTCCACCATTCTTTTAGCCCGTCTTTGGACCCGTTCAATTTTGTCAATATCTTTTTGTAGGTGAGGTCTCCAGAACTGAACACAGTATTCCAAATGTGGTCTCACCAGCGCTGTATATAAGGGGATCACAATCTCCCTCTTCCTGCTTGTTATACCTGTAGCTATGCAGCCAAGCATCCTACTTGCTTTCCCTACCGCCTGACTGCACTGCTCACCCATTTTGAGACTGTCAGAAATCACTACCCCTAAATCCTTCTCTTCTGAAGTTTTTGCTAACACAGAACTGCCAATGCAATACTCAGATTGAGGATTCCTTTTCCCCAAGTGCATTATTTTACATTTGGAAACATTAAACTGCAGTTTCCATTGCTTTGACCACTTATCTAGTAAAGCTAAACCATTTACCATATTACAGACGCCTCCAGGAATATCAACCCTATTGCACACTTTAGAGTCATCGGCAAATAGGCAAACCTTCCCTCCAAACCTTCCCCTATGTCACTCACAAACATATTAAAAATAATAGGACCCAGAACAGACCCTTGTGGCACACTGCTTGTAACCGAATATTAGTATTCCAAGGTCTTTTACTGAGTGGGGGTTGGCTGTGAGATTTTGTTTATTCAGTTTATATATGAGGTTCGGATTCTTTTTGCCGATGTGGAGGGCAGAATATTTGCTGCTTGATATTTGAAGTTGCTAGGTGTTAGACCAATCTGCGACAAAGTCGAGGTCTTTTGGGAGAGTAGAGGTGTTGTCTGTGGTGTTGAAAAGTTTTACATCGTCGGCGAAAAGAACACAGTTGCTCGTGATATGATCGCAGAGGTCGTTGATGTAGAGCAGTGTTTTTCAACCAGTGTGCCGTGGCACACTAGTGTGCCGCGAGACATGGTCAGGTGTGCCGCGAAGCTCAGAGAAAGAAAACAAGAGAGAGAGAAAGAAAGAAAGAAAGAGAAAGCAAGCAAGAGAGAAAAAGAACAAGAGAGAAAGCAAGCAAGAGAGAGAAAGCAAGCAAGAGAAAGAAAGAGAGAAAGAGAACAAGAGAGAAAGAAAGCAAGAGAGAGAAAGAAAGCAAGAGAGAGAGAAAGAGAGGGAGGGAAGGTGGGAGAGAGAAAGACATAGAGGGAGGGAGGGAGGGAGGGAGGGAGAGAGAAAGAGAGCAAAAAGGAGGAAAGAAGGAAGAGAGAAAGAAAGAGGGATGGAGAGAGAGAAAAAAAGAGGGAGAGAAAGAGGGAGAGAGAAATAGAGCGAAAGGGAGGAAGAGAATTTTATTGTCCAATATTTTTTTAGCCGCCCCCCCCCCCTCAATGTGCCCCATGGTTTTGTAAATGTAAAAAATGTGCCGCGCCTCATAAAAGGTTGAAAATCACTGATGTAGAGAATGAATAGAGTAGGTCCTAGTACGCTGCCCTGGGGAAGGCCACTTTTAACTGGGATAGGGGTGGAAATGACAATTTTGACAACTTGTTGCCTGTTTGACAGGAATGCAGTAATCCAGCTGTGGAGGAATCCTGAGATGCCATAGGATTTGAGTTTTAGGAGTAGTTTGTCATGGACATACTAAGGGACAAGATTGGAAAGACATGCCTAAGCAGTGGCCTTCCGATATTTGAAGTTATGGCATCGCTAGCCCCAGAATCTAAATTATTACCTCCTTTCCTAATGCTGAAATCAATTCTACCAAAATAAACCTCAGCCTGTAAATGCCGCCTCCTTTTAATGTTTTTTAAAATATGCATTATTACTCCCCATACAAATGCATAAGCAATCAGTGGTATAAAAATAATAGCCACCCAGAAGGAAAAGCGGAGAGAGAGAGAGAGAGAGAGATCCATGCAGGTGCCAGGAGAATGCGAAACGAATTTAAAAGCAAATGATTTTGTTAAAGCAAATAACAGATGTGAGGTTTGGGGAAGAGGTAGTCGGTAGCAGATGTGTCGCTTTTATTGCAAAAAAAATATTTTTTTTAAAAAGCATGCGCCTTTGAAAACACTGACAAATGACTCTGCTTATCAGTTCTCTCTTAGAACGATGCCACTGTATCCTTTTGGTTTTATGAGTTTTCTTCATGCCATAATAATTTTTTGCGCACTTTAAAAGGGGGAAAAAAAGCAAAAAGGGGAAGATTTTGGATTCCTCTTCCCGCAAAAATACAGATCCTATTATAAAATGCATAATTCAGGGCCTGATCCCTTCACACCTGTGAGAATTCTGCTCCGGTAATCTCACACTACTAACCAGAGCATACAAAACTTCTGCCAGACCAATCCTTCAATACAGCTCATCTGTCCGGAACCCATACTACATTTTGGACATAAACACTCTAGAAAATGCCCAGAGATACTTTACTAGAAGAATCCTCCACTTCCCCACTCGCAACGGAATACCCTACGCAACTATTTATTTATTTATTTTTTATTCATTTATTCATTTATTCATTCATTCATTCATTTATTTATTTATTTGGTTAGTTAGTTAGTTAGTTAGTTAGTCCAATACATAATACACATTGAAGAGAAAATATATGTAGTAATATAACTAAAGAAACGAATTGAAGAAAAGATATAAAAGTATAGGTGAACAAATTTGAAAGGAAGAAAAGATAAATGAGATAAGGAGAGACAATTGGACAGGGGACGGAAGGCACACTGGTGCACTTATGCACGCCCCTTACTGACCCCTAAGGAACCTGCAGAGGTCAATCGTGGATAGTCTTAAGGGAAAAATGTTGGGGGTTAGGGGTTGACACTACTGAGTCAGGTAATGAGTTCCATGCTTCGACAACTCGGTTGCTCACAATCCTAGGTTTAGAAAGCTTAGAACTATGTCGCCTTAAACATGACCTATAAAATCATCTGCTACAGCATCCTTCCTGGCAATGACTACTTCAGCTTCAACCACAACAACACACGAGGACACAACAGATACAAACTTAAAGTAAACCGCTCTAAACTCGACTGCAGGAAATACAACTTTAGTAACCGAGTAGTTGATGCATGGAACTCACTACCGGACTCTGTAGTGTCATCACCTAAACCCCAAAACTTTACCCTTAGACTATCCACTGTTGACCTTTCCCGATTCCTAAGAGGTCAGTAAGATAGATAGAGAGATAGAGAGAGATATAGATAGATAGATAGATAGATAGATAGATAGATAGATAGATAGATAGATAGATAGATAGATAGATAAAGAGATGGAGAGATAGAGAGAAAGAGAGATAGAGAGATAGATAGATAGAGAGATAGAGAGAGATAGAGAGAGAGAGATAGAGAGAGATAGATAGAGAGATAGATAGATAGATAGATAGATAGATAGAGAGATAGATAGATAGAGATAGAGAGATAGATAGAGAGATAGAGAGATAGAGAGAGAGAGAGAGAGATTAGATAGATAGAGAGATTAGATAGATAGATAGATAGATAGATAGATAGATAGATAGATAGAGAGATAGATAGATAGATAGATAGAGAGATAGATAGAGAGATAGATAGATAGAGAGAGAGAGAGATAGAGAGATAGATAGATAGATAGAGAGAGATAGAGATAGATAGAGATAGACAGATAGATAGATAGATAGATAGATAGATAGATAGATAGAGATAGAGATAGAGATAGAGAGATAGAGATAGATAGATAGAGAGAGAGAGAGAGAGAGAGAGAGAGAGATTAGATAGATAGATAGATAGATAGATAGATAGATAGATAGATAGATAGATAGATAGATAGATAGATAGACAGACAGACAGAATAAAATGCTTCTCAGCTTTCCACAGTTTTCCACTGGAAGGAAATTCACAAACCTGAGGACAGCAAGTGACAGGTGAGATGCAAGTAATGAACATTACAGGTAGTTCTCGACCTATCAGCTGCCACCTTATGCTTGCTTGTGTTTCACTGCTGTGCAGTGACAGATTGCCATGAACTGAGGCGAAGAAGGGGAATGAAAGCGGGAATGCTTGGGGAAATAAATTAAGTACTGTGCCACCTCCAGATGCTGCCTTAAGGTCACCCAGCTGGAAGGAGGAGGGTGTTGCCTACCAACCGATGCTTGGACCGCCCTTTATGAAAGCATCTTGCCCAAACCTGATGGGTGATGATGGTTTGGACAGTGAGAGACAGTTAAGGAAAAAGTTAAGGAAGACAAAACTAAACTTTTAATGGAGGTAGCATTAGAAAGATAACACATACCTGAAATACAACTCCAGGTTGGTACAATACTTATCTAGATTACAGGGTTATAAATATAGAAATAATACTAAATAACTATAATTATAGTGTTAGGAGTGGCATCATTCGTTTAACTTTTGAAGAAAACATCAGTCTGTTAAATAGGAGGTGAGAGAGCATGAGAAACACTCAGGGAATGGTAATAATAAAAATAACAACAATAACAATAATAACAACAGCAGCAGCAGCAATAACAACAGAGTTGGAAGGGACCTTGGAAGTCTTCTAGTGACTAGTCCAACCCTCTGCTTAGGCAGGAAACCCTATATTACCGTACATCAGACAGATGGTTATCCAACATCTTCTTTAAAAGTTCCAGTGTTGGAGCATTCACAACTTCTAGAGGCAAGCTGTTCCACTGGTTAATTGTTCTAACTGTCAGGAAATTTCTCCTTAGTTCCTTAGTTCTAAGAAAACAATAGTAATAGAAATATTAAGGATACAAGCAATAAGTTACAGACATACAGTCAGGGGTGGGCTACTGCCTGGATGTGGGGGGAACGCAGTGGGGTAGCGAAAATGGAGCTCCACCCCAGAGTACCCGATTTGCACGGAAAGATGTGGTAGTAAAAATTTTGGTAGCCCTTCACTGCATACAGTCATAAGTGGGAGGAGATGGGTGATAGGAATGATGAGGAAAAAACTAGTAATAGTAGTGCAGACTTAGTAAATAGTTTGACAGTGTTGAGGGAATTATTTGTTTAGCAGAGTGATGGCGTTTGGGAAAACACTGTTCTTGCATCTAGTTGTTCTGGTGTGCAGGGCTCTGTAGGAGTTGAAACAGTTTGTATCCAGGATGCGAGGGGTCAGTAAATATTTTCCCCGCCCTCTTTTTGACTCGTGCAGTGTACAGGTCCTTTCTTTCTTTCTTTCTTTCTTTCTTTCTTTCTTTCTTTCTTTCTTTCTTTCTTTCTTGATTTGATTTGATTTGATTTGATTTGTATGCTGCCCCTCTCCGCAGACTCGGGGCGGCTAACAACAGTAATAAAAACAGCATGTAAATCCAATATTAAAACAGCTAAAAGACCCTTATTTCTAAAACCAAACATACATACAAACAAACATACCATGCATAAATTGTAAAGGCCTAGTGGGAAAGAATATCTCAGTTCCCCCATGCCTGACGGCAGAGGTGGGTTTTTAGGAGCTTACGAAAGGCGAGGAGGGTGGGGGCAATTCTAATCTCAGGGGGGAGTTGGTTCCAGAGGGTCAGGGCCGCCACAGAGAAGGCTCTTCCCCTGGGCCCCGCCAAACGACATTGTTTTGTTGATGGGACCCGGAGAAGGTCCACTCTGTGGGACCTAACAGGTCGCTGCGATTCGTGCGGCAGAAGGCGGTCTCATAGATACCCTGGTCCGGTGCCATGAAGGGCTTTATAGGTGATGACAGCAATTGTTTTGTTCTTCAGTTCTGATTCTCCTCTGAAGTCTGTGTCAGTCTTGTTGGGTTGCAGAACCAACCCAGACAGTTATAGAGGTGCAGATGACAGACTCAATGATTCCTCTGTAGAACTGTATCAGCAGCTCCTTGGGCAGTTTGAGCTTCCTGAGTTGATTGATAGATCTATTGATTGATAGAAGACATTTTTCTAGGCAGAGCACAGTTCACCTTAGAGACCGAAAGACCTGGTGATAAAATGGCAGGGGCAGGAAATCTTTATTTTTCAATTAGGGACTCTGAGTGGGGGGGTCAATTTCCCCCTTGAAGGAGGAAGTGTGATATTCGGAAGCTCCTTTGGGACACTTAAGTCTTCCGCTACCACAGCAGGAGATCTGTAATGACAGGGATTCACACACTAATCACCTTACAGTTAGATTATTAACACTCTTTATATGGGGCTCCCTTTGAAGAGAACTCAGGAGCTACAGTCCAGCCAGAATCTGATAGCTCATCCAGCAGGAGCAAATTTAGCAGTGTGACCAGTAGGGGTTTGCTACCGGTAAGGATCAGGACGCCGTACCAGCGAAGATTGAGCTGTGCCTGCATCTTTGTGTCTCTGAAGGTGCACATGCACGTCTGGGTGAAATTTTGCTTCTGCACATGCACAGAAAGCAAAATCCTGTGAGATATTGTTATTATCATTATTATGGTTTGGTTATAGTTATGGTTATGGTTATTTTATTATTTTATTTTGTTTTGTTTTGTTTTATTTATATTTTATTTTTTTATTTTATTTTATTTTATTTTATTTTATTTTTTTTATTTTATTATTTTATTTTATTTTATTTTATTTTATTTTATTTTATTTTATTTATTTATTTATTTTATTTATTTTATTTATTTTATTTATTTTATTTATTTTATTTATTTTATTTATTTTATTTATTTTATTTATTTTATTTATTTTATTTATTTTATTTATTTTATTTATTTTATTTATTTTATTTATTTTATTTATTTTATTTATTTTATTTATTTTACTTTACTTTACTTTACTTTACAATTTAATTTAATTTAATTTAATTTAATTTAATTTAATTTAATTTAATTTAATTTAATTTAATTTAATTTAATTTAATTTAATTTAATTTAATTTAATTTAATTTAATTTAATTTAATTTAATTTAATTTAATTTAATTTAATTTAATTTAATTTAATTTAATTTAATTTAATTTAATTTAATTTAATTTAATTTAATTTAATTTAATTTAATTTAATTTAATTTAATTTAATTTAATTTAATTTAATTTAATTTTTTTATTTTATTTTATTTTATTTTATTTTATTTTATTTTATTTTATTTTATTTTATTTTATTTTATTTTATTTTATTTTATTTTATTTTATTTTATTTTATTTTATTTTATTTTATTTTATTTTATTTTATTTTTTCGATTTTTATGCCGCTCTTCTCCTTAGACTCAGGGTGGCTTACAACATGTTAGCAATAGCACTTTTTAACAAAGCCAGCATATTGTCATTGTTATTGTTATTATTGTTATTATTACATAGACACCGAAGGGGGAGACTCTCTGCAGCAACACAAACATTCATTGCACATACCCAGCCTAGGGTAGTTTGAGGACCCCTGATTTAGTGCAATATAAAAAATGCAAATAATTCTTCTGCGGACCACCAAAACTTTTTCACAGGCCACCAGTGGTCTACAGACCACTAGTTGGTGAGCACTGGTATAGGGTCTCCTGCCTGAGCAGGAGGCTGGACTAGAATGTCAGGATTAGGGCCTTACCTGACATAATATTCCAAATTGCAGAGAGAAGAATTGTAATCAAGGTAATGACTTTAACAATGTAAACCTGCTTAGTGAAGGTGACTGCTGATTGTAATGTAACCAGATTAGTTGACCGGCAGTTGTGCTGGCTGGAGAATTCTGGAAGTTGAAGTCCACAAGTCCTAAAGTTGCCAAGTTTGAAGACCTTTGGTCTAGAGAGATAGCCACAGTGTAGTTTTGCTACCAAATAAGTAAATATTTTCTTTAAAAACTCTGCAGTGCTTGTCTTCAATTATCTTCAAGATTATGGTTCCTGATATCCTGGTCTGAGGCAGACTGGCTAACTGCTTTAGCTACCTGGGTGGGCTAGCTTCCAACACAGAAGGCCTGCAAGGTCCTTTCCAAGGGACTTTGGAGGACTTATTCTTTTATTCTACTACTGTTTAGGAAAGCAAGAAACTTGCAGGATAATGTCACATCGCCCATCCATAGGCAGTCACCAAAATACATTTGCGTTTTCCTCCCCATTATTTATTTAAGTGTGCAAAGCCACAAACCCATTGGCAGCTGCACGTTTATTCTGGTGCCTTTATTTATTGCCCCAAAGAAGTGTCCTTCATAGAAGAGTGGAGCAGCCTTTGATGATAACAGGCAATCTAGCTGCCGCCACCCTTAGTATGTGGCAGATGGTTTTAGAGACAATCCTCAAGAGCCAGGATTATAAAGCAATTTCCAGCAACTTTAAAACAGGTCTCCACAATTGCCTGTCTGAAGTTAATTCTTGTCCGGACAGGGAGGAGAAAAAACACAGGATTCTATTGTTGGAGGAACATATAGGAAGCAAAAGAAGCCGGAAGGGTAAATGAGAAGAAAAGTGGATTTAGAAGCCTTTTCCTTAAATAAAAGGGGAAATTTCATCATTGTTTTGAAATGTTTCCCTGGGAGGAAGGGAAAGTGGCCCTGTCAGTCCTGATAAATGATAGACTGCAAGGAAGGAAGGAAGGAAGGAAGGAAGGAAGCAAGGAAAGAGGAAGGAAGGAAGGAAGGAAGGAAGGAAGAAAAGAGGAAGGAAGGAAGGATGGATGGAAGGAAGGAAGCAAGGAAAGAGGAAGGGAGGAAAGAGGAAGGGAGGAAGGAAGGAAAGAGGGAGGAAGGAAGGAAGGAAAGAGGGAGGAAGGAAGGAAGGAGAGGGAGAAAGGAAGGGAGGGAGGGAGGGAGGAAGACAGGCATAGGAGAAGTGACCTATGTCAACAGAGGGATAGAATCAAGATCACGTGAAGTGTTAATATCACTTTATAATGCCTTGGCAAGGCCACACTTGGAATACCGAAATCAATTTTGGTTGCCACAATGCAAAAGGGATGTTGAGACTCTAGAAAGAATAGAGAGAAGAGTAACAAAGATGATTAGGGGACTGGAGGCTAAAACATATGAAGAACGGTTACAGGAACTGAGTATGGCTAGTTCAACGAAAAGAAGGACCAGGGGAGACATGATACTAGTGTTCCAATATCTCAGGAGTTGCCACAAAGAAGAGGGAGTCAACCTATTCTCCATAGCACCTGAGGGTAGAACAAGAAGCAATGGGTGGAAACTAAACAAGGAGAGAAGTAACTTGGAACTAAGGAAAAATTTCCTGATAGTTAGATCAATTAACCGGTGGAACAGCTTGACTCCAGAAGTTGTGAATACTTAACACTGGAAGTTTTAAAAATGATGTTGGATAACCATTTGTTTGAAGTAGTGTAGGGGTTTCCTGCCTAAGCAGGGGGGTAGACTAGAAGACCTCCAAGCTCCCTTCCAACTGTGTTGTTGTTGTTATTGTTGTTATTGTTATTGTTGTTGTTGTTGTTGTTGTTATTATTATTATTATTATTATTATTATTATTATTATTATTATTATAATTATTAACTTTCCTTGAGTGTTTCTCATCCTCTCTCACCTCATATTTAACAGACTGATGTTTTGTTCCAAACTTAAATGAACGGTGCCACTCCTAACACTATCATCATAGTTATTTAGTATTATTTTTATATTTATAACCCTGTAATCTAGGTATTATTATTTGTACAGTGAAAGGAAGGGAAGGGGGAAGGAAGGAAGGAAGGAAGACAAGCATAGGAGAAAGGTACAGTGCAACGAAAGGAAGGAGGAAGAGAAGGAAGGAAAAGAAAGAGGGAAGGAAGGCATAGGGCAGGGGTGTCAAACTCACAATGTCACAGTTGAAGAAAACAGCCATAGCCTTGCTTTGCAAGTATGAGATCACATCTGCCTTTTGATCTGATATGAAGCCTGCTTGCCTGCTTAGACAGGAGAAAAGTCGCAGAGCTGTTGGCAGAGGTGGTGAAACTGCCTCCAAATGTTTAGATTTCTATCAGTAACTTAACTTTTGTTAGGCCAAAGCTACTTCAGAAGTAAAATGAATCAGGAGTTTCAGAATAGCTTTGACTTCATACTTCAAGGCTTCATTAATCCAATTCAATATGGATTTATTTATTTAAGTATGTATGTATGTGTGTGTGTGTGTGTGTGTGTGTGTGTGTATGTATGTATGTATGTATGTATGTATGTATGTATGTTAATTGTATGTTAAATTCTGCATTACTGCCAAAAAGAAAATATGGGTGTGTCAATGTAGACACCAGGAACTAAGCTCAACTTTTATATATATATATATATATTTATTGATTTTTATATTAACAATATAATCATTAAACATTCACACAACACATAACTGTGTGCTCAGTGTTTTAAGTGCCCATCACCAAACAACATTCATACCCCTCCACCAAAATGGGGGCATAATTTCTATATACCATTTTAACTCAAGAGCAATATATTTTATTTATTTATTTATTTATTTATTTATTCATTCATTCATTCATTTATTTATTTATTAGATTTGTATGCCGCCCCTCTCCGCAGACTCGGGGCGGCTAACAACAGTAAAAAGACAATATGAACAAATCTAATATTAAAAGTAATGTAAAAAACCCCAATTTAAGAAACCAATCATACATACAGACATACCATGCCTAGGGGGAAGGGAATATCTCAATTCCCTCATGTCTGACGACAGAGGTGGGTTTATTTACATTTATTTATTTACATTTATTTATTTACATTTATTTACATTTATTTATTTATTTATTTATTTATTTATTTATTTATTTATTTATTTATTTTGTCCAATACAAATTGAAAGTTAAATAAAAACGTGTAGTAGTAAATATCAGGGAAGGGATAGAAGAAGAGATATGAGAATAGAATACATCAATTAAGAGTAGAGGAAGGATATGTGGATAGGAGAAAAGATACCGGTATATAAAATATAGGAGAGACAATTGGACAGGGGACGGAAGGCACACTAGTGCACTTAATTCTAATTTATTCTTTATGCCTTGGTCTCGAATTCTACTAATGATATATCTTCTTACCTTAAGCTTAGGGATAGATTGTCACAGAGAAGATCGATCTATGTGGTCGGAAATGATTTGATGGCACATCAATCAATCGATTTTGCTTGATATAGGGAAAAACTATAGAACAGTGTGTGATGATAGACTGAAAGGGAGTCTACAGTGCAATATGGCTGCATGAATTGAAATATACTGCAGTTTGAAAATCATGGCACATAATACAGGGTCAATTTTGCCTAGTGGTTAAAGCATCCAATTAAAAACCAGATAGAAACATAGAAAAATAGAAGACTGACGGCAGAAAAAGACCTCATGGTCCATCTAGCCTGCTCTTATACTATTTCTTGTATTTTATCTTAGGATGGATATATGTTTATCCCAGGCATGTTTCAATTCAAATTTAAATTCAGTTACTGTGGATTTACCAACCACTTTGAGTTTTAGTTCCTCCTTAGAAATGAAAGCTGTTTGGAGGATTTTGGGCCAATTACCAGGTAATTGTGAGTTCTAATTCTGGCTTGGTCATGAAAACCAGGTTTGAGCCAATCACCAGAGGACTGTGAATTCTAGTCCTGCCTTAGACCTGAAAGCTGGCTGGGTGACTTTGGGCCAATCGCTTTCTCTCAGCCCAATTGACCTCACAAAGTTGCTCTGAGAATATTAAAAGGAGGAAGGTGTATACTTTGCCACCTTGAGTTTTTATTTAAAAAACAAAACAATAAAGATATAAAAAGTAATCAAAGTAATAGTTCAACTTTATGTTTATTTATGTTTATTTAGATTTGTATGCCGCCCCTCTCCGCAGACTCGGGGCGGCTCACAACAAAGTGAAAAAACAGTTTACAACTGTTTATTCTGCTTTGGTCAGCTTCCACCAAGAAGGATTGAGCCAAACTGAAACAGATTGAGAGAAGGATAATGAATTTTATTATTTTATTTTATTTTATTTTATTTTATTATTTTATTTTATTTTATTTTATTTTATTTTATTTTATTTTATTATTTTATTTTATTTTATTTTATTTTATTTTATTTTATTTATTTTATTTTATTTTATTTTAAATTTAATTTAATAATCTAATCTAATCTAATCTAATCTAATCTAAATTGTATTATTGTGTCTTTGTATATGCTGTGAGCCGCCCCGAGTCCTCAGAGAGGGGCAGCATACAAATCCAATTAAATGAATAAATCCAATTAAATAAATTGTTCTCTAACCCCCCAGGCAAGCTTAGCGTTAAGTTATAGATAGGCAGATTCAAGTGTGCCCTTTGGTCCAAAGCCTGGAAAATGAATTTTTTTTTTCAGATTAGATTACAGATTATTATTAGAGTTGGGAGGGACTTTGTAGATCATCTAGTCCAGAGGTCCCCAACCTTTTTTGCACCAGGGACCGGGTTTCAGCTAGACCAGTTTTCCATGGCCCGGTGGGGGGGGGGGAGCTAGCTGTCAGCGGCGCCGTAAAAGGGGCGATCAAGAGAGGAATGGGTGAATGAATGGACGGAGGGTGGGAAGGAAGGAAGGAAAAAGGGAAGGTACAGGAACAGAAGAAGGGTGCAAAGAAGCAAAGAAAGGTGTGAAAGGGGAGAGTAAGAGAGGAAGGAGTGAAAGAAGGGAATGAGGGAGGAAAGAAGGGAGGAAGGAAAAGGAAAGCAAGAAATGGAGGGAGGAAAGGAAGGGAGGAAAGGAAGGAAGGAAGGAAGAAAGAAGGAAAGAGGGAAGGGACAGGAACAGAGGAAGGAAGCAAGGAAACTTATGAAAGGGGAGAGTAAGAGAGGAAGGACTGGAGGGAGGGAGGGAAGAAGGTAGGAAGGAGAAAGAAAAGAAATAGAGGAAGGAAAGGTAAAAGAGAGAAAGAAAAAGAGCAAGAAAGAAAGAAAGAAAGAGAAAGAAAGAAAGAAAGAAAGAAAGAAAGGCAACTTCAAAGAAAGGCTCACTGAGCATCTCTCACTCTCTCTCTTTCTATCCCTCTTTCTTTCTTTCTCTTCCTTTCTCTCTCTCCTCTTCCTTTATCTCCTCTTTCTCTCCCCCCTCTCTCCCCCTTTCCCTTTCCCTCTCTCTTTCTCTCTCCCTCTCTTGCTATCTCTCCCCCCTTTCCCTCTCTTTCTCCCTTTCTTTCTCTCTCTCCCCCCTCTCTCTTTCTCTCTCTCTCCCCCTCTTTCTCTCTCTTCTTCTCACTTTCTCTCTCTTGTTTTCTTTCTGTCTCTTTTGCTTTCTCTCTCTCTCACTCTTTCTCTCTTGTTTTGTTTCTCACGCTCTTTCTCTCTCTTGTTCTCTCTCTCTTGCTATCTCTTTCTCTCCCCCCTTTCTCTCACTCTCTCTTTCTCACTTTCTCTCTATCTTGCTGTCTGTTGCTTTCACTCACTCTCGTTCTCTCTCCGTTCTTCTCAGCGGTGACGCGCGCACGCCCTGCCCGCCTCACATTTGCCGAGAGGACTTTCGCCCCGGGCTCTCAGCAAGGGGGTTTGCATGAGAGGCGGGGCCGGCGGAAGGTGATATTCAATGTCGGGGGCGCACGGGCGGTTTTGCGCGCGCTCCCTATCTCCCTGCTAGCCCACTCGGAATGCGTATTCAAAATAAGAAAAGCCTTTGCCGGCGAAGGCTTTTCTTATTTTGAATACAGTATTCCGAGTGGGCTAGCAGGGAGATAGGGAGCGCGCGCAAAACCGCCCGTGCGCCCCCGACATTGAATATCACCTTCCGCCGGCCCCGCCTCTCATGCAGCCCCCTTGCTGAGAGCCCGGGGCGAAAGTCCTCTCGGCAAATGTGAGGCGGGCAGGGCGTGCGTTCCGGGTGCGGGAGGAGCTGCGGTGAAAGGCAGGAGGTGGCAGAGGAGCAGAGGGGGCAAATCGGGCGGGCGGTGGGCAGCGCGGAAAGGCCGAGGGGGCCCTGGTGCCGCGGACCGGCTGAAAACCCCCAACGGCCCGGTCCCGGTCCGCGGACCGGCGGTTGGAGACCCCTGATCTAGTCCAACCCCCCAGTCAAGCCCTACACCATTTCGGACAAACGGCAATCCAATCTCCCTTTGAAAGTCTCCAGTGTTGGAGCGCTCACAACCTCCACAGACAAGCTGTTCCACTGGTTGATCACTGTCACCATCATAAAGTTTCTCCTTATTTCCAGGTTGAATCTCTCCTTGGTCAATTTCCCTCCATTATTCCTTGTCTGGCCTTATGGTGCCTTGAAGGACCCCCCCTCTCAGTGGCAGCCCCTCAAATAATGGAACACTGCTATCACATCTCCCCTGGTCTTTCTCTTCACTAGACTGGCCATGTCCAGTTCCTCTTTTTCGCCAGACCCATCCTCGAATACAGCTCATCTGTTTGGAACCCATACCGCATCTCGGACATTAACACCTTCGAAAATGTCCAAAGATACTTCACCAGAAGAGCCCTGCACTCCTCCACTCGAAACAGAATACCCTACAAAACTAGACTCACTATCCTGGGTCTACAAAGCTTACAAGTACGACGCCTTAAACATGATCTAAGTATTGCCCACAAGATCATATGCTGCAGCGCCCTGCCTGTCAATGACTACTTCAGCTTCAACCACAACAACACAAAAGCACACAACAGACATAAGTTTAATATTAACCGCTCCAAATTGGACTGTAAAAAATAAAACTTTAGTAATCGAGTTGTCGAAGCATGGAACTCATTACCGGACTTCGTAGTATCTTCCCCTAACCCACAACATTTTACCCTCAGACTATCCACAGTTGACCTCTCCAGATTCCTAAGAGGTCAGTAAGGGGCGTGCATAAGTGCACTAGCGTGCCTCCCGTCCCCTGTCCTATTGTCTCTCCTATATCTCCTATATCGTATCTACTATTCTTCTATTCTTCTTATAATGTTCTTTCTGCGCCAGCTCAGGAAGCTCAAACTGCCCAAGGAGCTGCTGATACAGTTCTACAGAGGAATCATTGAGTCTGTCATCTGCACCTCTATAACTGTCTGGTTTGGTGCTGCAACCCAACAGGACCAACACAGACTTCAGAGGACAATCAGAACTGCAGAAAAAGCAATTGCTGCCAACCTGCCTTCCATTGAGGACCTGTATACTGCACGAGTCAAAAAGAGGGCGGGGAAAATATTTACTGACCCCTCACATCCTGGACACAAACTGTTTCAACTCCTACCCTCAAAATGTCGCTACAGAGCACTGCACACCAAGACAACTAGACACAAGAACAGTTTTTTTTCCGAACGCCATCACTCTACTAAACAAATAATTCACTCAACACTGTCAGACTTTCTACTAAATCTGCACTTCTATTCTACTAGTTTTTCTCATCATTCCTATCACCCATTTCCTCCCATGTTGACTTGTATGACTGTAACTTGTTGCTTGTATCCTAAGATTTTTATTAATATTGCTTCTTCATTGCTTATTTGACCCCTATGACAATCATTAAGTGTCGTACCACATGATTCTTGACAAATGTATATTTTATTTTATGTACACTGAGAGCATAGGCACCAAGACAAATTCCTTGTGTCCAATCACACTTGGCCAATAAAATTCTATTCTATTCTATTCTATTCTATTCCACTCTCATAATATCCTTCTATTCTCTAATTGATATATTCTATTCCTAAATTTTCACTTCTATTATTTCTCTAATATATTTTACTCGAATATAACCTCTATAACCTTCATTGTGTATTAATGTGCATTGGACAAAATAAAAAAATAAAATAAATAAAATAAAGTTTTCAGTCCTAGTTGGTAAAGGATGTGTTTTATAACACCGCCATCACACCTTTAAATCCCTCAAACCCCAACTCATTCAAAAGAAGGTCGTGTTTTCCCAGGCAATCTGATGTGCAAATTAACTGCCTCCTAAAAAAATGTTCTATGGTCACACTCCATAAACTTTGCAAACTGCAGAATTCCCATTGATCTTTCATTGCCTCCCAATTTCATTGCTTCCCGCCCCTCCACTCTCCCCCCACCACCCCCATGGGATTTGCCATTGAGGTAAGAACTCCCGTTAATTGAACGGTGCCGCAATGTCAGGTTTTTATAGTACAGTATTTCCTCAAAATAGTTTCTCCGTCCCTTGAGAGACACCAGTAGTTAGAACCATATTCTTCTATGTGTCTTTTCTGCAAAAAAAAAAAAAAGACTCAAACCTTTATGATGTAAAAAGATGATTGATCTATCTATAAAAATGTTTGCATATCACTGTTTGCAGAGGTGAAAATAACGTGGCTTGGCAAAAAAACTGAGTTTATAGCAAAATAGATTTGAATCCTCTGAGTGAATGGAATAATAACTTTGTTATTCTTATCAATGCAAATGTTGGGTGTCATATTTTCAGAGTCATGCCATAAAATAAAATACAGCGGTACCTCTACCTAAAAACGCCTCTATTTACGAACTTTTCTAGATAAGAACCGGGTGTTCAAGATTTTTTTGCCTCTTCTGAAGAACCATTTCCCACTCACAAACCCGAGCCTCCAAAACTGTAACCGGAAAAGGCAGGGAGAAGCCTCCGTGGGGCCTCTCTAGAAATCTCCTGGGAGGAAACAGGGCCGGAAAAGGCGGGGAGAAGCCTCTGTGGGGCCTCTCTAGGAATCTCCTGGGAGGAAACAGGGCTGGAAAAAGCAGGGAGAAGCCTCCGTGGGGCCTCTCTAGGAAAATCCTGGGAGGAAACAGGGCCAGAAAAGGCTGGGAGAAGCCTCTATGGGGCCTCTCTAGGAATCTCCTGGGAGGAAACAGAGCCTCCACCCTCCCTGTGGTTTCCCCCATCGCACACATTATTTGCTTTTACATTGATTCCTATGGGAAACATTGCTTCTTCTCACAAACTTTTCTACTTAAGAACCTGGTCACAGAACAAATTAAGTTCGTAAGTAGAGGTACCACTGCACTTTCCCTTTTCTAATCCACCCCACCCCCCCAGCAGAATTTATGGTGACCCATTCAACTCAAACAAAACTCTATGGATTATTCCAATTCAAATAAACATTCACACATTATACTAAGCCATGGTTTGGAAGGTTTGCCGAAGAAATCGTGATTGAATTTCTTAAACAGGGTGACAGAGTTGGGAAGGAATTTGGAGGTCTTTTAGTCCAACCCCCTGTTCAGGCAGGAAACACTACACTACTTCAGAGAAATGGTTATCCAACATCTTCTTAAAAACTTCCAATGTTGGAGCATTCACAACTTCTGGAGGCAAGCTGTTCAGCTGATCAATTGTTCTAATTGTCAGGAAATTTCTCCTTAGTTCTAAGTTGCTTCTCTTCTTAGTTCTGCAGAGAAGCACCACTGATCCCCAGAAAGACCCATGAGCATCTTTCATGAAGCAACATCTTTTTTACATCATGACGACCAAAACTGAATGCAGTATTCCAAGTGTGGCCTTAGCAAGGCCTTATAAAATGGTGTTAACACTTCATGTGAACTTTATTCTATCCCTCTGTTTATGCAGCCCAGAACTGTACAGTGGTACATCTACCTACAAACGCCTCTATTTACGAACTTTTCTACATAAGAACCAGGTGTTCAAGATTTTTTTGCCTCTTCTCAAGAACCATTTTCCAGTTACAAACTCGAGCCTCCAAAACTGTAACCAGAAAAGGTAGGGAGAAGCCTCCATGGGGCCTCTCTAGGAATTTCCTGGGAGGAAACAGGGCCGGAAAAAGTGGGGGGAAGCCTCTGTAGGGCCTCTCTAGGAATCTCCTGGGAGGAAACAAGGCTGGAAAAAGCAGGGAAAAGCCTCTGTGGTGCCCCTCTAGGAATCTCCTGGGAGGAAACAGGGCCGGAAAAGGCAGGGAGAAGCCTCCGTGGGGCCTCTCTAGGAATCTCCTGGGGGGAAACAGGGCCTCCACCCTCCCTGTGGTTTCCCCAATCACACGCATTATTTGCTTTTATATTGATTCCTATGGGGAAAATTGCTGCTTCTTACAAACTTTTCTACTTAAGATCTTAGTCACGGAACGAATTAAGTTCGTAAGTAGAGGCTCATATTTAAATGGTTGTCACCATCCAAGATCCCTCTCACAGTTACTACTGTTGAGCAAGGTACCCCATCACCATTAAGAGTTGTTAATCTAATCTTATGTAGCTTCTTCTCCAAAAACCTTGAACTGCGAACCAGAGCTTACAAAACATTTGTCAGACCAATTCTAGAATACAGTTCACCTGTATGGAGCCGCATTGCATATCAGACATAAATACAATCGAGAGAGTCCAGAAATATTTCACAAGAAGAGTCCCTCACTCCTCCGCTCGCAACAAAACACCTTACTGCATCAGACGTGAAATACAGTACTGCAATTAGACAATTTACAACTATGTCACCTCTGATTTTATATTTAGGCAAGAAAAACAAAATGTACAGGTACAGTATATGTTTTTTTTTTAATTAATAGAGTTGAAAGGGACCGTTAGGTCATCGAGTCCAACCCCCTGCCTGAGCAGGAAACCCTACAGCACCCCAGCCAAATGGAAGTCCAATCTCCTCTTGAAGGTGTCCAGAGTTGGGGAGTTCACCACCTCCCCTGGCAGGCAGTTCCATTGGTTGATCGCTCTGACCGTCAGGAAGTTCTTCCTTATTTCCAGGATGAATCTCTCCTTGGTCAGCTTCCAAACATTGTTCCTCGTCTGGCCCTCTGGTGCCCTGGGGAATAAAGAGACCCCCTCCTCACCGTGGCAACCCCTCAAGTATCTGTAAACTGCTATCATGTCCCCTCTAGACCTTCTTTTTTCTAGGCTGTCCATGCCCAGTTCTCTCAATCTCTCTTCGTAAGTCTTGGTTTCGAGTCCCCTAATCATTTTGGTTGCTCTTTTTTGCACCTTCTCCAGAGTTTCGATGTCTTTTTTGTAGTGAGGTGACCAAAATTGGATGCAGTACTCCAAGTGGGGTCTGACCAGGGCATAGTAGAGTGGTATTAGTACTTCCCTGGTCTTGGAACGTATTTCTCTGTTGATGCAGCTTAGGATTGAGTTGGCTTTTTTGGCTGCTGCTGCACATTGCTGACTCATGTTTAGTTGATTGTCCACCAAGACTCCAAGATCTCTTTCGCAGTCACTACTGCTGAGTGGGGTATCTCCCAGGCTGTATGTATGTCTAGGGTTCTTTTTGCCGAGGTGGAGGACTCTGCATTTGTCGGTGTTGAACCTCATTTTGTTGGTATGGGCCCACTGTGATAGTCTGTCTAGGTCTTCTTGTACTCTGAGCCTGTCCTCAAGGGTGTTGGCTACCCCCGCCAGCTTGGTGTCATCTGCAAATTTTATTAGTTCCCCTTTTATTCCCTCGTCCAGGTTGTTGATGAAGATGTTAAAGAGTACAGGACCCAGGACAGAGCCCTGTGGTACTCCACTGTCTACTTTTTTCCATGTGGATTTGGTGCCGTTGAGGACAACTCGTTGGGTGCGGTTGGTCAGCCAACTGTTTATCCATCTACATGTGTAGTAATCTACTCCATTTTTTTCTAGTTTGTGGATTAGGAGATTGTGGTCGACTTTATCGAAAGCCTTACTGAAGTCCAAGTATATGAGGTCCACTGAGTTGCGTTGGTCAACTGACTTGGTTATGGTGTTGAAAAATGATATGAGATTGGTTTGGCATGATTTGTTTCTGATGAATCCGTGCTGGCTATTGGATATGATCTTGTTTGTTTCTAGAAAGTGGGTAAGTTGTTTTTTGATTATTTTCTCCAGTATTTTTCCAGGTATAGAGGTCAGACTGATTGGTCTGTAGTTACCTGGGTCGGTCTTTTTGCCTTTTTTGTGGATGGGGACTACGTCAGCTCGCTTCCAGTCTTCCGGTAGGTCTCCAGTGATCCAGGATATTTGGTAGATGAGGAGGAGTGGTTCCGCTATGGTGTCTGCCAATTCTTTTAGGACTTTGGGGTGAAGTCCGTCTGGCCCTGGTGATTTGTATTCATTGAGTTCCCTCAGGTAGTCCCTCACTGTGCTTTTGTCTATGTTGAGTTCGGTTCTGGGGCAGTTGTTTGTTTGTTTGTTTGTTTGTTTAGTCAAACAAATATAGGATTGTAGTTTGTATAAGCATCACTTAAGTAGTAAATTATTTATTTATTTATTCATTCATTCATTCATTCATTCACTCATTCATTCATTCAGTTATTCTAGGACTCAGGGTGACTTACAGAATAATATAATACAATGCAAAAAGATACAGCAATAAAAAGAAGCCGAATATAATATCTAAAAACTAAGCCCTGTAATAAAATCCATTTATATGAAAAACAGTCATAATAATATGCATACACACTATTCATACAGTTTGGCCATGGAAGATGTACAATTCATGGCCCCCAGGCCTGCCGGCAAACCCAGGTTTTTGTGGCCTTGTGGAAGGCCAGTGGGGGGGAGCAGTATGGACATTGGGGGGGTAGTTGATTCCATAGAGCCAGGGCAACCACAGAAAAGGCCCTTCCCCGCGGTCCCGCCAACCTGCATTGTTTAGTCGATGGGACCTGGAGGAGGCCAACTCTGTGTGGTCTTGTTGGTCTTTGGGAGGTATGTGGCAGGAGGTGGTCACATGGATACATCATGGCAACCAAAAGGATGTTCTGCAGAGAAGCACTTACCCCAGAAAACCTGTTCCATGAACATCTTCCAAGAAACAAAAATAATTTCCCTGTAATCATGGATGCCACGCGATTAGGAATGCACTCTGCAGACAATTGCAATGCATTTCTTTTGACATTAAATAAGTCCACATAAAAGATCAGCTTTTACCTGAAAAGGCACCGTGCAGAATGCAGCTGTGAGAGCCATCATGGGCTTCCCTAAATATGCCCATGTCACACCAACACTCCGCAGTCTGCATTGGTTGCCGATCAGTTTCCGGTCACAATTCAAAGTGTTGGTTATGATCTATAAAGCCCTTCATGGCACCAGGCCAGATTATCTCAGGGACTGCCTTCTGCCGCACGAATCCCAGCGACCAGTTAAGTCCCACAGAGTTGGCCTTCTCCGGGTCCCAACTAAATAATGTTGGTTGGTGGGACCCAGGGGAAGAGCCTTCTCTGTGGCGGCCCAGGCCCTCTGGAACCAACTCCCCCCAGAGATTAGAATAGCCCCCACCCTCCTTGCCTTTCGTAAGCTTCTCAAAACCCACCTCTGCCATCAGGCATGGGGGAACTAAGATAATCTTTCCCCCTAGGCTTCTACAATTTATGCATGGTATGTTTGTATGTATGATTGGTTTTATAACAAGGGTTTTTAGCTGTTTTTAGTATTGGATTTTTACATTCTGTTTTTGTCACTGTTGTTAGCCGCCCTGAGTCCACGGAGAGGGGCGGCATACAAATCCAATAAATAATAATAATAATAATAATAATAATAATAATAATAATAATAACTAAAGGGCTAGTTCTCTTTTCCTTCTGTGTATTTTTGTGAAGCTACATTTTCAGCGTTTACTTGAACCAGGGCCAACTATCAACAAGATGAATATTACATTAACTTCTTTTAACAAATCTCACCAAGGAAATGTGCCATGCAAGCTTATTGAAAAGTCAGGACTCCGGTAGTTTAAATCAAACTGGTTTATTCATGGCAAGAGAGATTACAAGACACTGGACCGGTAGATTTGCCGGAATGAGGGCAACGGCTAACCCGTTGCCCTTTTATACTCTTTTTAACGCGGGCTTTTCCCAACTGACACACATTTAACTTTCGCGGCTATTTTCTGAATAGCCGCGTCTTAACCAATCGCAGATTTTCTGCGAATATTTTTAAACAAACACAACACCCCTCCCTCTTTGGCTGAGACCATGATTACGTGTTAATCCACGTCACATAGTCCTGCAAGCGGATTGGTGGCTTTACAGATCTCTGGGACCTGCGCAGTTCATTTTGCTGGGAGCTGCTTGCCTGGACGGCCGGCTCCGTTGCTCCGCTAAGGCTAGTCTCTGACGGGCCTGGTTGCGATGATGCATTTTGATCTTCGCCGGCCGCCAGGGGCAACAAGCAGCCATCGCTGGAGTCTCGAGGTGGTTCTGGTAAGTCCTCTATTGGTTTGTCTACAGTAGGCAAAATGTCTGGGTTAGTCTTCATTCTCTTGCGTAGTTGGTCGACATGCCGATGCCAACTGCGCCCATCTGTTAATATTACGATGTATGTTTTTAAACCTGTTTTATCTAATACTGTTCCATCTTTCCATTTATCGTTCGAATCATAGTCTTTTGCATAAATTAAATCCCCGATGTTAAACTGTCTCTCACTTTGTACTTTTATTTCTTTTTGGTCATTCTGGTAATTTGGGTGAATTCTGTCTAATTTAGAACGGAGATTTCTGCCCATTAAAAGTTCTGCCGGGCTTTTGTTTGTGGACGCTGACGGCGTAATATGCTGAATGGTTAAAAATTCATCAATTTGTTGTTGCCAATCTCCTAATGGTGCTTTGTTTAATGCTTCCTTTGTGGTTCTAACCATTCGTTCTGCTTGCCCATTAGCTTGGGGAAAATGAGGTGGGGTGAGCACATGCTTTATGCCCTGGTCTGCAAGAAATAGTTCCATTTGACGGGCTGTTAACTGAGGCCCGTTGTCAGATACCAAAATATCTGGAATACCATGTGTGGCAAACATTTTCCTTAATGCCTTTATAGTTGCGCTAGTAGTTGTGGATGCCATGAGTTCAATTTCCAGCCACTTGGAGTATGCATCCACAACCAGTAAAAAGGATTGGCCCCTGATTGGTCCTGCAAAGTCAATATGTATTCTAGACCAGGGCCCTCTTGGTGTTGGCCACTCTGATGGTGTGACTTTTGGTGGGTTGGGTCTTGTTCTCTGGCAGGGTACACAACCACCCACCCATGACTCTATGTCCTTGTCCAACCCTGGCCACCATAAATGACTTCTGGCAATAGTTTTCATTTTCACTATTCCTGGGTGACCTATATGCAATAACTGCAATGCTTGCTTCTGTAAGGATTTTGGAATAACAACCCTGTCTCCCCATAATATACAATCTTTTAACACATTTAATTCAAACTGTCTATTCTTAAAAGGTTGAAATTGGTTTGGTTGTTGTTCAATTGGCCATCCCTTTAATATCCATTGTTTAATATATTTCAAAATTGGATCTACTTGTGTCTGATTGGCTATTTCTGTTGCTGTTAATAACGTTTGTTTACTAGTTTCAATTAATAAAACGCTTGAGGCAGGGGCTGGATCACTGACTAATTCTGTTTGGGGGCACCTGCTTAATGCATCAGCATTTCCTATCTCTTTCCCCCCCCTGTGGATTAATGTATAATTGTAAGCGGCTAGAAAAATAGTCCAACGAGTCATGCGAGGGGAAAGAAAGGCGGGAGTTTGTTTGTTTCCCGCCAAAATACCTAAAAGCGGTTTATGGTCGGTGATTAACGTAAAGGGCCGACCACAAAGATAATAATGAAATCGTTTAACTCCAGCGACAAGGGCTAACGCCTCCTTGTCGAGCTGGGAGTAATTCCTTTCAGCTGCCGAAAGAGTTTTAGAATAATAGGCTATTGGAGCTTCTGTGCCGTCCGGAAAGTTATGGCTGAGGACGGCTCCTATGCCGAACGGTGAAGCGTCGCAGGTTAGGGACAAGGGCATAGCTACATTATATTGTACTAAGACACTATTGGAGGAAAGTAAATTTTTTACTGCTGTGAAAGCGGCTTGTTCTTTTGGTCCCCACGTCCAGGCAGAGTCTTTCTTTAGGAGGTTATGAAGCGGTTCTGCCACCGTCGCTTTCTGTTTAAGAAAGACGGAATAAAAGTTAAGGAGTCCTAGGAATGCTTGTAATTCTGTCTTATCTGAGGGAGTGGGGGCATTTCTTATGGCATCAACTTTGTCATTTGTGGGGTGAATTCCAAAACGATCTATTGTAAAACCCAAAAATTCAACTTTGGGCACGGCCCAAGAACATTTGTCTGCTTTTAAATGGAGTCCTGTTTCTTTAAATTTAGTTAAAACGCGCCTGATTCTGTCCCATAACTCAGATTTGGATGTGGCTGATATTAATACGTCGTCAAAATATGGAACGACCCCGGGAATATTATTTAAAATGCGTTCCATCAGACCCTGAAAGATACCTGGGGCGGTAGAGACTCCAAACTGGAGTCGGGTGCATTTAAAGGCACCTCTATGAGTTACGATTGTCTGGGCCTCAGAGGTGTCTTGATCTACGGTAAGCTGTTGATATGCCTGGGCCAGGTCCAACTTCGCGAAGATGGACCCATTTCCTAAGGTGTGCAAGAGTTGTTGCACTACTGGGATTGGATAGGCATTATGCTGTAGTGCTTTATTAATCGTGGCTTTATAATCTGCGCAAATTCTAATAGAGCCATCCGGCTTAACGGGCGTTACAATAGGGGTTTCCCATTTGGCATGATCAGTGGGAATTAAAATGCCTTGAGCTATCAATTTGTCCAATTGTTCATCCACTTTAGGCAAGAGTGGAATGGGAATTCTGCGGGGCTTTAACCGGATAGGCGAAATATTTGGGTCCAGATTAAATGATATGGGGCTGCCTGTATATTTACCCAGAGTGCTAGAAAAAACTTCGGGAAATTCTTTCAACAAATCATTTGGGTCAAAAGAGTCACATACATTGTTAACCCCTGAAATTTCAATGCCTAAAGGTTGTAACCATCTAAGTCCCAGTAATGTGTGTTTAGGACCGTCAACCACTAACAGAGGTAAAAACCCTTGAAATTTTTTAAACGCAATAGGAACATTTAAGCATCCTAATACTGGAATTGAATGGCCCTGAAAATCACTCAAACCCGGTTCCCAAGGTTGCAAGTCAGTTTGTTTTACACGAGGCAAATATAATCTAAGTTTTTCCCAAGGCATTATGGAATGTCTGGAACCGGTGTCTAATTCCATTTGGCAGGGGTGGCCGTTGAGGAAAAGAGAAACAAATAGCTTGTTTTCCGCAGCGGGGAAATTGCAGTTTACGGAAGAAGGGGAGTTACCTCGTTGGGTAGAAGAGGGCGAGTTGTCAGCCGGGCGTGAAAACGGTGGTCGTCGATTCCTCGGTGAAAAATAGGGTCGTTGGTTTTGCTGAGTTGCTGGAGTTGGGTTGGCGGCGCGGCAGACTTCAGCGATGTGGCCGCGGCGCTGGCAACGGCGGCAATAGGCGTCCTTGAAATGGCAGCGAAAACGAGGGTGATTTCCGTTGCAGCCGGCACATCTGTCTGCACGGGAGGCTTCTTTGGCGTCATGGTTGGAGGCTCTTCGGATTTGGAGACAGGTGTCGTCTGGAGTAGCGGATTCCGAGTGCTTTTCATCAGGAGAGCAGGTGTGCCAAGGTGATTCATCAGGAATGTGATGAACGGTTGAGGTTGCGCGTTTAATTTCGGCAACAGATGTTTCAGATACCTCGGAGGCTTTTGCTGCCTTAAGAATGTCTTGGAGAGAGGCATCCTCATCAACTAAATATTTCTTCTGGAGCGTGATATTTGTTAGACCGAAAATAAGGCGGTCAATCAATTGTTCCTCTGGATCCTTGTATTTGCACTTCGGAAGGAGTGCGCGTAGCCGAGTTATAAAATCGTTGGTGGATTCTCCGTCCGCTTGCCTCATCTGAGCGAATTGATGGCGGTATACGCGGACAGGAGTCGTCGGCTGGTAATGAGCAGCGAGTTTTGCTTGTAGAGTTGACCATGCGACGGTTTCCAGGGTGTCTGGGTCAACGAGTGTAGAGGCTAGGCTGTAGACTTCTGTGCCGCAATAAGCGAGGAATATAGCTTTCTTCCTCTCGTCATCGGCGTCATGTAGATTGCTCGCTTTCAGGAAAAATGTGAATTTGGACATGTACGAGGTCCAAGCTTCCGTCTCGGAGTTGAATACTGGAGGCGGTGGAGCCATGGCCGAGTTCATGGCTGCGTTAGCGGGAGTTCGACCTCCTCGTCGCCACTGAAAAGTCAGGACTCCGGTAGTTTAAATCAAACTGGTTTATTCATGGCAAGAGAGATTACAAGACACTGGAACGGTAGATTTGCTGGAATGAGGGCAACGGCTAACCCGTTGCCCTTTTATACTCTTTTTAACGCGGGCTTTTCCCAACTGACACACATTTAACTTTCGCGGCTATTTTCTGAATAGCCGCGTCTTAACCAATCGCAGATTTTCTGCGAATATTTTTAAACAAACACAACACTTATATATCCCGTTAATATTTCTAAGTGACGCATGAAATGTTTAGGTTGTGATTAAAATGTGGTATTTCAATATTTATCTTTTTTCTTTTAAAAACAGAGACACGGGTGAGACACAGCGAGCTCACTAAAAGCCAGAGACTGAATGACTGAAAAGTTGCACTCGCTGAAAAAAGGAGATCTGGAATGTATGAATAATGATTGTGCAAGAATACTATATATCCAAACACAAGATGTTCCAAAATGTTCCAAGCCAAGATGTGAATGTATTTGGAACATACCATTCTTGTACTCCTAATATCATAGCACAGTCATAATCCAAGAAGCCTTGACATCTAACTACAGTGGTACCTCTACCTAAGAACGTCTCTACTTAAAAACTGTTCTAGATAAGAACCAGATGTTCAAGATTTTTTTGCCTCTTCTTGAACCCGAGCCCGGAAAAATTTCCCAGGAAATTTGAGAGCAGCACAAAGGCCCAGCCAGTTTCCTGCCATTTTTTTTTAAAGCCTTAAAGTTTTGGATTTTTTTTAATTCTCCTCAACTCACCTTCTTCCTTCAGCAGTGACTGTCCTCCTAATCTTCTTCCTCCTCCTCCTCTTCTTCCTCCTTTTCCTCCCACCCAAATTCAGAGCTTTTATTTCTTTCCTAATGGGTTTGCATGCATTATTTGTTTTTACATTGATTCCTATGGGAAAAATTGCTTCTATGTACAAACGTTTCTACTTAAGAACCTGGTCACGGAACAAATTAAGTTTTTAAGTAGAGGCACCACTGTATATTACAGGCAGAAGTGGGTTCCTACCAGTTCTCACCAGTTACAAATGTTAGTAAACCGGTGATGATGTCACGGAACCAGTTCTGTCAGTGCCATTCCATGGGTGCCGGACCAGATTATCTCATGGACCGCCTTCTGCTGCACAAATCCCAGCGACCAGTTAGGTCCCACAGAGTAGGTCTTCTCCAGGTCCCGTCAACTAAACAATGTTGCTTGGTGGGACCCAGGGGAAGAGCCTTCTCTGTGGCGGCCCGAGCCCTCTGGAACCAACTCCCCCCAGAGATTAGAATTGCTCCCACCCTCCTTGCCTTTTGTAAGCTTCTTAAAACCCACCTCTGCCACCAGGCATGGGGGAACTGAGATACTCTTTCCCCCTAGGCCTTTACAGTTTTATGCATGGCATGTTTGTGTGTATGTTTGGTTTTATAATAAGGGTTTTTAACTGTTTTAATATTGGATTGTTATATGCTGTTTTTATTACTGTTGTTAGCTGCCCCGAGTCTACGGAGAGGGGCAGCATACAAATCCAATGCAATAAATAAATTTTGGTTTTGGATTCTGTGCATGCGCAGGAGCTGAGTTTTTGGCACTGCGCATACATGTGTGCAATGCGCATGCAGCCACACGGTGTGTAATTTGTGCACAGCCACATGGCATGGAAGGAAGTGGACTGGCGGCGAGGTAAATTAGAACCCACCCTGGATTACAGGTAATCCTGAGATTATGACCACAACTGAGCCCAAATATTTTGTTACCCAAGTTAGACATTTATTAAGTGAATTTTGTTCCTTTCTTGCCACAGTTCTTGTTGTGGTTGGCTCTGGCCCAGCTCCTGTCCCAAGGAATGTGGAGGTGGACGTGGGGGAAACATCCACATGCCACAGGCCTGTTTTCCTCCTGATAGAATCTCCCGATGAAGTCTCCTCTGACCAAGGAAGCGTGAGTAGCAGGGAAGGGGGGAACTTCTGGTGGACCCACTAGGTTCGTATTTAATTCTCCCCAGACTCCAAAGGTTTCCCTGAAAGCCAAAAACGCCCTCCCAGAACCTCTGTGCGAGCCAAAAATCAACTGGCCAGCACACACATGCAGGTTGGAACTGAGCTAGGGCAATGGCTCATGTTTCAGCAGATATGGCTCTGCGTGCCATCTGTGGCACCCATGCCATAGGTTCGCCATCCCTGCCCTATATCATTCATCTATCTGACCATAATTGAGCCCAAATTTTTGCTATTAAGTGAGATATTTGCTAATTGAATTTTGTCCCACTTAAGAATAGAATAGAATAGAATAGAATTCAGAAGAGAAGGATTTAGGGGTAGTGATTTCTGACAGTCTCAAAATGGGTGAGCAGTGTGGTCGGGCAGTAGGAAAAGCAAGTAGGATGCTTGGCTGCATAGCTAGAGGTATAACAAGCAGGAAGAGGGAGATTGTGATCCTGCTATATAGAGCGCTGGTGAGACCCCATTTGGAATACTGTGTTCAGTTCTGGAGACCTCACCTACAAAAAGATATTGACAAAATTGAACGGGTCCAAAGACGGGCTAAAAGAATGGTGGAAGGTCTTAAGCATAAAACGTATCAGGAAAGACTTAATGAACTCAATCTGTATAGTCTGGAGGACAGAAGGAAAAGGGGGGACATGATTGAAACATTTAAATATGTTAAAGGGTTAAATAAGGTTCAGGAGGGAAGTGTTTTTAATAGGAAAGCGAACACAAGAAACAAGGGGACACAATCTGATGTTAGTTGGGGGAAAGATGAAAAGCAACATGAGAAAATATTATTTTACTGAAAGAGTAGTAGATCCTTGGAACAAACTTCCAGCAGACATGGTTGGTAAATCCACAGTAACTGAATTTAAACATGCCTGGGATAAACATATATCCATCCTAAGATAAAATACAGGAAATAGTATAAGGGCAGATTAGATGGACCATGTGGTCTTTTTCTGCCATCAGTCTTCTATGTTTCTATGTTTCTAGAATAGAATAGAACAGAACAGAACAGAGTTGGAAGGGACCTTGGAGGTCTTCTATCTAGTCCAACCCCTTGCTTACGCAGGAAACCCTACACCCCTTCAGACAAATGGTTATACAACCTCCTCTTGAAAACATCCAGTGTTGGAGCATTCACAACTTCTGGAGGCAAGCTGTTCCACTGATTAATTCTACTAACTGTCAGGAAATTTCTCCTTTGTCCTAAACTGCTTCTCTCCTTGATTAGTTTCCACCCATGGCTTCTTGTTCACGTATGGACATGTATGAACCTGATAAGCGATTGAGTTAATGCGAGATGCTTCTATTGTTCAAATAAAGCTTTGAAAATCTGCTGCTGGTTGGGAATTTAGGCTTGCAGAGGAAGACATAAATATTATGTAATCAGATAGGGATACGGTATCTCGCTCAGATCTTTCCCAGCAGAGCTCAGCACCCTGGCCAGCTCCCCACTAACTCAGATAGAGAGATGGTATCTCAATGCACAACTGAGGGTATCTGAAACTTTATATAAGCCCAAAGCTGCTTATATAAAGGGACATGATCGAAACATTTAAATATATTAAAGGGTTAAATAAGGTCCAGGAGGGAAGTGTTTTTAATAGGAAAGTGAACACAAGAACAAGGGGACACAATCTGAAGTTAGTTGGGGGAAAGATCAAAAGCAACATGAGAAAATATTATTTTACTGAAAGAGTAGTAGATCCTTGGAACAAACTTCCAGCAGACGTGGTAGATAAATCCACAGTAACTGAATTTAAACATGCCTGGGATAAACATATATCCATCCTAAGATAAAATACAGAAAATAGTATAAGGGCAGACTAGATGGACCAGGAGGTCTTTTTCTGCTGTCAGACTTCAATGTTTCTATATTGTCCTTTTCTTCTTATCTGTACTGTATAAGCAGCCCAAAGCTATATTGTCCTTTTCTTCTTATCAGTATATTGAAGAAAGGTAAAATACCATATAATCAAGCCCAGAAGACCTGACACTGATTCGTATATAAGGCCACTCAAGGAAGGGACTTGGCAAGGGGCATAGAAAGAGAGGGGTTGCTTCAACAGTCATTTAGCTTCTACACGTTTTCTTTATATGTGGTTGCCATCTTCAATTTATAGTTTCTCCCCCAGAGTTTTTTTTTGCCAGTTATCCAGTTCTATATTACAGTGGTACCTCTACTTACGAACTTAATTCATTCCGTGACCAAGTTCTTAAGTAAGAAGAAGCCATTTTTCTCATAGGACTCAATGTAAAAGCAAATAATGTGTGCGATTGGGGAAAACACAGGGGTTGCCATAAAGAAGAAGGAGTCAAAGCACCTGAGGGTAGAACAAGAAGCAATGGGTGGAAACTAAACAAGGAGAGAAGCAACTTGGAACTAAGGAGAAATTTCCTGACAGTTAGTACAATTAATCAATGGAACAGCTTGCCTCCAGAAGTTGTGAATGCCCCAACACTGGAAATTTTAAAGAAGGTGTTGGATAACCATCTGTCTGAAATAGTGTAGGGTTTCCTGCCTAAGCAGGGGGTTGGACTAGAAGACCTCCAAGGTCCCTTCCAACTCTGTTGTTATTGTTTGTATTATTGTTTGTTTGCCGCCATCTTAAATGAGTTAGTCCTCAGTGGTGTTAGGAGTGCTGTCAGTGTTGTCTAATGTCATGTGATCCCTCTTTAAGCACAGGTGCACACAAAAGACCGAATCTTGCAGACTCAGGATGGGAATGTCCCCTAGCAGGAAACAGGAAGGTCAAGACAACAACTGCACTTTATATGACATCGTTTCCTAGCAAAGATGCACATGTGTACAGAAAAAGAAAGGTAATTGATCTAGCTCCCAAAAGATATAAAGAAAGAGAAATTCAACTCAAGAGTCTCATGTTTCTTCCTTGGATATAATGAAAGCACTTTTTCCCAATGGAATGGGAGAGGGGGGAGAGAGGGAGGGAGAGAGAGAGAAAGAAAGAGTGAGTAAGAGAGACAGTGAGAGAGAGAAGGAAAGAGAGAGTGAGTGAGCGAGTCTCATGTTTCTCAAGAGTCTCATGTTTCTTCCTTGGATATAATGAAAGCACTTTTTCCCAATGGAATGGGAGAGGGGGGAGAGAGGGTGGGAGAGAGAGAGAAAGAAAGAGTGAGTGAGTGAGTGAGAGAGAGAGTGAGAGAGAGAAAGAAAGAGAGAGTGAGTGAGCGAGCGAGTCTCATGTTTCTCAAGAGTCTCATGTTTCTTCCTTGGATATAATGGAAGCACTTTTTCCCAATGGAATGGGAGAGGGGGGAGAGAGGGAGGGAGAGAGAGAGAAAGAAAGAGTGAGTGAGTGAGAGAGAGAGTGAGAGAGAGAAAGAAAGAGAGAGTGAGTGAGCGAGCGAGTCTCATGTTTCTCAAGAGTCTCATGTTTCTTCCTTGGATATAATGGAAGCACTTTTTCCCAATGGAATGGGAGAGGGGGAGAGAGGGAGGGAGAGAGAGAGAGTGAGTGAGAGAGAGAAAGAAAGAGAGAGCAAGTGAGCGAGTCTCATGTTTCTCAAGAGTCTCATGTTTCTTCCTTGGATATAATGGAAGCACTTTTCACCAATGGAATAGGAGAGAGAGAAAGAGGGAGAAAGAGAGAGAGAGAGAGAAAGAAAGTGAGTGAGAGAGAGAAAGAGTGAGTGAGAGAGAGAAAGAGAGAGGGAGAGGGAGAGAGAGAGAAAGAGGGAGTCAGAGAGAGAGAAAGAGAGAGAAAGTGAGTGAGTGAGAGAGAGAGAGAGTGAGAAAGAGAGTGAGAGAGAGAAAGAAAGAGAGAGAGAGGGAGACAAGGAGAGAGAGGGAAAGAGGGAGACAGAGAGAGAGAAAGAAAGAAAGAAAGAGAGAGCAAGTGAATGAGTGAGAGAGAGAAAGAGAGAAAGTGAGTGAGAGAGAGAGAAAGAGAAAGAGAGTGAGAGAGAGAGTAAGAGAGAGAGAGAGAGAGAGAAAGAGAGAGAGATAGAAAGAGAGAAAGAGAGAGTGTGTGTGTGTGAGAGAGATCGAGATCGATCAAAAGCTTGAATTTGGAACAAAGCTGTTTTTTCCCCTGATGACATGTACAATATATCGAGATCTGTAGAAAACCTTCGATATTCTTTCAGAATCAATTTTGTGTTGTTTTGATTTTTCTGCAACTAATCTGGCCAAGGGGTTAGGAAAACATCATTCATTGCAGGCAATCAAGAACTCTAAACCTTTTCCCTGGAGTATCTAGCGAGGTTCCTGCTAATATTCCTTTCCCTCGAGGTTAAACAAAACCCACCCCATAGTTTATTAAACCTCCCTGCCTCTCTTGAGAATATGAGGAGAGATGCATGGTTCAATAGCAAATGTTAGAAGTGGTTAAAAATAGGTTAAAACCAGAGCCTTTCGTGCAAAAGCTTTGCAAATTCCTGAAGGATTGCAACAGGCTAAATCAATCCTAGTCCATCGTAAAATGAGAAGCAAATTTAGTTCCGCCTTTCACATGGCAATTGCTCATCCTCTATTTATTTATTTTATTTAGATGATTTATGTGGCAACCCACACATGGGGGGAGTTACTGCCTGAAAAACTTGGTTTTTTAAAAAAAGTTCACAGATAGAAAAGTGCAGCTGAGAAATTGTCCTCTTTCCCTCCCTCTTTCCTTTCCTCTCCTTCTTTCCTTTCCTTTCCTTTCCTTTTCTTTTCCTCTCCTCTCCCCTCTTCTCCTCTCCTTTCCTTTCCTTTCCTCTCCTTTCCTTTCTTTTCCTCTCCTCTCCTCTCATTTCCTTTCATTTCTTTTCCTCTCCTTTCCTTTCTCTCCTTTCCTTTTTCCTCTCCTCTCCTTTCCTCCCCTCTCCTCTCCTCTCCTTTCCATTTTTCCTCTCCCTTCCTCTTCTCTCATTTCCTTTCCTTTCTTTTCCTCTCCTTTCCTTTCTCTCCTTTCCTTTTTCCTCTCCTCTCCTTTCCTCCCCTCTCCTCTCCATTTTTCCTCTCCCCTCCTCTGCTCTCATTTCCTTTCCTTTCTTTTCCTCTCCTTTCCTTTCTCTCCTTTCCTTTTTCCTGTCCTCTCCTTTCCTCCCCTCTCCTTTCCTCCCCTCCCCTCTCCTTTCCTCTCCTTTCCATTTTTCCTCTCCTCCCCTTTCCTCTCCTCCCCTCTCCTCTCCTTTCCTCTCCTTTCTCGCCTTTCCTTTTTTCCTCTGCTCTCCTCTCCTTTCCTTTCCTTTCCTCTCCTTTCCTTTCTTTTCCTCTCCTCTCCTATTTTCCTCTCCTCTCCTATTTTCCTCTGCTCTCCTTTTCTTTCTTTTCCTCTCCTTTCCTCTCCTTTCTCTCCTTTCCTTTTTTCCTCTCCTCTCCTTTGTTCTTGTCCTTTCTTTTCCTTTCCTCTCCTTTCTTTTCCTCTCCTTTCCTTTCTCTCCTTTCCTTTTTTCCTCTGCTCTCCTTTTCCTCTCCTCTCTTTTCCTTTCTTTTTCCCTCCTTTCCTTTCTCTCCTTTCCTTTTTTCCTTTCCTCTCCTCCCCTCCCCTCTCCTCTCTTCCCCCCTCCTCTCCTTCCCTTCCCTTCCCCTCCCTTCCCTTCTCCTTTCATATTCATTAATGCAACAGGACAGCAGAGGGAAAACCCACTTCCTTTTCATTTTGTTTTTTTAAACATATGGAATTTACCAGAGTTCTTCCAGTTTCTCTTCTAAATGAAGAAATGAAATACCAATACATTTTTTAAAAAAATCCAATCTTTAAATGGAATGCCCATGCAACTGAGACTTGTTTTCCTAGCATAGGAGGGAGGGACAAGGAAGGAGAGGAACCCAGCAGTCAGGGAACCTGTCAAACACAGTCTGAACAGACCATCCGGTCATGATTTATGGAGGAGGTAGTACATGAAGCGGTTGAAATCTGGGAAGAAGAGGATTTTGCACAGGCAGACAGCTAAGCCCACCAGAGCACAATTGCAAAGGAGTGAGTTGAATCTTGATGATTCCATGTGTGACCAAAGCAGAGAGTTTTATTTTTAGGCAACTGCTCTGCTCATTTCAACAATTTTTATTTATATATAGATTAAATTTCTACTCCGTCCATCTCACCTAAGTGACTCTGGGAGGTTTACAACAATGCTAGTTTGGAGAATCCTGTACTTTGGGCAACGCTTGATCCTTTCTTACTTCAAGCTGAAATGTTCAGTCCATAAGCTTTGCCTCCAGTTTAGCCATTACCAGCGAGCCTGAATCAAGCAAAAGCAAAAGAAAGAAAGAAAGGAAGGAAGGAAGGAAGGAAGGAAGGAAGGAGGGAGGTGGGGAGGAGAGGAAGGAAGGAAGGAAAGAAAGAAAGAAAGAAAGAGAGAAAGAAAGAAAGGAGGGAGAAGGGAGGGGAGGAAGGAAGGAAGGAAGGAAGGAAAGAAAGAAAGGAAGGAAAGAAAGAAAGGAAGGAAGGAGGTGGGGAGGAGAGGAAGGAAGGAAGGAAAGAAAGAAAGAAAGAAAGAAAGGAGGGACAAGGGAGGGGAGGAAGGAAGGAAGGAAGGAAAAAAAGATAGAAAGAAAGGAAGGAAAGAAAGAAAGAAAGGAGGGAGAAGGGAGGGGAGGGAGGAAGGAAGGAAAGAAAGAAAGATAGAAAGCAAGAAAGAAAGTAAGAAAGAAGGAAGGAAGGAAGGAAAGAAAGGAAGGAAGGAAGGAAAGAGGGAGGTGGGGAGGAGAGGAAGGAAAGAAAGAAAGAAAGAAAGGAGAGAG
This sequence comes from Erythrolamprus reginae, assembly GCF_031021105.1. Taxonomy (NCBI): domain Eukaryota; kingdom Metazoa; phylum Chordata; class Lepidosauria; order Squamata; family Dipsadidae; genus Erythrolamprus; species Erythrolamprus reginae. The sequence continues at coordinate 412,314,689 of NC_091950.1, forward strand.
AAGGGAGGGGAGGGGAGGAAGGAAGGAAGGAAAGAAAGATAGAAAGGAAAGAAAGAAAGAAAGAAAGGAAGAAAGGAGGGAGAAGGGAGGGGAGGAAAGAAAGAAAGATAGAAAGCAAGCAAGCAAGAAAGAAAGAAAGAAAGAAAGAAAGAAAGAAAGAAAAAGAAAGAAAGCCCAGTGGATCTGGAAAGCAAAAACTTAGATGAGCAATAGATGGCAATAAAAAGTTACCATCCTGTATCTCTTCCCTGCCCTCTAGTGGCCATCTCGGGGCTTGCAGCAGAGAATATAGAAAACAACTGGCATTCCTCTGCCTAAATAACTGCGGGAGAGCAGACCCCATTCAGAAGAGGCCTATGCAGGCTGGTAAAAGAATTCGTGCTGTGGGGAAACTTTTTTCTGAACATTTCTCTGCAACCTTTGGCTTCCCTACTGTTTGCATCCTGAAATTCTACAAGGGAGGAGGTTTGAAGGCGATTTAGTAGCATGGAATGGAAGAGAGAAGGCGGGTGTGTGTGTGTGTGTGCCTGGGAGACATTAGACTCGCAAAAAAGCAGCTACAGCTGCAAGAAACAAGAGCATCCTGCCACAAGGGGTGTCACGCAGTGACGTCCCTTACAGTGTCAATTCAGCCTGGGACTGAATTAGCCAATTGACAGACTCGAGTGCCTGGAATTAATTGGATAGGTTTGTCCTCAGCCTCCCTGCCTGAATATCCTTATCAAGTTCCCGCTTGATTGTAGACAGCGGGAGACTCGGTTTGGGCCTCTTTGACGCCTGCCTCTTTCAAGGGAGAATCACAAGGTCTTTATCTAAATGCAAATGCAGCCCCAGTTTTCTGATGAGCGCATAATCAGGCAGCCATTTATTCCAGAAGCAGCACAATTAGCAGATTCCACTATCAACACACACACACACACACACACACAACCTGCCCAACTTCTTGTCTATTGAGTTTTCCTTGGGAAGTTATTTGGTGCTCAGTGAAAAGCTGGGGTTTTATCTTTTTACTTTCTAATTATTCATAATTAATTATTGTATTGTTAGATTGAATTTTACTCTTGTACACTGCCCTGACTCCATGAGAAGGGCAGCCTATCAATCAATCAATCAATCAATTTATCAATCAATCAATCAATCAATCAATCAGATAGATAGATAAACTAAATAGCGAACTAACGAACTTATTTATTTATTTATTATTTATTTATTTATTAGATTTGTATGCCGCCCCTCTCCGTAGACTCGGGGCGGCTAACAACAATAATGAAACAATATGTAACAAATCTAATATTTAAATTAATTTAAAAGACCCTTATTTAACAAACCAAACATACACACAGACATACCATGCATAACTTTTATAGGCCTAGGGGGAAGGGAATATCTCAATTCCCCCATGCCTGACGACAGAGGTGGGTTATAAGAAGCTTACAAAAGGCAAGAAGGGTGGGGGCTATTCTAATCTCTGGGGGGAGTTTGTTCCAGAGGGCCGGGGCCGCCACAGAGAAGGCTTCTCCCCTGGGTCCTGCCAAACGGCATCGTTTAGTTGACGGGACCCGGAGAAGGCCCATTCTGTGGGACCTAATTGGTCGCTGGGATTCGTGCGGCAGAAGGTGGTCCCGGAGATAACCTGGCCCGGTGCCATGATAGATAGATAGATAGACAGACAGACAGACAGACAGACAGACAGACAGACAGACAGACAGACAGACAGACAGACAGACAGACAGACAGACAGATAGTGTTCTGCCGGCGTGTCCCAACCGCCCGTAATTACAGGGTAATTAGTCCAGAAAGACACACACCACACGATAGAAGGAAAACCAAAAGTCTTTATCAACAGAAAAACAGCAACAACTCCCTTTTTAAATGTCAAAGGTATTTTCTGGTGCACACAAAGCACAGGTTAAATGCAATCCAATTTCTCACCCAGTAACTGGGAAATTGAGTCCAAATTCCAAAGTCCAGAAAGTCCACACATAGTCTTGAACAGGAAAACAGCAAAACCACGATCTTGATGAACTATGAATCAGATAAACTTCCACAAGGCTAAGCCAGCAGGCTGTTCTTTATATCTGTCGCACTAATTACAGCAGCCCCACCCAACCACAGGTGGCCTCACTTATCTCCTGTAATAATCCTTCAGTTGTTGTCTCCTATGCATCACTCTACACATGCGTGGATCTGTCATAGGTTCTTATTCAGAATCCAGGGATGATAAGGATGATTGATCTCCTCCTGGGCTGTCTGCCAAACTCCCCCCTTCCCTGCTACTCACGCTTCCTTCGTCAGAGGAGACTTCGTCGGGAGATTCTATCAGGAGCAAAACAGACCTGTGGTAATGTGGATATTTCCCCCATCTCCACATTCCTTGGGACAGGAGCTGGGCCAGAGCCAACCACAACAGATAGATAGATAGATAGATAGATAGATAGATAGATAGATAGATAGATAGATAGATAGATAGATAGATAGATAGATAGACAGATAGATAAACTAACAAACGAACTAACGAACTAACTAGCTAATTTACCTCACAGGCTTTTTGTGAGGAAAACAAGATGTGGAAAATGTGTTAGATATATTTTCAGCCCTGGGTTCAGAGGTGGATTCTTCCCAGTTTGCCTGAACTGGTAGCGACCTGCTGGTAACGTCATAATGACATCACAGAACCAGTTCAGTCAATGCTGGTCAGCAGACGCCACCATCTTTTTTATTTTTTATTTTTAAACATTGTTTTTTTTCCTTCTGAGCATGCGCAGAAGCACTGTGGCTTGCATTGGCTGCCGATCAGTTTCCGGTCACAATTCAAAGTGTTGGTCATGACCTTTAAAGCCCTACATGGCATTGGACCAGAGTACCTCCGGAACCGCCTGCTACTGCACAAATCCCAGCGACCGATAAGGTCCCACAGAGTTGGCCTTCTCCGGGTCCCGTCGACTAAACAATGTCGTTTGGTGGGCCCCAGGGGAAGAGCCTTCTCTGTGGCGGCCCCGGCCCTCTGGAACCAACTCCCCCCGGAGATTAGAACTGCCCCCACCCTCCCTGTCTTTCGTAAACTACTCAAGATTCATTTATCCAACCAGGCATGGGGGAGTTGAGATATTCCTACCCCCTAGGCCATTACAAGTTATGCATGGTATGTTTGTGTGTATGTTTGGTTTTATAATAAGGGTTTTTAGTTGTTTTAGTATTGGATTGTTACATGCTGTTTTTATCATTGTTGTTAGCTGCCCCGAGTCTACGGAGAGGGGCGGCGTACAAATCCAATAAAACAAAACAAACAAACAAAACAAACTGTGCATGCAGTTGCCATCTTGTTTTTTGGCTTTTGGGGAGAATTTCCCGGCACTGCGTATGCACGCACATGAACCGTGCGCTGGCGCATGAGGCGCGCCCAGGAGCACAGGAGGAAGAGAAGTGACTGTGCGGTAACTTAGAATCCATCCCTGTTTGGGTTGATTGTAAAAGGAATAAAGGTGGAATGTAAAGAAACAAAGAACAAACGTCCCAGCCCTGGTGCCTGGGGAACCAGAGAGGTCTTCACCGCCTTCTGGTAGGACAACCAGAGAGGAAGTGTCCATACACCTAGAAAGATTGGAACTAAGACGCCTTAAACATGATCTAAGTATTGCCCACAAGATTATATGCTGCAATGTCCTACCTGTCAATGACTACTTCAGCTTCAACCACAACAACACAAGCGCACATAACAGATTCAAGCTCAATATTAACCGCTCCAAACTTGACTGTAAAAAATACAACTTTAGTAATAGAGTTGACGAAGCGTGGAACTCATTACCGGACTCTGTAGTATCATCCCCTAACCCTCAACATTTTACCCTTAGACTGTCCACGGTTGACCTCTCCAGATTCCTAAGAGGTCAGTAAGGGGCATGCATAAGTGCACTAGAGTGCCCTCTGACCCCTGTCCTGTTGTCTCTCCTAAATCCCATATATCTTTTTTCTATCCCTCTATCTTTCTTCTATTCTCTCATTGATTATTTTATCCTACCCTGTTTTCCTGAAAATAAGACGTACCCCGAAAGGAAGGCATGTCAGAGGTTTTGCAGAATTTGCTAATATAAGGCACACACCAAAAATGAGGCGTAGTCAAGTTTACATACGGTACGGTGGAAAAATATACGGTACCATTCAAAGCTGTTCATAGTGGTACCGTAATAATGTGGCCCCTTCCATCGCTTTGTACCGTCCAGTCTGCTGCTGTCTCACCGCCATTACAGTCTCCACTACAGTGCGTAGACTGTAGTTCCTCTGGTGGCCGGAAGCTGCAATAGCGGGAGTATACTGTTGTACCATATAAGTGCCGTCGTTTGTGTGCTTGGGTGCCACACTGACAAGTACCTTACCGTAATCAGTGTACCGTACGGTACACTTTCTTTGGGGGTGTCAGCTTTTCTGCCTGTGAATTTGCCTTATTTGAGAAATATAAGGCACCCCCCGAAAATAAGACGTAGCACAACTTTTGGAGCAAAAATTAATATAAGAGTGTCTTATTTTCGGGGAAACACGGTATAGTCTCTCTTCTATTCTTTCTCTAATTCTATTTCCTCAAAGGTGTCCACTATTACCCTCATTGTCTATTATTGTGTATTGGACAAAATAAATAAATAAAAAATAAATATTTTGGAGGTAGGCTGTCCCACAAGACAGGAACTATGGTTGAAAAAGCACATTGCCTGGGACCCACCAGGTGGCATTGCTCACCAAACATTCCCACTTGCCTTGATCTGGTGGGATGGCTGGACATCATTAGAAAAAGGCAGGTTTGCAAGTAAGTTGGTCCAGTGCTCCATAAAGGGCTTTGAACCTCAACATTCCTCTCCCTCCCTCCCTCCCTTCCGTAGGAAGTTAGCACTTACGCATCTCCTAGGAAAATGACATATTTTAGGAAATATACTGCTCCATAAAATAAAGGGAACACTCAGATAACACATCCTAGATCTGAACGAATGAAACATTCTCATTGAATATTTCATTTGCACAACAGCATGTGAAATTGTCAAATAGTGTTGCTTCCTAAGTGGACAGTTTGATTTCACAGAAATTTGATTTACTTGGAGTTATATTGTGTTGTTTAAATGTTCCCTTTATTTTTTGAGCAGTGTATTAAAAGGGCAGAATATTTTCCCTAAAAGGGGGCAGAAACTCAGCCCCACCCCACCTTTGTCCATGGGCTGTTAAGTCCTGGGCCAGTCTATTCTGCATAATAAAGATCTACGGTATCTCCTTCAGACAGAATCATTGTAGGAATGGCCCAAAGCTTGTTCCTTACATCATCACCCAGCAAGCGTCAACCAAGCCTGGGGCTCAAAAGAACCCTACAAAGTTACCCCTGCATGACCCTGATTGGTTTGTCAGACCCTCGCAGATTGGTTTGTCAGACCCTGATTGGTTGTCAGACTCCCATGGGAGTCTGACAACCAATCAGATCATAAGCTCAAATTCAAAATACAGGACCCAAAAAACCACATGTGGTCCTTTCTGCCATTAAATCGGAAAGCCATTAAGACCTAGCTTTTCCGGCAGGCCTGGAAATAGGAATGACTTTATGTATGTATGTTTTTTTAGGATTTTTATATACTGTACAGTATTTTACATTATTGTTGTTTTATCGCTATTGTATTTCTTATTGTTTTTAACACTTATGATTATTGTTAGCCGCCCCGTGTTCTGCCGGGTTCTATAGTATGAGTCTCCTGAAAATTCAAGGGTACAAATTTCAGACACACACACAGATTTGAAAGTTCAAAAACAATGTTCTTTATCACAAAAAATCAAAAGAAACAAAGCACCCTTTTTGTATTGCAAAGAGCACTTGTCCCAAAACAACCTGGTAGTCTGTACAATCCCCTTAATCAGTCCTTAAGTACTTAGCTAGCAGCTGTGAAGGAACGTCACAGCCCTCCTTCTTCCACGAAGTGAGACCCCCACACTTTGCTCTGCTTTGGTTTCAAAGTCGTGAAAAATCAACAAAGTCTGGAAACAGCAAGGCACGGTTCTGAAGAAACAAGGATCAGATAATCTTCCACAACGGCCAAGCCAGCAAGCTGTTATTTATATCAGCAGTTCTAATTACTGGAGCCCCACCCAAACACAGGTGGCCTCTCTTATCTCCTGTAATATTTCTTCAATTGGTCTCTTCGATGCACACTTCTGCGCATGTACTTCCTCATCTGAATCCACAGAAGATAATGAGATTGGCTTCCTGGGCTGTCTGCCAAGCCCCCCTCTTCCAAGTCACCCCCACCTTCTTCTTCATCCGAGGAAACTGCACTACTTGACTCTGTCGGCAATAAAACAGGCCTATGACATGTTGATGTTTCCCCTGCATCCACCTCCACATTCCCTTGGGCAGGAGCTGGGCCAGAGCCAACCACAACAATGATCAAAACATTTAAATATGTTAAAGAGTTAAATAAGGTTCAGGAGGGAAGTGTTTTTAATAGGAAAGTGAGCACAAGAAAAAGGGGGCACAATCTGAGGTGAGATCAGAAGCAATGTGAAAGAGTAGTAGATGTTTGGAACAAACTTCCAGCAGACTTGGTTGGTAAATACACAGTAACTAACTAACCACCCTCCACATTCCTTGGGGCAGGAGCTGGGCCAGAGCCAACCACAACACCCCAAGACCTGTTGGAGTGGATGGCATATAAATAAATAAATAATAAAATAAATAATAATAAATAAACCATATTTCCATGCAGTTTCCATGTTTCCAGAGTTTTTCTTCCCAATTGGAACTAAATCCAGATGGACATTTCTTCCAACCTTCCCTCCCTTCCCACTTCTGAAATGAGCCGAGGTGGCACAATGGGTAGAGTGCGGTACTGCAGGCCACTACAGCTGACTGCTATATCTGCAGGTCAGTGGTTCAAATCTCATCACCGGCTCAAGGTGGACTCAGCCTTCCATCCTTCCAAGGTGGGTAAAATGAGGACCCAGATTATTATTATTGAAAAGTCCAGAGACTAGGCTAGGTAAAGACGGTTCCTTTATTTCAGCTCTTATAGGTAAGTGACAATCAGCGGAATACCGTCTGCTCAACCTGGGGAGAAACCGCTCTTTTTATACATTTGCGGCTCCCGCCAAAAGAGAGCAGCCCGCGTCTGAGCCAATCAGACGCGACTTCCTGTTTCCCGCTCAGACAGCGTTTCCACACGGAAGCAACTATTTACAAGGATACAACACCCCTCCCTCCTTAGTCAGAATACATCACTCAAGAAAGCCACGTGACAAAATCCTCCAATCTGCTTGGTCTTCGCGAGGCTCGCTCCGACCTGCGCAGTTCATTTGAGTCCTCGCTTCCAACGGTGGAGGTCGGTTCGCCTGCACTTCCCCAGTGCGGCTGGGGCCTGGTTTGGGCTCCGGCCCGCTGAGTCGATCGGGCAGGCACAACACCGACCTCTGAGGATGAAGATGGCTCGGCGTCGCTGGAGGATCCTTCCTGACTCGATAAGTCCATTTGAATGTCCATTAAAGTGGGTTGTGCGTTACAGTCTATTAGAGTGGGAGAGTCTGTTTTAGCGGTTTGCTCAGGGGAGGTTTCAATGCGCTTTCGTACATGGTCAATGTGCCGCTTCCACATTCGACCATCCTCCAATTTTACAATGTATGTTTTAGGAGCAGTTTGTTGTACAATTGTTCCCTTCATCCAATTCAAACCCCCATCAAAATTCTTTGCAAAAACACTTTGACCCAAATACATTTGTCTTTCAGGGTTCCCATACATAGGGTTATGAGTACAAAACCTTGGGTGTAACCTATCCAGTGGGGATCTCAGTTTCCTTCCCATTAGTATTTCAGCAGGGCTTACATGTGTGTGGGAATTTGGTGTAATATGTTGTGTTAACAAGAATTGGTCCAGATGCTGTTGTACATCTCCAGGGCCTGACCTGCGCAATGCCTCTTTTGCAACCCGAACGTATCGTTCTACCAAACCATTAGCCCAGGGCGAGTAAGGCGAGATGAGGGCATGTCTGACCCCCAAGTTATCTAAAAATAATTCAAATTGCCTGGCTGTCAATTGGGGGCCATTGTCTGACACTAAGATGTCAGGACAGCCATGGGTGGCAAACAAATGGCGCAGAACCTTAATGGTGGCACTCGTAGTTATATTATTCATTGCAATGATTTCCACCCACTTGGAAAATGCATCTACCACTATTAAGAAATATTGTGACCCCACTGGTCCTGCAAAATCAATATGGACCCTGGACCAAGGCCCTGCAGGTTGTTCCCACTCTGCTGGAGTTGTTTTGGGGGGGTTAGGTCACGACTCTTGGCATGGATCACACTTGGCTACCCACTTTTCAATATCAGTATCCAGACCTGGCCACCATAAGTGCCCCCTAGCTAGGCCCTTCATCCTGACAATCCCAGGATGGCCCACATGTAACATTGTGAGTACTTTGGTCCTTAGACTTTCAGGAATGATTACCCGATCACCCCACAACAGGCAACCTTTAACATATGACAATTCCAGTCTTTTGGTTTTAAAATCACATAAATCAGATTCTACAGAGTCATTCTGCCACCCCTTAAGTACACAGTTTACCACCTTTTTCAGAATTTGGTCTTGCTGCGTGTGCGCAGCCACCTCCCTTGCAGTAGTTAGTGGGTTATCTTCGAGCTCTATCATTAAAACATCAGCAGATGGGGCAGGGTCGTCTACTAACTCTGCCATTGGGCACCTACAGAGACCATCTGCGTGGTTGATGGTTTTACCCCCTTTGTGAATGAGCTCGTACTGGTATCCTGAGAGGAACAAGGCCCACCTGATTAATCTTGGAGACATAAATGGGGGAGTTGGTTTGTTGGGGGCTAAGAGACCTAGTAAAGGCTTGTGGTCGGTAACCAATTCAAAACTCCTGCCAAAGAGATAATTATGAAACTTCTTCACCCCAGCCACTAACGCTAGAGCCTCCTTATCTAGTTGGCTGTAATTTCTCTCCGTATTGGTCATTGTCCTTGAAAAGAAAGCAATTGGGGCCTCTGTATTATTTGGCAATACATGTGCCAAAATCCCTCCTACGCCATATGGGGACGCATCGCACATAAGCCTGACGGGTAGTAATGTGCTATACTGGACTACTACACTTGCGGAAGTTAACAACTGTTTTATTTGTAAAAAGGCTTCGTGTTCAGTTCTCCCCCATGTCCAAAGGGTTCCTTTCTGAAGTAGCCGGTGTAGAGGCTCTGCTGCTGTTGCCTTCTGTTTTAAAAAGACAGAGTAAAAGTTTAGAAGGCCTAAGAATGCCTGCAATTCTGTTCTATTCTGGGGCTCTGGGGCTTCCCTGATGGCTTTTAACTTTTCAGTAGTGGGGTGTATGCCTTCCCCATCTATTCTATATCCTAAAAATTCTACACTGTTGGTTCCCCACACACATTTGTCAGGTTTGATCCTTAACCCTTTATCTTGTAGTCTATGTAATACTTCTCTTATTCTTTCGTTGAGTTGAGATTGGTTTTCTCCTGAAATTAAAATGTCATCAAAATAGGGAATGGTCCCTTTAATTCCTGACAACAAACGTTCCATTATGCTTTGAAAAATCCCGGGAGCTATGCTTACCCCAAATTGTAATCTGGTACATTTAAATGCACCCCTGTGGGTGACAATTGTCTGTGCGAGTGCTGTTGGTTCATCAACAGGGAGCTGCTGGTAAGCTTGGGCTAAATCGATTTTTGCGAACACTTTCCCTTCCCCCAGGGAGTGAAGGAGCTGTTGTACCACTGGAATGGGGTAAGGGTGATGTTGGAGGGCTTTGTTGAGCGTAGATTTATAGTCAGCGCAAACCCTCAAAGAGCCATCCGGTTTAAGAGGCGTAACTATGGGTGTTTCCCATGGCCCCTGCTCTACAGAAACTAAAATGCCCTGGCTTATGAGCTTATCTAGCTGTAGGTCAAGCTTGGGAAGGAGCGGAAGGGGTACCCTGCGAGGTTTGAGCTGGACAGGAGGGACCTTGGGGTCAATAGAAAAGGAGATAGGGGGCCCTTTATACGATCCCAAGGTGGGGCTAAACACTTCTGGGAATTCCTGTAAGAAGTTAGGCATGCTATCAGAGTTAACAGTACAGACACCAGAAATTTCAATTCCCAATGGTTCCATCCAAGCCAAACCCAGGAGAGAGTGTCTAGCCCCTGTAACAACAATCATAGGAAGGGTACATTTAACAGTCTTGAACATAATAGGTACATTCACTTGGCCTAGAACAGGTATTATTCCCCCTTGAAAATCTCTAATTACCAATGAGGTTTGTAAAAGGTCAGACTTTGAGAGGCTAGGCATGTACATTATAAGCTTTTCCCACGGCATAATGATGTATTTAGACCCCGTATCAAGTTCCATAGAGCATGGCTTGTTGTTTAAGAGCAGTGAGATTACAATCTTGCCCCCATTTTTTGTTGCCGTGCTATTCACGGAAAATTGATTGTTACCTCTTGAGTAGTCGCGGTTAGCGGTTGAGTAGTTCTTGCGGCCGGAAAACCGGGGAAACCGGTTTTCGCGCGGTTGAGGTGTTTGATTCTGGAAACGAGGAGGACGAGGAGTGGAGAAAGATTCCTCAGGCAAAGGTGCTCTGCAGGCTTTGGCGATATGGCCGCGTCGGTTGCAGCGGCGGCAAATGGCGTCCCGGAAGGGGCAGCGTTGGCGCGGATGGTTTCCTCGGCAGCCGGTGCAGGGGCGACGGGGCGAGGGTATCTGGGTTGTCTCGGTTGGTCCTGTTGCAGCAGGAAACAGCTGTCCTCGTTGAGGGCTGGTGGGCTGAGGTCGTCTGGGGCCTCAGCGCGGGAAAATGTGGAGTCGATCTTGGCGATGACTTCTCGCTTGTCGTGCTCCTTCAGCTCTTTGGCAGCAGCGTCGGCGACCTCTGCGGTTTGTGCCAGCTTGATTACTGCCTGGAGAGACGGCTCGTCTTCGGTGAGGAGTTTGTTCCGCACCATGGCATTTCTCATGCCGAAAATTAAGGCATCAGTGAGGCGAGCTTCCGGGCTATCAAACTTGCATTTTGAAAGCACCGTTCGAAGATGCGTCGCGAACTGATTAATGGATTCGGATTCGAGCTGGGCCATTCTTGAAAACTGGTGCCGGAAAACGACGGCTGGTTTCGTAGGCTTGAAATGGCTCGCAAGCTTGGTTTGCAGGACGTCCCAAGCAACGGATTTGGCTGGGAGCGGATCGGTGAGAGTCTGGGCGAGATTGAATATTTCTGGGCCGCAGTAGTTCAGGAAGATTGCCCGCTTTCGTTCGGCGTCGGAGTCCCTTATTCCCGCGGCTTCAAGGAAGATCTCGAACTTGGCTATGTAGGCGTCCCAGGAAGATTTCTCCGGATCGAAGAACTCAGGAGCCCGGCTGATTTGAAGGTTGTCTATCTTGCACGCGTGGTTCTTCCGTCCGTCGTCGCCAGTGAAAAGTCCAGAGACTAGGCTAGGTAAAGACGGTTCCTTTATTTCAGCTCTTATAGGTAAGTGACAATCAGCGGAATACCGTCTGCTCAACCTGGGGAGAAACCGCTCTTTTTATACATTTGCGGCTCCCGCCAAAAGAGAGCAGCCCGCGTCTGAGCCAATCAGACGTGACTTCCTGTTTCCCACTTAGACAGCGTTTCCACACGGAACCAACTATTTACAAGGATACAATTATTTTTTTATTTTTTTATTTAGTCCAATACATAATACACATTGAAGAGAATACTGTAGATATGTAGTAATATAAATAAAGAAAAGAATAGAAGAAAAGATATAAAAGTATAGGTGAACAAATTTGAAAGGAAGAAAAGGTAAATGAGATAAGGAGAGACAATTGGACAGGGAACGGAAGGCACACTGGTGCACTTATGCACTTATGCACGCCCCTTACTGACCTCTAAGGAACCTGGAGAGGTCAATCGTGGATAGTCTAAGGGAAAAATGTTGGGGGTTAGGGGTTGACACTACTGAGTCAGGTAATGAGTTCCACGCTTCGACAACTCGGTTGCTGAAGTCATATTTTTTACAGTCAAGTTTGGAGCGGTTAATATTACGTTTGAATCTGTTGCTTGCTCTTGTGTTGTTGCGATTGAAGCTGAAGTAATCATTGACAGGTAGAACGGTGCAGCATATGATCTTGTGGGCAATACTTAGATCGTGTTTTAGGCGTTGTAGTTCTAAGCTTTCTAGACCTAGGATTGATAGTCTGCTTTCGTAGGATATTCTGTTTCAAGTGGAGGAGTGAATGGCTCTTCTGGTGAAGTATCTTTGGACATTTTCAAGGGGGTTGATGTCCGAGATGTGGTGTGGGTTCCAGACAGATGAACTGTATTCAAGGATGGGTCTGGCAAAAGTTTTGTAGGCTCTGGTGAGTAGTGTGAGATTGCCAGAGCAGAAGCTGCGTAGGATTGTAGGGGCAATATGCTGGCTCTGTTAAAAAGTGCTATTGCTAACATGTTGTAAGCCACCCTGAGTCTAAGGAGAAGGGAGGCATTAAAAAATGGAATAAATAAATAAAATAATAAATCCAATAATAAACAAACCCAACCTCAGGTTCCACTCCTAATTGGCCAGGCACCCACAAGGAGCTCCGAGTCCTCGGAGAGGGGCAGCATACAAATCTAAGAAATTATTATTATTAAAAGGGTGTCTGGGATTTGCACTCATTTTTTTTCTTCTTCCTTCTTTAAAAAGGGAGAATTACTTCTCTTTAATCACCAAAGCCAGCATGGTTCAGGTTTGTTGCTCATTAACCCACCAGGTTTGTATTAACTGCAGCAGCAGGTTCTCCATTAACCGCACAGCAGCTCCCAAATAGGTTTGGTAAGAGGATACAGTGGGTGTGGCGAGGCGCAAAAAATCCTGCCTAAAGGTATAGAGAGAAAGGAGGGCTGTTCAGCTACAAGGGACGAGACATTCGGTCCCTGGCCTTCAGAAGCAACAGGATCACGAAGCAGCAGGGCGCCAGAGTTATTTTGAATTTAGAAACATAGAAGATTGACGGCAGAAAAAGACCTCCTGGTCCATCTAGTCTGCCCTTATACTACTTCCTGTATTTTATCTTAGGATGGATACATGTTTATTCCAGGCATGTTTAAATTCAGTTTCTGTGGATTTACCAACCAAGTCTGCTGGAAGTTTGTTCCAAGCATCTACTACTCTTTCAGTAAAATAATATTTTCTCATGTTGCTTTTGATCTTTCCCCCAACTAACTTCAGATTGTGTCCCCTTGTTCTTGTGTTCACTTTCCTATTAAAAACACTTCCCTCCTGAACCTTATTTAACCATTTAACATATTTAAATGTTTCGATCATGTCCCCCCCTTTTCCTTCTGTCCTCCAGACTAGACAGATTGAATTCATTAAGTCTTTCCTGATATGTTTTATGCTTAAGACCTTCCACCATTTTTGTAGCCCGTCTTTGGACCCGTTCAACTTTGTCAATATCTTTTTGTAGGTGAGGTCTCCAGAACTGAACACAGTATTCCAAATGTGGTCTCACCAGCACTCTATATAGCGGGATCATAATCTCCCTCTTCCTGCTTGTTATACCTCTAGCTATGCAGCCAAAAAAAACGAGCTGGGGTGGCGCAGCAGGTAGAGTGCTGTCCTGCAAGCCACTGAAGCTGACAGTAGATCTGTAGGTCAGCGGTTCAAGTCTCATCACCGGCTCAAGGTTGACTCAGCCTTCCATCCTTCCGAGGTGGGTAAAATGAGAACCCAGATTGTGGGGACAATAGCCTAGCTCTGTTAAAAAGTGCTATTGCTAACATGTTGTAAGCTGCCCTGAGTCTAAGGAGAAGGGCAGCATAAAAATCAAACAAACAAACAAACAAATAAATAAATAATTGTATTGGAAACGTAGCAGATATCAGTCACTAGATAGTTTTCTCATTAAAAACATGACAGCAGGAGTTATTTCTTCAGAAGTCTCTTTTACTTCTTCAGTAGTATCAAAAAGTAACTTTGTACTCTACACTATATTACAGAACAAACCACCAACCAACCCCTAAACCAAACCATCAGACCAGACCAGACCCACACAAGAGGTGTATTACATTATATACATGTATTGACCAATCAGATCATAGAACAGATTGCATCATTCTGCTAAAGCACCATGACTCAGCATTCACTTTACTTCTACTGTATTTGTAATATTACTTCAGGTTTATATCCTGAGACAGGACACAGAAGGAGGCAACTAACGGTGGTTTCCGTATTTTTTCTCCTACAAATAGTCCTCGACTTACAACTGGTTTGTTAGTGACTGTGTCAAGCCGGTGCAGAAATTGGTGATAAATAAATGGCTTGCCACACTATCTATAGAAGGCCCGACGTTTATGGGAACTTGGGAGGGGTGATTTTCATGAAGGAACAGATGCAGCCACAAACCATTCTTTCGAGTGGTTCAAGGCAATCTCATGCACACCCACCTGGGCGGAAGCGGAGGAAGGACTTGCCATGCTGGCACAATCTGAGTGGGTAATGTGACAAGTTAATAGTAATATTTTATTAATACTGTATTTATTTGTTTGTTTGTTTATTTAACTCTGGCTAGTGGTATGAGTGAATGATTATGATTGAATTTTAGTTAAATGGTTCTTAAATGTTTGGGGTTTTAGTTTAGGTTTTATATTGGGTTTCTTATATTTTGTACTTTGTATTGATTTTATCATATAAGCCGCCCTGATTCCGCTGGAGAAGAGTGGCCTAGAAATCCAATAAATAAATAAATAAATAAAATAAATAAACTCCAGTGATTGCCGTTGAAACCTGAAGAAGCTTCTTGGATGAGAAGCGAACGTCTTCAAAGATAAACCAGAAAGTCCAGTTGCCTCTTGAAAAAGCACCTGGGTGACTGAGAATTTCTATAGACAGCTGCAGTGATTCACTTAACAACTGTGGCCAGAAAGGTCATAAAATGGGGCAAAATTCATGCAACAAATGTCTTACCACCAAGGTTTTGGGCTCAATCATGGTCGTAAATCGAGGATTACCTGTACATAAACTAGTACAGCTTCTTTACAGAAGTTTCATTCTCTAGGCCAGTGTTTCCCAACCTTGGCAACTTGAAGGTATTTGGACTTCAACTCCCAGAATTCCCCAGCCAGCGAATGCTGGCTGGGGAATTCTGGGAGTTGAAGTCCAGATACCTTCAAGTTGCCAAGGTTGGGAAACACTGCTCTAGGCATGATGACTGTAGAAAAAACATCACTTCAAACCACTAGAGGGCGCACTGTCTCTGACTCATATCAAGCTTCGCTGTTTGCTGGCAATATATTGTAGAGATAGAAAAAGATAACAACTCTTATTTGAAGGTTTTTTCCAAAATTACAAAGGTCGACAGCAGATAATGCAAAAGCTGAATGTGAGAATTTTGCTTTTAAACTGACTGAGCAGCAAGTTTAACTTATTGTTTAACTTTTCCTCCCCTCTTTTTTCATTCCGATTAATGTTTCCCCAACCTCATCCATTTAAAGATTTGTGGACTTCAATAGGATATTCTGGGAATTGAAATCCACATAATGGCTAAAATTGGGAAACACAGATTTAGACTCTGAGATTTTGGGATGGCTAAAAAATCAGTGACTCTTAGATTAGAATATTAGAGTTGGAAGGGACCTTGTAGGTCATCTAGTCCAACCCCCTGTTCAAGCAGGAGTTCCTACACCATTTCGGACAAACGGCAGTCCAATCTCCCTTTGAAAGTCTCAAGTGTTGGAGCATTCACAACCTCCGCAGACAAGCTGTTCCACTGGTTGATTGCTTTCACTGTCAGAAAGCTTCTCCTTATTTCCAGGTTGAATCTCTCTTTGATCAGCTTCCATCCCTTATTTCTTGTCTGTCCTTCTGTGATTTGGAAAACAGCCTGACCCCCTCCTCTCTGTGGCAGCCCCTCAAGTATTGGAGTACCAGAAGAGTCCTCCACTACTCTGCTCGCACCAGAATACCTTATTTAGCCAGTCTTGAAATTTTGGGCTTAGAAAACCTAGAGCTATGTGGTTGTTGTTGTTGTTGTTGTTGTTGTTATTATTATTATTATTATTATTATTATTATTATTATTTATTAGATTTGTATGCCGCCCCTCTCCGAAGACTTGGGGCAGCTCACAACAGTAATAAAAACAATATAGCAGTGGAACAAATCTAATATTAAAAACATATAAAACCCTATCATTATTTAAAAACCAAACAGCACATTCATACCAAACATAAAACAAAGTATAAAAAAGCCTGGGGGAAAGGTGTCTCAACTCCCCCATGTCTGGCGGTATAAGTGAGTCTTGAGTAGTTTACGAAAGACAGGAAGGGTGGGGGCAGTTCTAATCTCTGGAGGGAGTTGGTTCCAGAGGGCCGGGGCCGCCACAGAGAAGGCTCTTCCCCTGGGGCCCGTTGCTGTTGTTGTTGTTGTTGTTATTATTATTATTATTATTAATTAGATTTGTATGCCGCCCCTCTCCGAAGACTTGCTTTTGATCTGATCTAAATGTAGTTCATAAAACCATCTACCACAATGTCCTACTGGTCAATGAATACTTCAACTTCAACCGCAACAACACACGTGCACACAATCAAATCAAACTTAATGTAAACCACTGCAAACTCGACTGCAGCAAATACGACTTGTGATCAATGCATGGAATGCGCTACCTGACTGCGGTTTCTTCCCCAACCCCAAAGCTTTAATCTTAGACTGTCAACTTCACCCCATTCCTAAGAGGTCTGTAAGGGACGTGCATAATTCCACAATTGTGCCTACCACCCCTGTCCGACTGTTCTATGACCTAATTTACCTATACCTACTTGGTTTTGTTTATGTTTATACCATACCTATTATCAGGAAGGAAGGAAGGAAGGAAGGAAGGAAGGAAGGAAGGAAGGAAGGAAGGAAGGAAGGAAGGAAGGAAGGAAGGAAGGAAGAAGTAAGTTACCCCCGGTTCTTCTCTTCGCCAGACTGACCATGCTCAGTTCCTGCAACTGCTCTTTGTATGTTTTAGTTTCCAGTCCCCTTATCACCCTGATTGCTCTTATCTTCCCTTTCCCCTTTGAAAATGATAATATGACCTCTACTATGACATATGGACTTCAACTCCCAGAGTTCCTGAGCTACCATGATGGGCTCAGGAATTCTGGGAGTTGAAGTCCACGAGTCATAAAAGAGCCAACTTTGCCTATAGAGCAATCTTTTTTTTTTTTAAAAAATCAATTTTTATTGAATTTATTTACCTTTAAAAACATTATTAAAAATAGCACAAAGAAAAAAGACAGAAAAAAAGCAAATCTTATAGCAATCTTATTCAATCTTGATAACTTTTAAGATGCGGGGATTTCAAACTTCCAGAATTTCCCAGATAGCATGGAAATATGATGGTAAGAGGGGGTTCCTCTATTCTCTTCATATCTCTATATTATTCTTATCTCTATATTGTCCAAAGACGACTTGCGGAGAGCGGTTGGAAAGCCAGTATTGCGCATGCGTGCCGAGGAAGCTGGGTAAGAGAATTTACAAAGGTTGCATTTGTCGATATGGCGTTGCAATGTCCGGGGGTCGTATGAAGAGCGGCCGTAGGGCATAAATTGGGAGGGCTGCAGAAATGCATGGGGGATAAAAGCAAGAATAAAATTGTCACTCCCCTCAAATGCCCAGGAAACTGCTATGCAATCCGACCCTGCAAACAAGAGGCGATTTTTTTCTTTAAATAAGCTGAGGAGGAATTCTGATTTAGCCAATCTCTTGCTCAAATTAGTTTTTTTTTATTTTTAAAAGGAAAGATCTAATTTTAAACTGGCTGAAATTTTGTGGCTTCGCCCCTTCGCATTCCATGAAATCTTGCCAAGAGGCTAGAGCTCATGAAGATTGGGGGAGGGGGGAGAAATGCCAAAGTTGTAAAGACTGGGGTGTTTTTTTTAAAAAAAGGGTCTGCAAACTGATAGAAACATAGAAGATTAGCAGAAAAAGACCTCATGGTCCATCTAGTCTGCCCTGATACTATTTCCTGTATTTTATCTTAGGATGGCTATATGTTTATCCCAGGCACGTTTAAATTCAGTTACTGTGGATTTACCACCACGTCTGCTGGAAGTTTGTTCCAAGCATCTACTACTCTTTCAGTAAAATAATATTTTCTCATGTTGCTTCTGATCTTTCCCCCAAGTAACCTCAGATTGTGCCCCCTTGTTCTTGTGTTCACTTTCCTATTAAAAAACTTCCCTCCCGAACCTTATTTAACTCTTTAACATATTTAAATGATAGTACGGATAATCCTCGACTTACTAGAGCTCAGTTAGTGACCGTTCAAAGTTAACAACATCAGAGAAAATAAATGTGACTATTTTTCCCGGGCCCTTGCAACATCCACTTGATCAAAATTCAGACTTTAGCAATTGCCTCACATTTATGACGGTTGCTGTGCCATGTGATTCCCCTTTTGCGACCTGACAAGCAAAATCAATGGCGAATCCAACAGCCGTGACCAGAAAGATTGTGAAATGGGGCAAAATTCACTTAAGCGGTGTCACTTAGCAACAGAAATTTTGAAGTCAATTGTGATCATAAGTCAAGGACTACCCGTCTACCTTTTCTCTACCGTAAAGTATAGATGTGGCACACAGCAGATTTCCAAGAGGCTGAAATGTTGCTACTTGTTTTAAAATCCAGAACTCCCATTATAAGTGAAAATGTCAGTCACAGAAGAATAAGTTGATGTAAAACTTCCCACACTAGTATGAGAAGTCAAGTGTAGATGAACCCAAACGCCCTCACTCTGCTAAACAAATAATTCCCTCAACACTCAAACTTTTTACTAAGTCTGCACTTCTATTTCTACTAGTTTTTTCTCATCATTGCTATCACCCATTTCCTCCCACTTAGGACTGTATGACTGTAACTTGTTGCTTGTATCCTAAGATTTTTATTAATGTTGATTGTTTCTTCATTGCTTATTTGACCGCTATGACAATCATTAAGTGTTGTACCTCATGATTCTTGACAAATCTATCTTTTCTTCTACTATGTACACTGAGAGCATAGGCAACAAAGACAAATTCCTTGTGTGTCCAATCACACTTGGCCAATAAATAATTCTATGTCTATTCTATTCTATTCTATTCCTATTCTAGACAAGAAAGTATGCCTTTGGAAGTGCACAGGTACAAAACTAGCCTTCCTTCCAATACAGTCCCTCACTTTACAAACATTCATTTAGTTCCAATATCTCGGGTTGCCACAAAGAAGAGGGCATCAACCTATTCTCCAAAGCACCCGTGGGTAGGACAAGAAGCAATGGGTGGAAACAAAGAGAGAAGCAACCTAGAACTAAGGATAAATTTCCTAACAGAACAATTGATCAGTGGAACAGCTTGCCTCCAGAAGTTGTGAATACTCCAACGCTGGAAGTTTTTAAGAAGATGTTGGATAACTATCTGTCTGAAGTAGTGTAGAATTTCCTTCCCAAGCGGGGGTATGTGTGTCTTTTTTTTTAACATTCTGCATATGGGTGAACAGTGCAGTCAGGCAGTAGGGAAAGCAAGTAGGATGCTTGGCTGCATAGCTAGAGGTATAACAAGCAGGAAGAGGGAGATTATGATCACGCTATATAGAGTGCTGGTGAGACCACATTTGGAATACTGTGTTCAGTTCTGGAGACCTCACCTACAAAAAGATATTGACAAAATTGAACGGGTCCAAAGATGGGCTACAAGAATGGTGGAAGGTCTTAAGCACAAAACGTATCAGGAAAGACTTAATGAACTTAATCTGTATAGTCTGGAGGACAGAAGGAAAAGTGGGGACATGATCGAAACATTTAAATATGTTAAAGGGTTAAATAAGGTCCAGGAGGGAAGTGTTTTTAATAGGAAAGTGAACACAAGAACAAGGGGACACAATCTGAAGTTAGTTGGGGGAAAGATCAAAAGCAACGTGAGAAAATATTATTTTACTGAAAGAGTAGTAGATCCTTGGAACAAACTTACAGCAGACGTGGTAGATAAATCCACAGTAACTGAATTTAAACATGCCTGGGATAAACATATAGTATATCCATCCTAAGATAAAATACAGAAAATAGTATAAGGGCACACTAGATGGACCATGAGGTCTTTTTCTGCTGTCAGTCTTCCATGTTTCTATATGCCCAAAGCCTCCACGTGTGGAGAGGGTGAAAAAGTATGTGCGATGGTGGCGCTCCCATGAACAAAGCGAGGGCTTCCAAACCGGTAGGGAATGGAAGTAGTTTTCACCCCTGTCCCCAGTTTTTATATAAGGTTCTTTCCTACTCCTCCTTTTTAGCTCAGCACAATGAGTCACATAGAAAGAAAAAAAGGAGTCGGCCCACAGATTTGAGCTGTGATTCCAAAGTGAGAAAATGTGACACTTGCATGGCAAAAATCAAGTTTTTTGTCTTGGAAACACAAGTTGGGTAGTTAATGCCGCGGAACTGGGGACTTGCAGTCTATCAGATGGAGCAGTAGGGACCAAAAATATTCTTTTTTTTCTTGACATTTTTTTCCTCCACAATTTCCATGTGTACTTCAATACATATACCTTAAGAATATATCAATAACACACACATTTCCCAATCAATCAAAATTCAATAACCTATTTTTACATCTAATCTCTGTTATTAATCAGTCTGTTTTTCTTTTCCTCCACATTCCCCTCTCTCTATCTCAGTGGTTTCTGACTTGGGGGGTCAGGACCCCTTTGAGGGTCGGACCATTTCATAGGGGTCGCCTAAGACCATGAGAAAAGACAAACAGAACTAAACTGAAGTTTTTGTTCTGGTGCCTTGGAATACATTTTTACAATCCGACCAATCAGTGGGAGTGTCCCTCTGACCTTCCTGCCAATCAGCTTAAAGCTCTCTTGGGAGAATTGGCGCTAGACTTATGGTTGGGGGTCACCACAATATGAGGAATTGTATTAAGGGGTCGCGGCATTAGAAAGGTTGAGAACCACTGCTCTAGTGGATCCTGTCGTCGTGCCCCCCCAATTTAGAAAGTAGGTGAAGAGGATGAAAAGCAATCAGAATAGAGCTGGAAGGGACCTTGGAGGTCTTCTAGTCCAACCCCCTGCTCAAGCAGGAGACAAGTGAATCATTGCAGTCATTCAGCAAATCCTGCTTCCACTATTGACTTCAGGAAGCCTCTGGGTAGATCACAAACAGATCACACAATCCAGTACAGTAATACCTCGTCTTACGAACTTAATTGGTGCTGGGAGGAGGTTCTTAAGGTGAAAAGTTCGTAAGACAAAACATTGTTTCCCATAGGAATCAATGGAAAAGCGATTAATGCGTGCAAGCCCAAAAAATCAGAAACCGGGCCACCACCACCGAAGGAGGCTTGAGCCTCCCGATCCTCCCCGCCCCTTTGCCATGCATGTCATCCTGCATGCAGGATGCCATGCAGTCAGGAAGGTCATCCTGCTCCCCCCCAGCCAAAAACCCAAGGGCGGTCTGCCGCCGCCCACTTGAGCCAAGAGGCAGGCAGGACGAAGTGCGTGGAGGAATGGGAAGCTCAAACGCCGGCGGCTTCAGCTTCCCATTGCCCCGCGGGTGGCGGCAGACCGCCTTTGTGTGTTTGGCTGGGGGGGAGCAGGAGGACCTTCCTAACTCCCTCGCCCCCAGCCGAAAACCCAAACGCGGTCTGCCACCGCCTGCTTGAGCCAGGAGGACAGGCAGGGCGAAGCAGCTTGGAGCAAAGGGAGGCTCAAACCGCCGGCGGCTTCAGCTTCCAATTCCTCCACGCCGCTTTTTAAAGCCGCTGGCGGTTTGAGCCTCCCTTTGCTCCACACTGTCACCTTTTAAAACAGCCGGAGGGCTTCTCGGCGGCCTCCCGAACGCCGAACCCGGAAGTTCGGGTTTGGCGTTCGGGTTCAGGAGGACGCTGGGAAGCCCCCCGGCTGTTTCAAAAAGCGACGGGCCGGGGCGGCGGGGCGGCGGGGTTCGTAAGAAGGAAAAAGTTTGTAAGAAGAGGCAAAAAATTTCTGAACCCCGGGTTCGTATCTCGGGTTGTTCGTAAGACGAAGGGGGTTCGTATCATGAGGTACCACTGTATTTAAGAAGTCGTGTCAAAAAGGAAAATTCTCTGATTGAACATTCAAAAAAGAAGTGGGGAAGCTTTCGTTTCCCAAATGTTGTATGTATATGTTTTGTTTATGTCTTTTCTTTTCCGTTATATTGGGGGGGGGGGGGAAGTTGCGGCATTAGGTTTTTTAGTTATTTTAAATATTAGATTTCTCATATGCTGTTTTTATTATTGTTGTTAGCCACCCCGAGTCTACGGAGAGGGGCGGCATACAAATCTAATGAATGAATGAGACGAACGAACGAACAAACAAACAAACAAACTAGAAAGATTGAAAACCACTGCTCTATTTCCTCCTTCTCTATCTACCTTCTTACTTCTTCTCTCCCTCTTCCTCCTTCCCCCTCCTCCTTTCCTTCCTTTCTACTTTCTCCTTTTTCCCTTTTCTTTCAAGAGAAAGAAAAAAAAATATTCCAAGGTGGGGTGTCAGTTCAGAGTTCTTTTAGAAAATGGGTGGCTTCATAAACTTGCTTATTAAAGTGAGGGCAATATCGCCTACCCAGAAAACACCACCCATTACCGCTCTACTTTTATTTGCTGCATGACTTTTCATACAGTTAAATTTTTGAGGTGCAACAGGCTGGAACAAATGAGTAGTAAATCAGAACTGGTTGTAGATAATAGTCCCTGCAAATGTGCTTGGCCTTGTCTTACTAATTCATTTAATTATTATATTTTTTTACTGCCGTATTTCCCAAGAACACCTGGACGAGCCTTGTTAAGGTTTTGCAATAACATTATAAATCAGTGTATTAAAAATACGCGGCATTGAAAAAAAAAGGGACATGAGCATTTTTTCACACATGATAATTGCAGCATTCCCACGGTTACATGATCAAAATTCACACCCTTGGCAACTGACTCATTTTTATAACGGTTGCAGCTTCTCCAGGGTCATGCGATCCCGTTTTACAATTTCTTGAGAAGCAAAGTCAATGGGGGAGCGATTGTCTTAACAATCACGTTACTCATTTAACAAGTGCAGTGCTTGACTTAACAACTGTGGCAAGAAAGGGCTGCAAAGTGGGGCAACGCTGGCTTATTATTATTATTATTATTATTATTATTATTATTATTATTATTAATTAGATTTGTATGCCACCCCTCTCCGTAGACTCGGGGCGGCTCACAACAGTGATAAAAACAATACTGTACATGGTAACAAATCTAATAATTGAAATCTAAAATAACAGTTCTACATTACAAAGTCTAAAAAGGAAAAAAAAATAAAACCCCAATAGATAAAATACATACACACAGTCATATCATGCACAAAACTACATAGGCAAGGGGGGGATGTCTCAGTTTCCCCAAGCCTGACGACAGAGGTGGGTTTTAAGGAGTTTACAAAAGGCAAGGAGGGTGGGGGCAGTCCTAATCTCTAGGGGGAGTTGATTCCAGAAGGTCGGAGTCGCCACAGAGAAGGCTCTTCCCCTGGGTCCTGCCAGACGACATTGTTTAGTCGACGGGACCCGGAGAAGACCAACTCTGTAAGGCGGTCTTGCAGATATCCTGGTCCGGTGCCATGAAGGGCTTTATAGGTCATAACCAACACTTTGAATTGTGATCGGAAACTGATCAGCAACCAATGCAGACTGCGGAGTGTTGGTGTAACATGGGTATACTTAGGAAAACCCATGATTGCTCTCGCAGCTGCATTCTGCACGATCTGAAGTTTCCGAACACTTTTCAAAGGTAGCCCCTTGTAGAGAGCGTTACAATAGTCGAACCTCGAAGTGATGAGGGCATGAGTGACTGTGAGCAGTAACTGTAGGCGGTAGGGAAAGCAAGTAGAATGCTTGGTTGCATAGCTAGAGGTATAAAAAGCAGGAAGAGGGAGATTGTGATCCCGCTGTATAGAACTCTGGTGAGACCACATTTGGAATACTGTGTTCAGTTCTGGAGACCTCACCTACAAAAAGATATTGACAAAATTGAACGGGTCCAAAGACGGGCTACAAGAATGGTGGAAGGTCTTAAGCATAAAACGTATCAGGAAAGACTTCATGAACTCAATCTGTATAGTCTGGAGGACAGAAGGGAAAGGGGGGACATGATTGAAACATTTAAATAAGTTAAAGGGTTAAATAAGGTCCAGGAGGGAAGTGTTTTTAATAGGAAAGTGATCACAAGAACAAGGGGACACAATCTGAGGTTAGTTGGGGGAAAGATCAGAAGCAACATGAAAAAATATTATTTTACTGAAAGAGTAGTAGATGCTTGGAACAAACTTCCAGCAGACGTAGTTGGTAAATCCACAGTAACTGAATTGAAACATGCCTGGGATAAACATATATCCATCCTAAGATAAAATACAAGAAACAGTATAAGGGCAGACTAGATGGACCATGAGGTCTTTTTCTGCCGTCAATC